>NC_024325.1:8162089-8173931 GCF_000523025.1 Cynoglossus semilaevis | reverse complement strand
TTAGTGTTCTCATGATCAAATTCCATTATAAGTATTATGAAGAATTATGAAGATGGAGTTATTGGTTGCCCTTTAGAAATTATAATTCTTAGAGAGAAACATCCGGGACATGTTCTCTTTTGCATTTCTAAACGTACTTTCTGTAAATTATGGGCTGCATCAATTGTGGTATTTTTCAGTACATCTCAAATCAAGTCTTCTCAGATATCTTTCCCCAAATTTTCAAATTGTAAAGTTCCATTTTTCTTCTGGACTTTTGATCAAAGCTCACTACACAGATTCGCTGTGGGATTTGAATTGGACTTCATGCAGGTCAGATAATGTTCATTTAGGAAATACCTGCAAAAAAGATAAATAATTTGTCCTCAACTGTAAGAGAGTTTCTTTGTCACTTTTGAACAACTGTATTTTTCTTTCTGTCTTTTTTCATACAGGTCTGTCTCTGCGCTTCTCTCAGTCTCTGCAGGAGTTCCAGTTTGAATGTATCGGCGATGCAGAGACTGATGATGAGATCAACATAGGTGAGCCCAAGAAATTTTGGCAACAACATCAACTGTAGAGTGGGATCAGTGTTTCCATGCTGAAGGTGAATGACCTCTTTTACAGCTCAGTCATTAAAGGAGTTCTCTCAGCTGCTGAGCACCATGGAGGAGGAGAGGAAACGCCTGGTGAGGAAGAAAATGTTGCAAACAGAGAAGAGTAAAATATGTCAAATAGGATTCTGTGGTAGTAAAAATCCCATTGTCTAAATTGTCTCAGGAAAACCAATAGTTTACACCATCCATGTGCCATCTTTTCTGACATTATTGGGATGCTAAACCGCTGCTGAGGCATTAACGACAAGTGAAAGTCTTAAATTTATAGTTTTTCTCAACAATTTTCTTTGTCTCTGACTAACCCTGAATCACTCTGTTCCCTCAACACATGTTTTATCTGGTTTCCCCTCAAGCTTGAGTCACACATTAAAGTGAAACCTTGAGTGTGTGAATGTGTGTCCAAAGTAATTCAGAAAAAAAAACGTCACTGACTCAGAGACCCTCCATTAACCAGAGTTCTTTGTGTGGGAGTTACTGGAGTCTGGCACAGTTTTTGTGAGGGCTAACCTGACTTTCATTACTGTGTGTAGCCTGAGTGTGTCTGTGTACGTTTGTAAGTGTGTGTGTGTGCCCGTGCATGTGCCTGGTCTGGTTACAGAGGAACCATGTGGAACCTATTCTGCCAATTCCCCTATGGGACTAAGCTCAGTCCTGACTGCCTGGGAAAGTCCATAAAAGGGTCCTGTGTTTCTCACTCTCTCTCTCTCACCCTCTCTCTTTTTCTCATTCTCTCGCATTTTCTCTCTTTGTCTCACCCGCCCTCTTCCCCCTCCCTCTATTTCTCAGTATTAACTCTCATTTTTACCTCTTCCTCTCCATCTCAACTTCTCAGCCTGCCCTTTTTTGATCGTGTTAAAGGGCAAATCCCCTGTACATGTCCTTGTCTGAAATACCTGCCTGTCGAGCCTGAAGGGACCGTTACACAGAGTGGACAATGCCCCTCATTCTTTGAGTTTTCAGTTTCGCCCTGCTTCTTTGTAACCTGCCTAAAAAAAGAACATACAAAGAAAGCACACTTTCTCTCAGAGCAGAACCAAACTGCAGTTTAAATTTAGTCACAGTGTAGGGCAGAGGGTAGTCATTTTAGAGTTCTGTGCTTAAAATCAGCCAGACAGTGAAAAAAAAAAGAAGAAGCTGGATGGAGATGTCACTCCAAGAGACACACAGACACATGACTGAGGAGAACACAGACCAAATACAAACACCAGAGCTCTGATCCCAGATTCTGTGCGGCCTCAGTACTGCCTCAGTCATATTCTTGCTGTTATATGACCAAACTGGACAAATGGCCTAAATGAAATGATGTTAGCTGTATCTTTACTGTTTGGTGATAATCCCATTCAACACTGTATATCTTAAATTATTCTCCTTGCTGACACGTTTTTGTTTTTTTTTTCAGATCCAGAACGCTGATGATGTGCTGATTTCTCCCCTGGAGAGGTTTCGTAAAGAGCAGATTGGTGCTGTTAAGGTAAATCAGCATGAATAAAATTGAATATAGACAGATAACAGGATGTTTAAGCGCTCCAGTTTCAAACGTAGGTCAAGCTCTCTTTGTGAGCTCTCCCCTATTACTGGGTGTCTGATGCTGTGGGTGGTAATTCCACTGGTCATTGGTTCTGTTCTGGTCCCAGCTGACCTCACAGTCAACGCTCAAAGAATCTGACCTGTTCTGATAAACGATGCATCCCAGTCCAATGTAGCAAGGTCATGGGAACGGACACAAGGAGACAGACACAGTTGAACTCTGAGACAGAGGCAGTGTAAACACTCTGGTTTACACTGGTGTCTGATTTCAGCAGCTGTCTCAAGTCTTAGAATTCACGTTGTTGATCTTTTCGGTGCTCAAAACAAGTACAAACCATGTAATGGTAGCACCCTGGACCAAGTTTAGTTGGCCCATCGAAGCAACCTGACAAAGCTGTAGAATGTAGCAGGAGCGTGTGAGACTCACTTCCTCACGCTGATGTTGTCATGAAGGAAGGGTTGTACGGTTGGAGTCTCGAGCGGCAGCTTTTCTGAGACAGAGATTCTGCCTTTAATATTTTGGCTCTACTTCTTAATTTAGATCATACATGGTCCCACTGCACTTCCTGTTAGCTTTTTTGGTCCATTAATGCTGGAATGTTTGTTTATTCCAATATCCATCTGAACTCTTACTTCTAAAAACATCAGACACAGGATGTTGCAGACTTGAGTAGAGGGGAATGTTGTGATGTCACTGTAGATTTAGGGTATTTTTGATATTTCGAGGCAGATGATGTCTCATGGCGGAGGGAATGCCCATCTTTTGGTTGGGTCACAATTTGAATCAATGGATGTGAAATTCAGTGCAGACATCTGTGGTTTCCACAACATGAGTCTCTAATTCTGGGAAGCTATCGTTTTCCCTCCTCTCCCACCACATGATTAACATCTGTAATCTTCTAGATATTTTTGGTTCTAGTCCTTTGATGTTGGTTTAAACATCAACCAAATATCATAATGATGATTAATACATCAGTAACAATTAGTACAGTATGTTGTTGAGTCACAGACAATTTGTTTCCTTCATTTCTCTGTAATGTTGCAGAGACTAGTGTTAGTGTCCTAATCTATTTTTTTTTTAATTCAATGTATCAAAAAGTTGTTTTTAAAGTTTAAAAATATGCATTTTACAACTGTATACTTTGCAGTTAAAAAGATTAAATTGTTTGATTTCAAAGACTATGACGTGATAATTTTCACACTTGATTTGATATATTTTCTCAAATGGCTCTGCATAATTAGGTTTACCAAATAGTAACATGACACTTTACTATTTTTTTTTCAAAATTAATTACATTTACTTTATTAAATAACAGTCTCTTTATAAGAGTTGCTTGATTGTCTTTTCATAGGCCACTTTCTGCTGTATGCATAAATGTAAAAATTTAATTGTTTTGGGATTGTGCAGATCCAGTAAATCTCGTGTTTTGATGTCCCCTTTTGTCTTCGTCTAAAACATATTTCTCTCTTTTTATTCTGCTGTTTTCGTCCCCCTCTCATTTCCGCCAGGAGGGAAAGAAACAGTTTGATAAGGAGACAGAGCGATACTACTCAGTTCTGGAGAAACACCTCAGCGTTTCCTCCAAAAAGAAGGAGTCTCAACTGCATGAGGTAAAGTGAAGTGTTTTTCCTCTGGCCAAACACACCTGTTTTTTTCTTCTTTGTATGACATAAGTGTGATGTGTCTGTTCTCTGTAACAGGCTGATTCACAGATGAGTAAGGACAGGCAGGTGTTTTACGATGCGTCGCTGCAGTACGTGTTCAAGATCCAGGAGGTGCAGGAGAGGAAAAAATTTGAGTTTGTGGAGCCGGTGCGTTCACACACACATGCATGTATACTCACAGTGTTTGTGTTTTATTTGCCTTAAGCGCTTTTTTTCAGAAGCCTTTCTGCAATATCAGCATTTTCCATCTTGTGATTGTAGAGAGAAGATCATAGAAAGTCAGCCATGCATTATAAACACTGTTTGGTCAGTGATAAAAATGTTGTAATGATACATATCAGTAAACCCCACTTCCTGTTGCTGTAGCAGCATTTCCTGTCCTGGGACCTCTTTCCTCCCTGACACTTTGTTGTATGTAAACACGTGTAAAAAAAAAAAAAACAACAATCAGAGTTGAAGTTTTTTTTCTACCACAGAGACTTTGTGGCTCTTTAGGCAAATGGCTGATGATTTTCTTTTGTAGTGCTGTCATTATGCTCTAAAAGCCCAGTGACCCCTCCTAACATTTTCCCTCTCCATTTCCTCCCATCCTCTCTAGCTGTTAGCCTTCCTGCAGGGTCTGTTTACGTTCTACCATGAGGGCTATGAGCTGGCCAGTGAGTTTGAGCCCTATAAGCAGCAGCTCCAGTTTAACCTGCAGAATGTAAGTGTGTGCGGTCTGAAATCTTATTCTTGCTATATTTAATACATAATAATACAGGTATTCAGTTGAGAGGCTGTTTGGGGGACTTTTCATGGAAACATTTGTGAACCCCTTAGTCCAGACGACAATGTCTGCTGTAAAATGTAAAAAAAAAAACATAGTTCTTGTGTTCAGTTCTGCTTTATTTCACACAAATCTGGTTTGTGTAACTGTTCTCTGATAAAAAAAAACTGCATGTACTTTATGTTTCTCACATTACAAACTTCCTTTCGATGTCGTTGAAATGCATATGTTTGCTATTAAGGCTCGCAATAACTTTGAGAGCACTCGTGCAGAGGTTGAGAGGCTGATGAAGAGGATCAGATCTGCAGAAGAAGACTTCAAAGCCCCCAGCTGCTTCACCATGGAGGGGTATCTGTACATACAGGAGAAACGTGAGACGTACAGAATCTCATGTCTCTTGATGTCACTTACACCGTCCAGAAAATCTAAACCCAAAATGTGTGCAATTGGTCACAGGTCCTCTGGGGAGTGTGTGGACCAGACACTACTGTACGTATGAAAAAAGCTCCAAGATGTTCACCATGAGCAACACGGAGGTCAGACAGGCCAGCAGACAGGTCAGAACACACTCATCTGTAGAGGTTTTACACACCAGCTCAGGACCTATTATTACAAAGAATGAATTTGTGTTTTAGAAATTGTACATTTTTATGTAAATGTTTAACCATGTTCTTAGCAGTGACCTATGTGTGTGTCTGTGTCAAACTCAATCATGCAAGGGATGAAAATTTAAAATGAAGTCTATGTTGTGGGCCAAATAGGGTTAACATTTATCAAACAGTCAATTGCTACATATGAGTTTGACAAATGTGCTTAAATGTAATGTAGTGGTTGTTTTTGGCACAACTCTTTTGCACAATGAAATTACATGTTTAAACACAAGACAGCACCTCACTTTTGGAGTTCTCTCATTTTACATCTTCAGATTTTAGGTTTGTAGCAGAAAATGTGTCAATTCACACCAAAATAACTGTATACCAATT
This sequence comes from Cynoglossus semilaevis, assembly GCF_000523025.1. NCBI lineage: Eukaryota > Metazoa > Chordata > Actinopteri > Pleuronectiformes > Cynoglossidae > Cynoglossus > Cynoglossus semilaevis. The sequence continues at coordinate 8,168,394 of NC_024325.1, read as the reverse complement.
TGACCTGATACAGAGCCCAGAGGCTACGTAATCCTAACCAGTCTTTAATAGCATATATCCACTGTTTCTCTTCTCAGAATGGCCTGGTGAACGGGGGACCAGAGATGTTCAGGCTGCGCTCCTGCGTCAGAAGAAAGACTGATTCCATAGACAAACGCTTCTGCTTCGACATTGAGGTGGTGGAGAGGTGAGGGGGACGTGTCCCAAGAGTGGACAGTATATAGATGCCGTCACGCTGCTGGATTGTGCGTTAGTAAAAATAACCTCTGTGTTTGCTGCAGACATGGCGTCATCACTCTGCAGGCGCTGTCTGAGGCCAACAGGAGGCTGTGGATGGAGGCGATGGATGGAAAAGAACCGGTAATGTTACAGCTACAGCACAAATACAATGTCATTCATTTAGTATTAGTACTGTAAAAGTGTAGAGGATTTAATATAGTTGCATTTAAAAATACAGTTGAATAATTTCTCTTCATTTCTGTCTCTGCAGATTTATACCCTTCCATCTTTACTTAGCAAAAAGGAAGAGAGTGAGTTATATGTTTTTTTATATATTCAGTCAATGTATTTAGTCATGAGTTTTCATCAAATATCTTGGCTACAGCACTAGACTAAAAACATGCACTTTTCATGATGCTGAGAGTTTGTTTTTTTTCCAGCTTTTCTCAATGACCCTGGTTTTAACTTTGTGAGGAAGTGCATCGAGCTGGTGGAAAGCAGAGGTATTCTTTTTTAAATTAAGTATCTATGTTTACATCCAGTTGGTTCATGTTGTTATTGTACTCTAAAACCTTACAGTGTTGGATTGGAGTTCCTAATTTTGTTTCCTTTTTTTGTATTTGTATGCTTCAAAACCCTTCTAACTGAACTTTTTTGAACCTTTGGGAACAAGTGATGTAGGACGTAAATAAAAGCATTTGTGTGTGTGTGCAGGTATCACCACCCTGGGACTGTACAGGACTGGAGGAGTCAACTCCAAAGTGCAGCGACTGATGACGAGTGTGTTTGGTGAGATGTTCATTCTTCATGGTTTATTATCAGTCATAGTTTTAAGGTTTTTTTATTTTTACTGCTGATGGATGATGAGGTGTCCACTGCTCTGCAGCATCCACAGCTCCATCTGACCTGCAGCTGGATGCCGACGCCTGGGACAGCAAGACCATCACCAGTGGCTTAAAGAATTATTTCAGGTACAACATTTTTGTTACTATTCAACAATGATGTAACTATTCAACAATGATGTTTTATTTATTATAACATTTCCTCTTTGCTTGAAGGTGTCTGGCAGAACCAGTTCTCACCTACAGACTCCATAAAGAATTCATCAAGGCAGCGAGTAAGTTCTACGTCTTCTCCAACATAAGGAGTATAGAGCAGAGAGACCCCGGCTGTATTCATAATGTGCAGCGTCTGGGATGAATTTACTGCCTCATGCAACTTTATACTGCCTGTTACGTCTGCAGAAGCAAACCCTCTCACCACGAGTCGTAAACATGTCCTTGTTTTACAGAGCACGATGACCACAAACACAGAGTGAGGGCAATTCATGCTCTGGTGCACAAACTGCCAGAGAAAAACAGAGCTATGCTGGACGTGTTAACCAACCACCTACTCAAGTATGAAACAAATTCAAACTTTTAGCCTTGTTTGTTTTACTGAAGAGTTATGTGAAACTACAAGTTTAAGCACATAGATATAAGAGAACAATATGATTGGCTGGTGATGGTGATGCTGATGTTCAATGCTCTGATTAACCAGCAGTTAATTAAACTCATGCGTTTGAGAAATGTCTTTGCTTGAGCTACGGACATTTAAAATCTTTCTGTTGATGGTACTGATCGGTATAATAAGAGTTTAAAAAAAATGTTTTTTGCAACTTTGAATTTGTTTTGGACAGTTCTTATTTACATTATTAGGTTTTTTTTTAACTGTTTAAATTTTTTTTTTTCCAGAAAGCTTGTACTACACCTTCTCAGCTGAACGTTTTGAGAAAATAATTAAATCTATATAATTTACTAAGCTTGTGGAACCTGTGGAATTGAAGTTGCGCATTTAGATATTTGCGTTTGTTGTTGTTTTCTGACACCTTTGTTTGCATGTCTCCCTGTAGGGTGTCCTCTCACAGTGACCAAAACCTTATGACTGTGTCCAACCTGGGAATGATCTTTGGACCTACACTCATGAGGTCCCAGGAAGAAACCGTTGCTGCCATGATGAACATCAAGTTCCAGAACATTGTGGTGGAGATAATCATTGAAAACCATGACAAGGTATGACTGCACCTGCTGATACACACACTCATGAATGCACGTGCTGCTTATTAACAACACTTTTGCTCTGTGTTCGTGGCAGATCTTCAACGAGGCACCAGACATGTCAGTGACTTTACTTCAGACTCCTTCGTCTCGTTCAGCTCCTCGCAGGAACAAGGCCATATGTTTGTCATCTGGAAAGAGAAGAGCTCGTCTCTACCCTCCTGCTCTCTGCCTGGCTGACAATGACAGTGAGTCTCACTGCAGCCTCCAGCCAGTCTGTCATTATTGTCATTACTGAACTAATAAGGAAACAGGAAGAGGAACAATGTCAGTTTGACCAGGTGTTTAATTATGGGATGTTATTTCCTTTTCTTCCTCCAGGTGACACGTTCAGCAGCAGCAGCTCCAGCACAACTCCAATGGGCAGCCAGGGGTCTCTGTCATCACACTCCTCTGAAAAAAACGGCTTGTCTCCCAGCTCCCCTCCATCGTCTCCGGCTGCTGACCTCAGCTCGTCTTCCACAGCACCTGCAGCTCCCTCCTGCTCCCCGTCTCCCCGCTCCTCTTGTGAGAAGAATCAGAAGCAGCCAACGGAAAAAACGCATTCCCCTCATTCCTCTTCACAGACTTCCTCCACCTCCCAGCTCCCACCAGCCCAGCAGACGTCCTCTGTGTCCTCCTCTTTGTCCTCTTTAATCTCTGCAGAGAGGACTGTGTCTGTCAAAGGAAGCTCCACTGTCTCTTTGTCGTCCGTCCAAGAGTCAAGATCTCCCTCCACATCCCCCGACTCCTCCCAGCGCACTTTGGTGCAACACGCCTCCTCTCTCAGGAACAGTCAGCCTCCTCAAAGATCTTCATCTGTCTCCTCTCTGAAGAGCATTCACTGGGTGAATGACAGAAATGCATCCAACAACTCAACACTCACAGAAACCAGAGTGACAAATTCTACCTCACCCTCTTTGCAGCACAATGCTGCTTTTAGGACAGCCTCCTCTTCCTCTTCCTCCTCTTCTTCCTTGTTTCCCTACCAGATTTCCACATGCTCCTCCCTCACTTCCCTCCACATTTCTGAAGGTGTGTTCTTTAAACTTCAGTGATAACATTTGCATCTCTGTTCTTACTGGGTCTAATTTACTGCGTTTTATTACAGATTATAAAAGTTGTCATGGATCAGTGCAGAGCCTGGTGTCACTGGACGATCATGACGCAACTCTCACCCGCAAGACTTCACACATGAGCTGTGGCTCTGATGTAACCGTAAAAAACTCTGCAGCTCCATCCAGGAACAGTTACCAGAGGCCTGGATCAGTGTGAGTGAAATGAAGAAATATCCTGATAGGCGAGGTGCATGATTTCAAAATTAAATATGTTTAGATTCTTTTTTTTTTTTGGCTTTTACAGGTTGTCAGTGAGACTACCACATCGTGAGAGCTCAGTATTCTCCTCTGCTTTGGACATATGTTCAGTCGGAAGGTAGATTTATTTTTCAACTGTGTATGTGTTCCCAAAATGATGCAGAAACCAACCAAAAGAAATTCCAAAAGCTGCTAAAGGTTAGCTGAAATATATCATTATAATTTTTTTTTTTTTGTCTCTTTTAGGGAAGCAAAGGCTCTTTACTCCTGTGAGGCAGAACACAGCCATGAACTGAGTTTTCCACAGGGGGCGCTGCTCTTAAATGGTAAGAAAATAACTCTGATAATTCAATTTTGGGGAAATTAGAGGAATCAACTTCTACGATAAAATGAAAGAAAAATAGATTTAATAATGTTCTGTTTGACATTACTTTAATCTGGTAGTCTTACATGGAACACAATGTTATTTCACAATGCAATTTGCCTTATAATATATTAAGATGCCAATTATATGCCATGCATTAGTCATTTTAAGCTCATTCTAACATAGCCACATGTAAAATAATTATAAAAAAAAAAGATTTTCATTTATGGACACGTGTCTGTGCTGAACAAAGTCACTGTATGTGTGTGTCTGCAGTGTATCCATCTGTGGAGCCGGGCTGGCTTCAGGCAACCTACAACGGTAAAACAGGTCTTGTACCTGAGAACTACATCACCTACGTCTGACAGTTGTGATGATGTCTACTCCACATCTACAGTACACACAGTAACAATGTGCTGCTGATCATACTGTAGATATTTACCATGTAACTGTGATTGAAAAGTTTGGACTTCAGGTCTCAGTGGGCTGAATCTGACTGATGTGTTCTGTGCATATCTGACTACTCTACTCTACTGAAACATGTACTGTGTTAGTTAGCAGCTCGTAGTAGGATTGAAGGTAAGCAGTTTTTTATTTTTGTTTTTAACTTGTGATCAGTATTTCTGACAGTTCATAATTTATATTTTATTAATTTCATAAAATTAATAATATTAATAATAACGTTTAAAAAATATTTTCTTGTTTCCTATGTTGAAGCAGTAGGAACTTATGCTTGCCATAGTGAAATTGTCCTACATTTGATGTCAGGTTTCATGCTGTCTTAATAAAAGGCAACTATTTTACTTTTCTGATCAGTAATGTTTTCCAGTGTAAGATTGAAAGAGGCATTTATAAATATTAACACAATAGTTCAACAAACACATTTACATTTTTCACAACCAAATATGATTTGAATGACATTTGACACAAATTATACACGTGAGGTGGAAAGTAAAGAATTATATTTCGTGAGTAAATATAATGTACTCACGTAAAATTATTACTGTAATTAAGTTGTTTTTGTGAATAGTTTGTAATTTTTAAAAATGTTTGTCCAAAAAAATTCAAAATGCTATATTTTGATGAGAAACATGCAAAAAAGATAAAATTACGAAAAACATTTTTTCGAAAATCTGACCAAAAATAATGGCTTTGCCGAAAAATTTCCAAAATATCCTGTTTCCTATATTTGATGAGAAACATGCAGAAAAGATAAAATGTGATATACATTTCTCGAAAATTTTCATCAAAATTTTTCAACATCTGACCTAAAAAATCGGTTTATTGAAATATTCCCCCAAAAAAAACTTTACAAAAAATTTCAAAAGGCTATATTTTTATGAGAAACATGCAGAAAGGATAAAATTGTGAAAAACATTTTTTCCAAAAAATTTCAACATCTGATCAAAAATTCCGAAAAAAAAATTTCCCCAAAAATTTCAAAACGCTATATTTTGATGGGAAACATGCAGAAAAGAAAAATTGAGAAAAAACCTTTCAAAAGATTTTATCAAAAGTTTCCAACATCTGACCCAAAAAATTTGTCGAAACATTCCCCAAAAAAGAATTTCCAAAACATTTCAAAAGGCTATATTTTGATGAGAAACATGCAGAAAACTTAAAATTTTGAAAATCATTTTTTCGAAAAAAACTTTTGCATTTTTTCACGATGGTAAGGCTATAGTAAGGCATGTTTTGGGTGATTTTTCAAATATTAAGATAAAATACTTTTTGGACTTTTAAACACAAAATATTCACCTGGTGGCATGTTTTAGGACACAGTGTTGCATTTTAAGGCATTTCTGGGACTTTTTTATTTTTTTGGATTTTTTCACAATGGTAAGGCTATTGTCACGTGGGTGCATCGAAATGGCAGGCAGGACCCAAATGCAGGACTGGTGCAGGTAATTTATTTCAAAACTCAAAATTCCACAAACCAGGACAGAAGTATACGCAAAGTTGAGCAGAGCACAGTAACAGATTTGCCCAGGAACAGACTAGGAACAGCTACAACAAAATGCTCGACACAATGCTGGCATGGCCAATACAGAGGACACAAAGACAGCAAACACACTCACACATATTTCACACATATTTCACACATGTTTCACACATAATCACAATAGTGAGGCGATCACACTAGGCCAGAGTGAGGGAGAGAGGTCTATATACAAAGAGCACCAGGTGACACAAGTGAGGCTTATTACAGACACACAGGTGAGTGTGATCACACAGACAACCCCAGACAGCAGACAGCAGGAAAAGGAAACAGACAGACAGACAGACAGACAGACAAACCTGACAGCTAAGTAAGGTAAGACAAAAAAAAAA
>NC_024325.1:8142873-8161989 GCF_000523025.1 Cynoglossus semilaevis | reverse complement strand
ACCATCGTGAAAAAAAATAAAAATTCCAAAAAAATTTCAAAAGGCTATTTTTTATGAGAAACATGCAGAAATGATAAAATGATGAAAAAACGTTTTTCAAAAATGTTCATCTTAATTTTCCAACATCTGACCCAAAAAATGGTTTTGTCAAAAGATTCCCCCCAAAGAATTTCCAAAACAATTTCAAAATTCTATATTTTGATGAGAAACATACAGAAAAGATAAAATTGTGAAAAAACTTGTTTTGAAAATTTTTCATCAAAATTTTTCAACATCTGACCATAAAAATGCTTTTGCTAAAAAAAAAAAATTAAAAAATAAATAAATTTCCCAAAAAATCCAAACGCAATATTTTCATGAGAAATGTGCAGAATAGATAAAATTGTGAAAAACATTTTTTCAAAAATTTTTATCAAAGTCCCAAAAATGTTTGGGGAATTTTTTTTTTTTTTCAAAATGCTCTAATTTGATGAGAAACATGCAGAAAAGATCACATTTTGAAAAAAATTCAAAATTAGGATTTTGCCAAAAAGTTCCCCTTTTTTATCTCTCAAAATGCTCTAATTTGGTGAGAAATGTGCAAACAAGATTTAAAAAAGGAAAATAGTTTTTGAAAACAGTTTTCATCATAATTTTTTATCATCTGACCAAAATTTCCATAAAACATTTTTTGTCAAAATGCTATGATAGTATGAGAAACATGTAGACAAGATAAAATGAAAAAGAAAATTGCCAATAAAATGCCTTTTTTTTTGCATATGCACTGAAAACTGAAGAAACTAGAGATTTGTTTAATGATGTATTAACATGTGAATTACAGATCAAAGAATATTAAATAAGATGAACATAGAAAAATATGCTTCCAGTGGACTCACCACCTGCAGGCAGGTTCAGGGGGGTTGGTACGGTGCAGTGTGATTTGGGTGGCAGTCGTGGAGACTGCTGCCCCCGTGACCCGGTAACGGATAAGCGGATGAAAATGGATGGATAGAAAAATATGAACTCCACAATACAACAAGCTGAAAAAAATAAAATAACACAGTGAACTAGTTTACAATCCTTTTTTTGCCTCAAAATACACTGCTATCTTCCTTCCTTTCTAGTGGTTCAAATATAGAAAAAAAAATTAGTTGTACGTCAACAATTAGACAGTAATATACTATTTTTTATTATAATCATATCATAATGATTTATGATTATGATTATTAAAGAAAAAGAAAAACAATCTGTAGTTAATTCCATTCAGTTTATCTAATTACACTACTATTGTATCACATTATACTTATATATAAACTTATATATAACCATACATTGATCTTGAACAGCAGAATATACACAACCCATTGGCCTACATGTGATTGAAAACAATAAAAGATTGACAAATACTTTGACAAATATGTACAATGTCTATATTTGTACTATTTAAATGTGTTTTATTTATAGGATAAAATTGATGTTTGGAATCTCTGTCAGAATAACAATAAAAAATCTCTGTATCTCTATCTCTGGAATCTCTCTTTCTATCTCTCTCTCTGTCTCTTATTATGACGTTGTACTAATCTCTCCTAGCCTCCTCAGCAATCCGTCTAGAGTCTCTTTGTTTTGGGATTTCTCCTCTAGCAGCTCATATCGCAGACTCGAGATGTCCTGTTTAATCTCTTTGAGTTCACCTGAAAAAACAGCAGGACACAACAGATTTATGCTGTGCCAAAAACAGACTCAGTATACGTTTCTGTGTCACTTTCTCTGTTGATTTTACCTTCAGTGATCTCGTCACTCTCTCTGTCAGCCTGTGCTTTGATGATGTACCGTTTGATGAGGCGTTTCATGATCTTCTGTCACCAAAAAAAGTGAAAAATATGTCACTTTTTCTTCATTCTCTGTCGAACAAAACTTAACAAAGGAGCTAGAAACAACAACTAAAAGAGTAAAAAAGACACACTTCTCCATACCTGGTACCTGGTGGAACTGTTGGAAGAACCATATCCTGAAATTTTGCTCACTCCAAGCTACAAGGGGAAGCCAAAGTCAGTTTCATTGAGTAAAAAAACTAACAATGTGCTTTTCCTATCCTTGAGATGGGGACTGTAATGTCACAGAAACACCACTCGAAGGTGCTGTGGCTCTGTTTGTGGAGCTCCATTAAGTTCATCATTATTTGACACAAGATAAATTCTTCACGTACAGCGCATGTATTAAGACTGTGTGGTACCTGGTTAAGCTGCGTCTCAGATTTCTCCTCACAGTGTCTGCCATGTATGAAGTGTAGAAGCAAAGACCTGGCACATGTGGCCAATCCCAGCATGGATTTGGGACTGGGCACTAGGTTAAAGGGCACAGGGAGCGTACGACCCTCTTCAAAGTAGGAGAACCATAATTTAGCTCGAGCAAACTTCCATTCAACATCAGCATCATTCTGAAGCAGAAATCACAAGGTTTTAAGTTTAAAACATGGAAAAAACCTACAATAAGTGGTTAAACACATACTTGTTATTAAATGTCAAAGATATAACAGCACTAACATAACACATAAAGTAGGCTAAACTATTGCTGGGTATTATCCAAAAGAAGCTACACATTTGCTCAAAAATAGCTTAAAGTTAATAGCTTAAAGGCAAAACAAAAATGCAAAAGATAACTACAAGTTGTCACAAAAAGAGAAAACAGATAGATAAAAGATAATTACATTCTTACCCATAAGCTTACCCGGGAAATGTCTTAAAAACGTTTTTTTTTTACCACAAAGCAGACCCTGACTCTACAAGCTGAATTAAGTTGCACCTTTAATCTAAAAATGCTACTACTACAAATAGTACTACTAATACTACTATGACTAGCACTTGTTGAACCAACCTCAATCTCCTGGAAGGAGCTGTTAATCATGGCAATAAGCATGTTGAGCAGCACTATCACCATGGTAACATTGTAGACACCGTATAGGACGTAGCCAATGTTCTCGATGAATTTGTGTCCATTGTTGATCACGACTGATCTGACCTCGGAGAGGCCAAATATAGCCCAGAACAACGTCTTGAAGCTTTCCTCTAGGCTGGCAGATGTGCAGAGACAGGAAGTGGAGAAAAAAAAAAGAGGGAGTTATTTTTGACTTAAGACAAACCATTCATCATCTTTAAGGAGATGTAGCTATTAATGCACTGTGGGAATACAATTTTTTGTGTTAAAGACCATTCTTGTTTTATTATTATTACAAAAGAAACACCACTGTTAAAATCTAGACAGACTTTCATAAGAAACATGTGAAACTCTCACGTGGTAAAGGCGTCGTTCTGCTTGGCCCCCAGGTAGTAGGAGTACAGGTTAAACATGCCAATCATGAACGCCAGGAAGACCAAGATGAAAATGACCATGAATTTGAAAATGTCCTTGACAGTTCTCCCTAAAGAGATCTGCAGCGGTCCAAAGCTCTCGTTGGCTGGGAGGATGTAGGCGATTCGAGAAAAGCTCAACACCACCGCCACTGCATACAGGCCCTCAGATACCAGCTGAGGGTCAGAGGGCAACCAGTGGATACGTGCTGTAAAAGTAGAGGACGAGAAAATCAGTAAAGGTCAACTAACTGATAAATAAAAAGATGCAAACATTAGCATGTGAACCATAGCATGTGAACATTATGACCATTTCCAGAAGTAACTTGACAAAATACTAATATTCAAAGCTGTATTTCTTTGCTTATTGATAGATATTTTCACATCTGTTAGGGTTTAAACCAGGGATTGTCAACCACTGGGCTGTGGGCAAATACTGGGTCATGGGTCATTTGGTACTGGACCACAGAGCAAAAATAAATAATGTATATGTTTTTATTTTAGTAATTATCAGTGGAAAAAAGTTGTTTTATTTTGAAAAAATATATTTACATTCTCTCCCAATTGCAAACACCTTTTGAACCATGTCAAGATGCTTGTCAAAATAAAAGTCTTTGGATAGTAACCTTCAAAAGAGAAAAAGGATAAAAAGTAGTATTTAAACTCTTACCTAAACTACTGGTTCATCAGGACTGGTGATTTTCATGTTTCATATACTGTTTGCGTTTTATTTGGCATTCAGTGTTCTACTTTTGTGCTCTGTAAATTAGATTTAATTGCTAAGAACTTTTTTCCAAGTCCAGATTACTACCTAATAAGGATACTAGAAAGGAGATGTAATCAGTGCAGCGTTATTACCCACTTTTGGGTCATGACCCACTGTTTTAGAAACACCAGTATAATAGTGGAGCTGTAAAGCACCCACTAAATGTGTCTATTAAAAGCTGGAATGGTATAAAGCAGGGAACTTGTGTCCTTGATGCGTCCCATAATCAACCCATATAACATTTTTATGTGGCCCATATATCGTATGAAATGATGATGATCTGGGCCACAGGAACACTACATGTCAACCAAACAGCAGCTAGTCCGTCAGACATGGCAGACACATTACTTTGAGCTCCACATATTTCTAGAATAAAGTCCACTGTAATTCATTAACTAATAATACTTAATTAGATAGTCCTGTGAGTTTTTTACTTAACGAGACATCGGAGACAGTAGGCCAGTAGGTGCCTGAGCATGCTCACCCAGTGTAAAGTAGTGTATCTCGGGCGGCAGTGTGACATTAATCAGTGTTGTGTAGTGTGTGTGTACATAGGTCTGGGCTAAGTCAGCGTGTCTCAGGGCGGAGAAACGGCAGCAGAATGAAGCCAGGAAGATGGCCAGCATCCCAAAGTCCAAGAAGTTCCAGGGTTCGACCAGATATTCGCCTGGTCCTTGACTCCAGATCTCCTTCACTTCAGCCCAAATCATACCTACAAAGGCATGAGGAAAAATACATTTATTCTGCTGTGAACTTGACCAGTGGCTCAAACTTGATGACATTCGTTAAAGGCATTTTTGTGACTTTTGTGGCTCACAAGATGAAAACAAAGAACAAGATGACAAACGTTAATGAACTAATGAATCCATTGTTATCATCAGAGGCTCACCCATGACCCACGAGATGATGAGGATCTCCATCCATGTGAAGGGTGTTGTAGTTGAACGATGAAGCAGCAGCGGGTCAGACTGGGGTTGAAGTTCTGGGTGCTGATGGTGGGTCATGTTTGCCAGCAGGGTGGTGCCTGCAAAACGGTCCGCGGCATTCAGAATCAGTAGGCCCAGGAAGATGGTGAAGGACGAGGCATGGGCCACGAACTTCATGAAGGGGCTTCGCATCACTTTCCCCACCTAAATGAGACAGAACACTACAGCACTTCAAAAAAACAAACACCCTGTGACAATAAGTATGTTGTAAGTGTCCTACTCTGCTGCACGGAGTGATCCAGTAAGCCACTGACAGACCAGGAAGTCCTATAGCCACAGCCAACACCACCAGCAGTTTGATAGCAGTGGTTTGTTGTCTGAGTTCAGGGAGATTCTCGTACCAAATACTGAGCAGCTGCTGCTGACAGTTAGGATGAGCTACAAACTGGAGAGGAGTAAAACAGAGACGTGCACTTTTTAGGGCCAAAAGGTGTAATATATTTAAAGACAGTCAGTCAGTAAAGTAAGTAAACCTCTTAGTTGTTTGATGCCTAACACCAGCCATTTTGGACTACCTTTGGCTCATACTGTATTTCATTTCTGTGTATACAAATCATGGGTTTGTTGTTTTAGTAATGGCGTCATTCTGGCTATGTAGCACGTAAATGTGTCTGTTATTGGACGAATAAGGAACTCCATTTTTTATTCTAAAATCCATGCTGGACATCTTTTAACAACGTGATTTATTGATTCATGTCATGTGAAAACAAACCTTTTTTAGCTCGTATTTGATGGCGAGTTTGAGCCTGGTGAGGCAGGGACGACTGGGCAAATCATAGCTGTCCTCAGAATAAATGTCTCCACTCAGTATGGCCTCCACCTCCTCTGTGCTACGACAAAGATCCAAAAGGCCCACCACGTAGTCCTTGCACTGGCTCGACAAATGGCAGTAGTCATTCTATGGGAGGAAATATTTGAAAATCGCCAGAACAAGAAAATAATAATGAATTACTTAAAAAAAGTAATCAACCTGCCAGATCGTACAGAATCTGTGTGCACAGGCAGAGAAAGAGACCCCGGACACCAGTGATCGTCTTTACTGTGATTTAACGACACTTCTACCGAGTGGCTGTCCAAGGAGTGCTGAAGTTTTTATGAGTTTGGCATCAAACTGTAGACTTCCTGAATAATATCTGTGCGCAGTTTATTTGGATTTCTTTTTCTCGCAAGTGGTAATGTGCAGCGCTCCTCGTAAATTCCCTTACCGTAGGCTGTTACAATTTGAACAAACCAACAATGTCAACAGTATCTTAAAAAAAAACTCAGCCTTTATATTGTTTCCTCTCTCACACCTCATAAAAATGTGCCTACTTTTAATGGTTGGCTGCAATGTGGGGTGTGTTTTGATGATGAGATGTACCAGGATGTGTAGCATTGTTCTGGATTATTCTGGATATGAATGTCTTGTGTTTTTATTATCGTCAGTTATGTTTATGAATATTTATACCTTAAATTCTTTCTCGATGTTGGCCAGCATGGCCAGTTCATTGCTGAGCTCCAGGGCGGCCAGCACTGGGTCTTCGTTGAAAAGGGAGAGGTAGGCAGGACTCGCTAGGCCTCTGTAGGCATTGATCCTGGAGCGAGAGTGGCTGAAGGAGTCAAACTGCTGCTGGTAGTGACAGGAGTCACAGTTGCAGAAATAGTCATGAGGAGGGTCGATCCGAGCTCCTTTACTCAGCAGGGTGTGAAGTATTTCGTACTCTTGGCAGTGAGCTGCCAGGATCACTGGAGTCACGTCGTGAGAGAATCTAAGGGTGAATGTAAACAAACCTTTAATGACACTTTTCCTTGAGTTTTTAAACTAAACCACTAAAGTTTTGGTGAATTAGATGCAGGTGTAGCCTAACACAGGAGATCACATGAGCCTCTTTGTAACAGCCCAGACACAGAGTATATTTTAATGGTCCTCTTGCTGCAGCTTACCTGGTCCCATCCTCGTCATAAGCGTAGAAATCATCCAGCATGTCAGCCTGAGCAGGGCTGGCTGTGAGACGATGGGCGTCTCTGAATGCAGGGTGACCCAACAAAGCCTCCGTGATACGAACGTAACCCTTACCTAGAACACAGACACAGAGGCAGACAGAGCTGGGCTGTGGAAGGTTCATAGTCATAGCATTTATGGAATTCCAGGGAATAATTCACGGTGGCCTTAGCTCCTCTGTTTTGCTGTGGTTGCCCAGAATTTGCAGCTGAGACTTATGATTATCACTCTGACAGATTTTGTTTCTCTTGTTGCTGTGTAATACGTTTGGTTTGGCAGGAACTTGTTTTCTTAGCACAAGGTGTAGCTCACAGGATTCTGGCTCTGCGGCACAACACCAAATAGAGCAGCAGACAAACGTTTGTGTCAGAGTCCAGAACTGTTTTCATTTGTGGACAATTAGTGGGATTAAAATCAGAGCTCCACGATGGGCCAAGAACAACTATGTCAATTTCTTACATATACAATCAGTGGTTCAGACATTAGTTTGAAACCCAGTAACAAACATGAATATATCTTACTGATGGCTAACAGCAGGGCGTCGCCCACTCTGGCCAAATCCTCCCTCACCAGCAGCAGCTCTGTCACCTCCAGATGCTCATTGGCTACGGCCAGCTGCAGGGCATTCTGGCCCATGTAGTCCACAGCGTTGACATTTAAATTGGGTACATGTAGCAACATGCGCCGCACCTCTGGTATGTTGCCATACTCGGCCGCCTCCAGGAATCGCTGCTCAACCTCAGTCAGGCTGATGGAAGGAGCTGAGAACATATACGCAGGTCCACGGAGGGCCTGGCGTCTCTTCACCGCACTGATACGAGCCAGGAGCTGTCGCTCTGAGCTGCTCTGGCTGAGAGAGGGACAGGGGACATAAACAGACAGGATATTATGTCCACATGATGGGTTGCGGGCCTGTACACATTTATAAATTCACATTTTAGTTACATGTTCTGGAATGTATCTCCACATCACAGTTTTAAGGAGATCACTTAGGGTTTTGTGCTACTGTATGAAAACAGATGTCGCCACAGCTTGAACCACCAGGTCCCAGTCCACATCTATGCAGAGCTGATGTTCTTTTAAGATCTTTAATAGGCAGTATGTATATTATATACTTTATGGTCTTTTATTCATTTAGTTTTAGATTTTTTTAAAACACGTCAAATAAAGTGCAAGCATTACCTTTTAAGTAGACATAACCAAAACAATTTGATTATTTCTTTAATATTTTTGTCATTTTAAGAATTTGTTATATGTTGATGTGATTTGAAAAGAAAACATCTAGCCACATAATTACGCATATAGCTACATGTGGGCACAGCATAAACCTTTAAAAATGTACATTAATGGACCAAAGGTGTCAAAAAAAACTTTTGAACATTTTAAAACAATTGTAAACTCAGGAACCAATGCAATATAAGCTTTACTTTTCATCTATTTTCATAAATACTTTGATGTTAGATTAATGATTGATTTTATGTTTATTTTAAGACAAATATTACGTTTAACGCAAAAGGTCAAATTTTGTGACCTTTATATAAGAAGCAGAACATTTTAGTGGCGTGTACAGTATGTCAAATTATTTTCTCTCTTTCATAGGAACAAAGTACAGAAAAAATCATCTGCCAGTCTACCTGGACTCATAAATGATTGACTTACTTGAGGCATCGTCCAGAGCAGCAGTTCTCCTCTCCAAACTCATCATACGTCAACAGGTTATCGCGGCTCCTGGCCCTGGGACCGTTAGCTCTAACCCCTGGCCGACTGTTCTGATAAACCGCCGAGGGTCTGTGGATCATCCTGGACGTGGTCACCGGTGTAAGGTCTGCTCCTGCTTCATATGAGGGAATAAACAAGTGTCTCAGGAATGACACAACTCTCCCTCTCTTTCTCTTCTTCTTCTTCTTCTTCATCTTCTCCCTCCCCCTATTTTTGTGTCCTTGAGAAAGAATGTGTCTTTATGGGTCCCACTACGGTTTTATTTACATGACAGGAACTTTACAGATGTGCAGGGCAGCTCAGTGTCATGACTCAACTCGATCAAGTCTAATCAGCATAACCTGAGTCAATTTACGTCGGCAGAATCTTCTCCAAATACTGTTGTCTGCCAATAGTTTGGATGCACAGGGCTGTAAAATGCTATTTTAAAGTGCAGTGTTTAGACTGCATTCAGTGATTTGGCAGTGTGTGTGTGTGTGTGTGTGTGTTGTACATGCATTTAGAAGTGACTGATAGGCTGATGAACAGCAGATGAGATTCCTCAGGGTTCACATTCCCAGGAGACCTTGCTTCCTGTGTGCGCTCCTACTCTCTGATCCTCATCCACTGTGGGAAAACAATGTCACGCTTTCTTGTGCACGTGCACATGCACACACACATATACACTAACAAATGAATTTACTTTTCAACTTATTCAGATTAAGTCAACATCAAGTCCTTCTGATCAACAAGTGTTCTGTTTTTTTGACGTGTTTTTTTCTCACCTGGGTATCACAGCATCATCTCAGCTATAGAAGAAAAGTTGCCTTTTAAGGCCCTGGCCGCTGACGACGTTTGTCTTTGAACATTTCCAGGTGTAACAGGATCGTATCGAGGTGAGAGGATGGCAGAGGGTGAAGGAGTTTAATCTGTGATGAATGTCAGCCGTGAGAGTTATTGTTAAGACTTCCTCCTGTGACTGGAACAGAGCAGAACAAAGATGTGGAGTAAACACTGTCAGCTCAAATGTACACACTCTCACCGAGGGCCACTGCGTGGGTGAGTGTACACTGTGTAACTGAATGGTTTGCATAGCTGTGTATGTTACTATAGATAGATTTGTTCAAAGGGGCCATTTTGGATCATTTCCAGAGCTGTGATTCAAACGCTGTAGCTATCCTTTTTGGCTAACTTTTAGCCGTTTCATTCATTTCTGGTATTATTTCTGGACTTATTTTACTTAATGTAAAATTCTGTTTTTCTGTATATATTTTATTTAACATGGCTTTCCCTGAAGTTATTTTCTCTTATCTTTGGCTAATAATTAGCTATTTACTTTCTTATTGTCATCTTTATGTTGTCAAATATTTAGATTTT
This sequence comes from Cynoglossus semilaevis, assembly GCF_000523025.1. Lineage (NCBI taxonomy): Eukaryota > Metazoa > Chordata > Actinopteri > Pleuronectiformes > Cynoglossidae > Cynoglossus > Cynoglossus semilaevis. The sequence goes on along the minus strand of NC_024325.1, from coordinate 8,151,855 downwards.
TTGGTAAGTTGTATCAATTTTTACCTCTGTGACTTTAAGCAAATTCTTTAGGTTAATTTACTGTATTTATCTTTAGTTAATTTGTAGTTACTTTAAGTCAGTTTTCCCGTTTCTGGTTTGAATTTTAATTATAGTTTGTAAAATTAATCAACGTTTTAATGATAAATATGTAGAGCCCCAGTCGTAATAATAAAAAAAAAAAATCAAGTAAATTTGAGATATTTAAACGCTATTTTGGTAAAAGAGCGAATGCGAAACAGGCACAGATATTGTAGAGGAAGACTGCTGCCCTCTTGTGGGAAAAACTACAAACGACAAGAGGCATTGCTCTTGTTCAGGGATTTCCAAAATGTGGTAAGAGCAATGCGCAATACAGTACTTGCCGCTCATTAAACTCTACTTTTAGATTAAAGGGGCCCTTGTCTGAATCTAAGTTGATGAAAGTCAGACTTTAAGTGAAATATTTTATCACGTTTTATTAAAACGTTTGTGGTAATCAAAGATGCAGTGCAACTTTCATAGGACTGACTCCGATCTTGTCTCTTCCTAATGACAACTGTCAGTTGTTGGTTACAATCCTTCTGATCTTCATGGTGACAGATTTGATAGTGTGAGGGACACCGTTCTGTCTCCAGGTGTCCCACAGGATGTTGGTCCAGTGCCCATGACTTTGTTCTACGTTGTCGGGAGAACCATTGAGGTTTGCTAGACCACACTGGTTGAACCACCATCCAGTGTGATTGTACTGAGAGCTGCAGCTCTCCACCGTGCGATTTTCAATTGTGCAGAAAGGGTTGCAGCCGTCGTTGTCCACATCTGAAGCACTGAATGGAGCAGTGTCCTGATTCTGCTCCTGCTCGTAGCCACGAAACGCATCTCCTGCAGAGAAACGCATTTAAACAAATAACATCAGGTTATATCAAATCTGTGTAGGTATGGAAAATGGAAGGTGGGATTTTTCTGAAGTATGTTTGGACATTTCACATCTATTATGTCATACCTGCACTCCCTGCATATCGACCCAGGTGGATAGAGAAGAAGTCTGTTTCACTGTCCAGGTGGAAGTCATCGTACGAGGCATAAGCAGTGATGTCATTGTGGGAGGTCAAGGCTATGTGAAGCTGGAACCGAGTGTCCTTTTGGTTTACTATGTGAAATACCTTTTTCAGGCCCAACCAGTGTTCACCTACACACACACACACACACACACGAATGGAAAGAGTTGATCAGCCAAGTTTAGCACTGATATCTCGACTGTTTGTTTTTACTGTTTTTTGGCTTAAATGTGTTTATGGATGCCAGGTTTCGTATTATCTAGAGAAAACCATGGTGAGGCCCTGTCTAATGTTGTCAAATATTTGACCTTGTTGTACCCTCCCTCCCCCTGCAGGGGGCTCCCCCCACCCACTTTTAGGACCACCATTATGCGACAATGCCTGTACATACAATGCCAGAATCTGTGTGGTTTTTTAACCTGCAAGGTTTCCAAATCCATCAACGTAGTCAGACCAAGATCTTTTGAAGTCAGTGAGTCCATCATTTCTCCTCTGCATCACTGTCCACCCCCCTCCCATGTAGTCCATCTCACAGAAGACCTGGGGGACAGAGTCTGTGTTATACAGTCACTGGAGAATCACCAGTTAAATGTGAGAAAAAAATAAAGCCAAACTGAATGCAGGACTAACCCACCTCAAAGGAAGTGTCCATGTTCTCTGGGTGGACGATATAAATACCACTGGGAATCTTGGGGACAACTGACATGAGAGTGTCCTTGATGTCACTACAGTCCCTACCTTTAAAAACAAAAACATTGAATTATTCCATTAATTATTTGCAAAGTAACAAAAGGATGAAAAAAATAAAAAAAAATAACCAATCACCAAGTGTTGTTGGTGAGTGAATTACCGTGAGACTGTACTGGTTTCACTGAGTACATCTCAGTGTTGCTCCTCTGGACCTCTGAGCTGAGTGTTTGCACCTTGGTCATTAACTCTGTGACCTGAAAATGTGACAGTTGCGTTTGTACAGCGGCCAATCAGCAGCCTTGTCAGTGCAACAGGTGAAGCAGGCGTCATTTCCTCACCTGACTGCCGAGGATGTCCAGAGCTCTCTGCTGCTCCTCCATCACGTCTCTGATCAGTTTCCTGGTGCTGCGGCCAAACGCCAGCAGAGACTGCTGGAGCTGACCTGTCACGTACAGAGAGACAGACAGATGGTGACGGAAACCAACAAGTGAACCCAAGGAACGACACAAACAGAAAAGGGAATGTTACCGCAGACTGAATGTTTTTCATCTCGTAGCAGTTTGACAGTGATGTCACATGGAATGGAACATGTGTCCCGACCTCTGACCCCTCCAGCTGCTGTTGGCTCTTTGACAGGAGCCTCAGGGAAGTCCTCACTTACCTCTTCTGACTGTTTATAATGTGTGCTCTTCTCTGTGTCCTAAGAATGAGGAAGAGGGAAAATTAAATTAAAACTTCCAAATTTATACTGTATACAAAAAAAAAAAAACCTGATGTGATAGACTGGATATTTCCCTGGGGTGGTTATGATTTCAGTCATTGGTTTTAGTTATTTTCAACAGATTCTATTTAGAAGCAAATAGATGATAAAGGATGACTAGAGATGTTCATTGTAAGGGACTGTCCAACAGGAGCTCTGACTAAGATAGATAAAACCAACCTCCTCCAAACCCAAGTGGGAAGGTGGAGCCCCTGGGGGGCAAATAGCTATTGGCTAATGAAGTTAAATTAAAATACTTTCTTTTAAACCATAATGGAGAATTTTTTACACGGCTGAAGCTAGGAATATTGCGTCGCTGTGAGGCCTACCAAATCAGGGCGTTACAAAAAAGTTGTTGTTGGTAAAAGCTGCTGAAGCAGAGGATAAATTCCAACCCACCACAAGGTGTCCCTCGGCCAGGTGTTTTGGCTTGGTTTTGTCATCGATGTAAAGAGAGAGGCAAATAATCAATAATGAAACTAAGTGTCTTAAAATTCCAAGTCAAAAAAGGAGAAATAAAGACATTGTAATTATTATAATCTCATAGATGTTTGAGATTAATGCTGAAAACATTTTCACAAAAAAAAATCATACATGATACGTACGGTCGAAGAGAGCAGCTGTGGCAGAAGCAGCAGAAGGAGAGTTGTTGTCCACATCATGCCTGTTGTGTATCTCCTCCAGGATTGAGGAGGCTGAGCTCTGTCTCCGTCGTCACCAAGAGCCACTCCTTCATTTATTTATGCTCCACAGCGTTTGCCTTTTTCCCAATCACATGTCTATCCTCCCTGTCTTCTTATCTCCTCTTCGTCTTTGACCCCAATTGTCAAAGTTTACTTTCTCAGCTTCTCTGCTTCTGTTGCCTCCTTCTCTCCACCTCCATCACTCCCACTTTTCCCCTGTAAAATACCATGACGACATGTTCAGTAAGAGGAGTTAACGTTTGCAAATGTGCTATTGGTGTTAAAGGTCTGGATGTGTCTGGAAAGAAGCTGAGTTTGCTTATTCCACATTAGTGGTTTTTTTAAGTGATTACTCCCAGCCTTTGGCCCTATTGCTGGTTGTTTTACAGGTTATATCCTGCCACCAGCATGAGAAACAGATGTGGGGAGGCAAATGGGCTGATGGTGTTAAATGGTGGAACGCTTTCTCTCAGCTTGTGTCTCGCTGGGAGCTACAGCTGTAGGCAGATGGTTTCTGCTTCTTCATCTTCTTATATTTCCTGGCTCTCACGACACTCAACACTTTCTCTGTTTGACAACTGACTCACCCGTCTCCCGGTGGGTCAGACCAATTACTCCATTTAACTGGGCAGTTAAACGCTGAAGAAAGTGCACAGCGTTGAACAGCAAAAGCACATTCCAGTTGGCAGCCAGCTGGAGCCGTCCGGCTGGTTTCTTCCTTGGAAAACGTTTGCTGTAGGTGCCAAAGAAAAGATTAGCTGTTGTTCTGAACCTGTGTGAGTTTACAGCCATGACCAGAGAGAGGAATGTGAGAAGCCTGGTGCCACAGCCGTGGGGCCTCCACATCTGCCCCATGTTACATGCTCCAGTAAAGCTGCCTAATGTATAGGGGTGTCACTCTGAATACTTAGTTAAGAAAGTCTTAATCACATTCTCCTGACTCTTTGTCTCTCAAAGATCGAATGCATTAAAACAGAAAAATGTCTAATTTACTAGCTTCTACAAATAGCAATAGCCAAATCTTCATCTTAACGATAGCAACATCTGGTCACAAGTTTTTAACTAAACTGTACTGAAGAGGAGTTCTACATATTCAATATTTTTTGTAGTAATTAATTGCGCTGGAAAAGTCAACAATCACGTTTAAGTGAAAACAAATAACCAACAAAAATCTGCTCCATAACTTGAACTGTGTTTGATTACTACTGCAATCCCTTGGGTTCGTTCTGAAGTTACTTCATCAAATTTTAGTAAGGAACAAAACGGTTAAACAGTGCCATCTACAGCTCATTAGGGTTTATTGCAACGCTTGAGTATTATATTTTGCCAATTTAGTTGCATGAAGACAAATCGTTGTAGTATTTCCTACAACACATACATTTGTTAAAATTTCCAAATTACCTATATTTATTATTAATTTATTATTTTTAAGAAAAGGAAATAAAGACCATTTCAATCTTTTTATAGAGTGTTTTATGGAAATAGCTGAAATCAGTTCAACTATTCAGTCTGATTTTTATGACGGGCCACGGAATGGGTTTCTTTCAGGTTTTCTTATTTCTATAAAATATTTAAAATATTTTATCCATTCCATGAAATGGCTTACATTTATTTTATTTGTGAGTTTACACAGAGCCACTAAGAGTCCAGACAGTGGTCAGAAAAGATAAAAAATGCAGAACATACGATGAAGTCTATATTAATTTGAATATTCCATAATTTCCTTTTCTGTAAAGTTCTTACCATTGTATATGTAAATATTAGAGCTGCTTAATTAAATAAAGTTTAATTTAAACTTTAAATAATTTTACTAATACATATGTTGCGTGACACCATTTGCAATCCAATAATAATAATAATAAAGAACATAGCATTGTACAGTATGTATGACTTTTAAATGGTTTGTGGAGCTCTATATATTTTTACATCAATCAGTATCGCAGACCAGAGCTTATTAAGTGCCTTTTCATTTCTGTTATTCTTACAAAAATATTATATTCCTTTTTAGACTCAAAATAGTCTGGGAAATTAATATGGTTCATTCGATATTTTTTCATCTTTTGTGAAGACTTCTATGCTTAGTCTAGTCCATACTAGACCTAATTAACTAAAAAGATTGAATAATTGTGTAAGTAATTGGTTTCTGTTTAGGGATGTTCCTGTAGAACCCAACATTATTCTTTAATTCAATTTGCCAGCTGAGCTTCGGCTGATCATGAGCATGTTTTCCAGCAGAGGGCAGTGCACGGCGGCTGTGTGTGCACGGACAAACAGTCTTCGGTTGGGTTGGCCTCATCAGGGCGGATGTTTTCTCAGTGCAACTTTTCCCCACTCCCCCTCTCCAACCCTAACACTCAACCACTGCCGCCTCCCCCACCGCCCGACCTACACATCCAGGCCCAGAGATAAAACAACAACATTATCTTTCTACTTATCCCCAAAATTCTCTTCACTTTCATTTACCACAAGAATACCATGTCATTACCAATCTGAAATAATTCTCACTGACTTTTAAAAAAATAATTTACAGTCTGTGGTCTATTTTCTGTATTGTGATGTGTTAGCATGTTGTTCGTATTTCTTCCCTACAGGTGGTGCTATTAACACAGCTGTGACGCCTTGGTCTAAGAGTCAAGTGAGGTTAAGCAATTAATATTGGACAGAAAATGTTACGGGGGGGCCACATGTTGGTAGAGTGACCTGCCGCAAAAAGATCACAGGTTATTGTGCGTGTGCACGAGGGCGCGTGCCTGTGATTTTTTTCCAGGTACTCCAGTTTTCTCCCACAGCCCAATATCCTGCAGGAATGGTGTAAACCGGAAGCTCTTAATAGACTGTAGTTGTGAGTGAAGTGTGAATCTTTGTTGTGTCTATGTAATGGACTGGTGTAGTGTTCGGTGCGAATCCCGCCCTCGCTCGATGACTGCTGGGATTTGTTCTAATCCTTCCCTGTTCTAAGTGGGTCTAAAAGGGGTTAAGCGGTACGAACCGTTATTTATTGCACCCCCTGTCGGATATCAAAGGATTTGCGTGTGTACACAATATAGATTTTTTATTAACTTTTCTAAAATAAAATATTGTATAACAACAGAACTTGTTGTGCTTTTTAAACGACTAGTGGATTATTAAAAGTAATTAATTAGTCAGTTGTTGATGAGTAATTGATTAAAATATTTCAGCGCTAACGTATCTGTTTTATACAGTCGAGGACGTTTAATCAAGTAATGTTGTATGCGTCTGCGCGCGCGTGCATGTGCGTGTGCCCTCGCAGTGAAACACTTCCCCTGCAGCTGCGGCAGCTTTAAAGCCTTGGGCCCCGCCCCTCAGCACTATCACATGAATCTGGACTCAGTGGATGACGTGAAAAAGTTTGGAGTCTCTCAGCTCCAGACTGTACACACTCAGTGGCGTATTTACCTTTTAAATCACAGTTTTCCACAACTTTGTTAGGCGCTCGGGGCAAAGTGTGCATCCGAAAGTCACCGTTTTTCTGCTTGGGTTTCTTCTGCGGCTCTGATTTCCCTACTGCAGGAATACAGACAGAGACAGAGAGACAGACAGAGACAGAGAGACAACCGGAAGACGGTCTGGCTGCTTGAAGGTATGTGGGAGGAACAGAACGTGTTGCACACTCTGCACTAAGACTGTTTTTAAGTCCTTATGTTACCAGACCCGTTCCCCTTTGACGTTTTAAGCAGTGATAGTTTGTTATTTTCTGCTTTTCACATGTGACGAAACTTTATAAACTGTTAGTCGTTGAAACCGACGCACGGCGACACCGCAGCAGAACTGGGGTTGGGGTGTTAGGAGGGGGAGGGGAGTGTTTGGAGGGCAAACTAAAACTCCATAAACAAAACAAATCTCAGACTCGCCCTGGTGTTTTACTTAATCGTGTTTTGTTTGTTTAAGTGAAGATTTTATTTTTTATGTTTTTACTTACTGGCGCAGATTATTGTTCCAGACCTTGGCGACACCATGGACGCACACCGCGGCGCGCCCCCGGCCGGACAGCAGGTCGTGCACGTCCGCGGGGACTCGCAGACGGAGCTGGAGGCGCTCTTCAGCGCGGTGATGAACCCCAACAAAGCCGTCAGACAGCCGGCCTCTCTGCCCATGAGGATGAGGAAGCTGCCGGACTCTTTCTTCAGACAGCCGGATCCCCGTGGCCACTCCAGACAAGTACTGACCGATAACTTCCACCGCCACAGTGCAGCAGCTGCAGTAACACACATAAAAATAGATTAGACGTATCACTATAAAAGTACTAAAATAAACCGCAACATCGTTATTGTTTACACTTGTATTTCCTGTGGACTTACTGAGCATGGAGACCAATGATGAGAATAGGTCGATCCGCTCAGCGCTCTGTTAACGTTGCCTCCCGCTCCAATCGAATCCCGTTCTTTTCGACGTTGTGTCTGTGCTCCTACGTGACTTCTGTGGGTCTGTTTGTGAAAGAAAATTCAAAGGGTGATCTGTTGGTTGTGTTGTTTAAATTGCTTCTTGTATTCTCTAATGCAGTAGTCACACAGTAATATTAGGCATTTCTCACATGGCCAACATACAAAAAATAGTTTGGAGCTTCAGTAGTTCCATACTGGAACGTGGATCACAAACGTCAATCAAACTGCACCAGTGTTCTGTCGGATAAGTTTGTTTAACCAGAGCAGGCCAATCTTTGGATTAAGATTTGGCCCACATTGTGGATACCAGCTGTGGGCCGCTCATTGTTTTGCTCTCTCACTGTACTTTCTACTTTACCATCATTATCTATCTGATTATCTATCTATTATCTCTAAATAAAAATTTGTCTGATTGCCTAGCTGGTTTACAGTTCGAGAGCTAAGATTATAAATGGACCGTCACTTTTTCCAACCCCAACCTGGAAACAACCAGTTGTTTAGTACCTGTTGTGGTGTCACCTGGGTAGTAAAATTTGTTTATTTAAAAAAAAAACTACAGTGGAGTTTAGCCTGCTTTTAAATTTAACAAGTATAAATATAAAATAATACACATGCTCCTCTTACAAATACTTCAGTCAGTTTTGGCCAGTATTCCAAAATCATGTTTTGTGTTTTTACATTAAAATTTAAATTGTTCTCCTAAATGAAAAAAACTAGTAAAGCACAAATTAAAGTCAAATACATTTTACAAATATCATTAAAAACCAAATTCGATAACACACTGACTTGGCATTTTGGCAACAGCGGGGAGTAAAGAGTAAGCTCCCTTTTCCAGGAAGAAATCTCCAGCAGATCCAGCCTTGTTGTTCAGCTGTCTGCCCCTGGTACAGAATGAAAGGGGGGATAAAAGGGTGGAGCGGGGGCAGACGGACAACACTATAATCTAAGTCACAAAAGCTGTTAAAATGCCAGCAGCTCAGTTGTAGGAACCTTCATCCATACTGTATGAGCAAATGGGTAACAGTGATATTTGTTAAAACCTCTGATTGGTTGGATTTCCTCTCCTAAATCTGCTTCTTCCTGCTTCTTTGCACGTACTATATATCTCTTGTTAGTTTTTGTCAACTGTGACATGTGTGCTCCTCGTTTCTGGTCAGGCCAGTTCAGATGGAGGTGTGTGCGGCACCCTCACTCCCCATCACGTCCGCGCCCATTCCTCTCCAGCCTCCCTGCCCGTCAACTCCCTCTCCACTCAAACAGCAGATGTAGCAGCAACACCAATCATACCTGATGACGTGCCACTCCCCCACGGTTGGGAAATGGCCAAAACCTCAACCGGCCAGCGATACTTCCTCAAGTAAGAGGTTTTACCGTATCATTATGTGTGATCT
>NC_024325.1:8122179-8142766 GCF_000523025.1 Cynoglossus semilaevis | reverse complement strand
TGAAAGAAAAAAAAACATATAATAAAACATTTTTAGATGCTGCTAATGTATTTACTTCCAATATTAATGTACAGTGAAAACACATAGTATTATATCTATTCTAGAAACTTGCTAGGAACTTGTTTTTTGCCATTTTTTGTTTCCCAAAGCCATTGGCCTGATGGCTCACACTCCCATCACAGGCTGGCTCGGTTGACGATAGCAGTGATTTTCAGCGTGTAGACGAATGTGCACAGCTGGTAGTACAGGTAAAGCAGGTCAGAGACAAACGTGCCCCACACCCACTTCACCAAATGCTAGAGTGGTGCTGGGTACTTTACAGGTCAATCCAGGGAATCTGTGGGAAATTTCAACCTTTGTTTTTTGCTATGCATGTGTAATGTTACTTGCATTGAAATAATTGCTAATTTTGCTAAATTTGAAACTTATTCCCATGTGTCCTTGGGTGTACTAAGACTATTTTTTCTCATGATTGCCTGTAGGTATTAGTCAATGGTCCCAAAACAATGGACTAAAATTAAAAAAAAAACTTGATGCACTTCTGTGGCTTTTCTTTAGTAGCGAACTTTAAATTTGTCTTGTCTTTACAGTCACCACGATAAGACAACCACCTGGCACGACCCACGTCTCTCACAGCTTCAGTCGCCTGCAGCCCAGCATCCCATCGCTGGGCCTCCACTCCACGCTCACTCCCTCAGCAACCCAGCACAGACCACACAACAACAAAACATCAATCCAGAGACAGGTACTCCGACACACTTCTCTGCTTCATGACCTCGTCCAGACAGTGTTCAGTGTCACCACATGTCACACGAGCGTTCAACGCTAGTCACTTAATGCTGTGTTTAGTGGTTCGAAATCCACTCACTGTCCTTGTCTTTGTAGTGGACAGATCCCCAAGAAGACTGATATGAATTAGAAATGACAGCAGTATCACAGATTTATTTATTGAAATATGTTTTCTTTTTTTTCTCCTTGGAGTTTCGTTTATTTTCTTTTGAAATGTGTCTAGACTGAAAAAATTAGTGAGGCGTGGGTTTTTTCACCAAAGATTGACACTATTGTACTTAAAAGTCGTGTCCTGGATTTGAACAGGAATCTTTTCCTCTAAGTAAATATACTGCTGCTCGACAACCCCAACACAACACGAGTTATGCAGGGATTCGTGGACGTGGGTTGATCTACATCTACATCAACACTCCATGCACTCCATCCACCATTTGCCTTCTCACTGTGTACTTTCACTGCTGTTCAGGTCCACTGCCTGAAGGCTGGGAGCAGGCTGTGACTGCAGATGGAGAGGTGTACTACATCGATCACATAAATAAGTCCACCACATGGGTCGACCCGCGTCTAGGTAGCACACTGTCAAATTTGTGTCTCCACCTCAGATTGACAATTATTGTTTGTCAATGAGAAACATTTCTGTCCATCATCACATCCAATAAAAACAAAGTAAAATATAAACCACAGCAAAGTTTTGACAGAATGTCCTCATACAAATATCACTACTGACTATCACAACTGAAATCTTTTACCTTTTGGATTTACTTTCTCCGTTGTCCAAATGCTCTCTCTCTCTCCTGTGAATTTTATGTTTCAGCACAGAATATGAACCCTGGAATCCTTGGCATGGTGATGCAGCAGAGACAGGAAAAAGAACGGCTCCGATGCAAGCAAGGCCACCCTCCACAGGCCGCACCTCAGGTGAGAAGAGACAGACAGAGTTAGCCCAAATATTTAATTCAAACTGAGTTTTTACAACACTAGCATTTTGACACCTTATAGTTAAGTGCAACTTCCTGATGTTCACGTCCAACTCTTACATGTCGTTTATGTGATGCCCTCTGTAGGAGGTAGGGGGGAGAAACCAGATGTCCGGTGGGATTGACCATGACAGGAACTCACAGACACTTGTCCCAAACTTGGACGTCAGGATCAGATCCTCAAACCATGAACCAACACTTAATGGGTGAGGAATGTTTTATAGAATTGTATATAGTAGTGTTGTTACCTTAGAACAACAGGACTACTGCCATCATTCTAAATCATAATTCATTATTCACTGCACTAGATGTTTTGGAACATTTAAAAACATTTGCTATTATGCACTTGCTGTAAAAAAACAAACAAAAAAAAAACCTAAAATTATAATCTGAACTATCTTCAGGAATTTTTAAAAAATGTGTCCACATTAACTCCACTACACAGCCCCATGTGGTGCTTTGGCGCCCCTTAGTGGTTTCTTAAATGTGCATCTTACCATTAATTTTACGATTTCAAATACAAAACGTCCTTCCTTTATTTGTGTTTTATTTCTTCTGCAGCGCTCACTCACGCAATGAGAGCACAGACAGTGGTCTGAGTGTCAGCAGTTTACCCCGCACATCGGACCACATGTTGAGCTCCGTGGATCACATGGATACTGGTAAAACACACTGATACATTGTCGTCATTCTTTCACTCACTGACATGAGTCATTTCCTAGTTCCGTCTCCAAAACCCAAATTATCCTTTATTCTAAGTTTTTTTTATTTAACGCAGCTCAGCATTTGATGTTTTTAATTAAATTAATTAATTGGGGTCTTTAAATTTTGTCTTCTGTCCTACTGTGTTTAGGCGACTCTGGAGAGAACTCATCGATTACCTTACAGGAGTCCATGCCTGTCATGCCAATGTCTGAGGGCGACGAGTTAATGCCGTGCATTCCCGAGGGTCTCAGTTCGGACCTTCTGATGGACATGGAGACGGTTCTCTCTGGATCACACATGGAGAGAGACAGCCTGCTCACATGGCTATAGACACACTGCCAACACCTACATGATGTTTGACATCAAACACTTATGACAACACTAAGAACATGGAGGATTCTGTTTTTAATTTTTGCCTCTGCAGTGGTATAGATCAACGTTACAGAGAAAATACTGGACTGCTGTGACACTAAGGATTGAGAAGCCGACTCTCACGCACGGTGGTAAGATGCTGGTGCTCCTTGTGGGCTTTGGTTTACACTAGATTGGTTTACACTAGATCCTTCACCCTCACATGATATCTCTGTAATGTTGGTCAAAGTTGTTTTATTATTATTATTATTATTATTATTATTATTATTATTATACCCATACAAGTATTATTTTAAAGCCTGGACCAAGTACCATGCAGTTTAAAGGTTAAAACCCACCTACAGCATTAATAACCAGCCTTGGAAAAACATGGGAAACTACCACTGAGCCTTAATGAAGAGAAAAGCAACAAAAAATATAGTAAACAGGAAAAATCCCCGACTTAATATCCCTCCAGAGCTGTCATGACACGCAGTGTAGAGGACTGTAACACAAAAACAAAACTGCTTCAGAATATGCTGTACCATCTTAAAACAAGCTGGAGAAACAAATAGAAATTAGCACGGTTTATGAATTATTTACAAAACTGGTTTCAGATTTGGTTTCCTAGGGTTTGTGGGATTTCCCAATGTCTGAAGTTTTCCCAAAATGTAGTTTACAGGAACAAGCTTTGCCTTATGGGTTAAACAAATTCAATCAATAATTCAAAAGCACTTAAAGATCAACTGGTTTTACTGCATCTCCACTTAACACTCAAAATGTTGTAAGACAAGTATTTCATTAGAAGACCTCTGTGGTGTGATTATCAGTAATAATCACATATTTAATGTAAACATGTGATCAAAAATCCAACACAATACAGGGTTTCCCCCAGGAAGCTGCAATACTGACACTGATCTGATCTTGTGATCAACTCGGTCAACAAGACCTTTCAAACACTACTCACACTCGTCAGAAAAAGAACAACGTCATATGGTATCAGTTATGTTGTATGTTAATGTAATTTCCATGTCTGCTTGGTAGAAAAGTCACTAAAAAGCCTGTCACGTTGAAGTTACTGATATTCAGTGTTGCTCGGTGCCTTGTTTCAGGTTCTAATCTGCTGGATTAATATATCCATTTAATGTAAGCTTTACAAAGATAGTATTTATTGGAGAATTGATTTAGTAGATGCCATTATATTGCATTTTACTCTTGTATATTAAACACTGGCCTTAGGTTTTGGTAAAAGTCATGTATTCAGTCAAACAAGACTTGAATATTTTTAAGTAAATTGAGATAAATTTCCTTTTTGATAACACCCATCAGGCTCTCTGGCATCACATCTAAAGAACGTCTTCACCTATTCTCAATCTCAGTTTCTCAGAAATAAAGACAATAACAGTTTTAGGTTCTGGTGAAAAACTTTTTACAGCTTTATACCAAATTTATCATTACACTAATCTCTTTCTGATGTTGTTACACACAAAAGGCACTCAACAATATGGAAATCTTTTACTTCTTTTTTGGTCAACTATATTATAACTATATTTAATCTGTGTTTAGCTGACAGTTTTCCAATGCAGTGTGTTAATATATTTTGATTTGAAGCGGTTTTTAAATAATATTTTGTTTCTAACCAGGTGTCTTTGTTTGTATACAGAATATAAAGCTGAAGATGAAAATTACAACATCCCAAAAAAAAAGAAAGCGCTAAAACACTTTAATGGTTTTTAAATTAAAGTACCCTGTAAGAGTACACAACGCAACACACTACCTAGCTTTTTATTAACCGTAGCATGCATGCATGACATATATGTATAATATATATTGTGTTTTTATTATATTTACAGATTTTGTTTTGAAGCAATCAGACTTATTTTGTACCTTTTTATGCATGTGTCTTATATGAATATATATATGTGTTCTTACTCAAATTATAATCATTTTAAAGATGGTTATGTTTAATAAACATTTAAACACACCAGGTCTGGGCTAATTTCTACACGTTTGTTTTGTACTACAAAGATCATCAGCATGACACAATGGCTCCTCCCAGTGGACCTCGGGGGTGACGACAGAGGCGAAGTTATGAAGTGAGTAAAATCCCACACTTTCAGTGAGACACATGGAAGTTTCCAAGCTCACCAGTTCGTCAAATCATCTACGTGTAAGTATACTGCTTTATGAGAATATGTAGTGAATGTAGTTAAATAACATTATGTTGCGAAAATTATAAATACCCATTTCAATAATGAAGTACGTTATTGTTTTTTGAAAAATATCATTTGTTTGGATAATATAATTAGGAAAAGTTGTATTCCTGACTAATGTAACGGTTTCCAACATATTACTAAAAAACATGACGCATTGACAACATGGCTTTTATGTATTTTCAGTATATTATTCTATTTTGATTTTTGTCAAAATGACAACTGCGTAATCTGAATGGAATAAAATATGTAACTTTAATTATTCTTGTTTATAGAGTGTGACTTTATATACCCAGATTTCTTGATTTAGTCCGTCTTTATTGCTGGTAAAGACTGACTAAGCGTTCAGTCAGCATAGCACGTTCGGCTTGGGAATACCTGAGGGATTTCCCTCTACCTGAGCAATAGCTAAGACATGTAAATCATTGGTATATATACGAGTCATAACTGATTCATTCTTTTTACTTTGTTCACCGGAAGTTGGTGGAGACGTCTGCAACCATCCGTTGACAATTTACGTCATTACCGGGACTTTCCGTAGAAAGGCAGTTTGTTTAAACGGTGAGTGATAACACTTGTTTTCTGAACAGTTTAATCTCCGTATGCTGATTAACAGTTAAATTGTGGTTATATTTACACCAGAACTATTTTACAGCCTATCGTTAGACGCTAGCATTGCTAAGCTAACGTCAGTTGACGTAATCGACGTTTGTTTGTGAATGGGGCCTCTGTAAATTTGAAATCTCATAATTAAACTAGTGTTTATTATTTATATGAACAAGACTATTAACTGCCTATTTATGTTTATATATATTTTGTGATAAACCATATACACGAAAGTTGTCTACGAAAGGCTATGTTAAATTGAAATGTCAAACAGGAAGAGGCATGATTGATCAAGGAAAGTACCGAGCAACCCCCAGCTGTTCTTCCCAGTCTTTGTTCGACTTTAATTTAAAGTAATTACCATAAACATCAACAGAACCAAACATAATATATTTTGGTATTTAAACGTCTCCATCCCAATGTTGCCACTAAATAAAAGCGAAGTCACCGACAAGTTACCCCCTAATATTCGTTATGTTTAATAATACATTATATATGAATATATATACATATGTGTGTTGATATCTTTACCTGGGGCTGCTCACAGTAAAATAGACAAATACTGGAGAGAATATAATCTTCTTTGAAGAGGAATCCCAGATAGATAATAAAAACTGAAATTACTTATGTTCAACAACAATAAAATATTTTATCATACACACACTGAATTTGTATGATTTTTTTCAATTTGATATATTTTAAGAATGACAAAAAATGAAAAAACAATGCCATTCCTGTTTGACACAATATGGTTCTTATTATTATCAATATTCTCAATATTGTCTGCTTTTGTAAAATGTCTACAGGTGCTGCCAGTCTACAACCAAAAGGGAGGTCCTTTGTCCCTTCAAAAAGAGGAAAAGGTTTTTCTTATTAGGTTTTAACTGTTCAAAAATGGAGGCTTAGACTCCAACAAAAGGGGTGTCCAAAATGGGGGGAGGGGTTTGAGAACAAATGTCTATTGTCTGTGTGTATGTGTGCATAGTTAGTTACATTTAGTTACATTTTCTTTTAAAAATGTTTAGTTTGAAATTGTCAACTGATATTATGTGTGCCAAAAGAGTAAAAAACACGGACCCTGGGTGATCCATGTTTTAGGTTGCAGTTTTTTACAGAATGTGTTCAGATATTCCAGTGTTTTAAAAAGCATTGGATTTGTTCATATCCACAATGCTGTTCCGGCTAGGGGCATCTGGAAATAAGTCTAGGGAGAGAATGAGAGGTTGTAGAGCAGGCATGTCCAAACTATTCCTCAAAGAGCAGTGTGGCTGCAGGTTTTTGTTGACCGATCAGCTGTCTGAAGACTAACATCAGTTGATTAAAACCCGTCAACTCAGGCTACTGCTTGGTTGAAACAAAAACCTGCAGCCACAGTTGTGGAACAGTTTGGGCACCCCTGTTGTAGGGCAATGAGGCTGTGAGGTCATTGTGGTGTCATCATGGTAACTAGGCTGTTAGTTTTGTTTCTTCCATATAAGTGCTTTAAGTTTCATTCTTGCTTCGGCCTCTCTTTCAGTTTTTGACTTCAGCTTTAAACCTACCCCTTCACAGCTTTTTTTTTTCTATTGGGTATGAATGCGTGCATGTGTGATAAAGCAGACAAGACATTGGGCTTTCTCAAACCTCTCTCCTTTTGAAGGACATCACTTTTTTCTCTTTTTGCTATACTTAAATCTGAAAATGGAAACACTTCTTAAACTTAAAAACAACCAGTTTTTAATGGGTCTGTGTCGTAACGGGCCTCCACCTGATCTACAATATGACAACTCTTCAGGTAGCACAGATTTTTTTTTTATTTAAATCTTGATCATGTATGTGCTTTTATCACAAATTTCATGAATATGCAATTTGCTTTTCTTTTTCAGAGCTCTTTCGCATCTCTACTTTTGCCCGTTTTCCAGCTTCTGGAGTTACAGAACGAAGCCTAGCAAGAGCTGGTTGGTTTTATACTGGCATCGGGGACCGGGTACAGTGTTTCAGGTGTAATGTGACTGCGGATGGCTGGCAGACTGGGGACTGTCCTACAGAAAGACACAGACAGGTGTCTCCAAATTGCTCCTTCATCCAGAGCCTCCCATCAACTGCCAACCTGCTCTCTTCTTCTCACTCAGCCTTCTCCCCTCTACGCATTGCTCCTGCCATCCCAGTATGTTTTTGTTTATTTGTATGTCCCATAGATATTTAGGTATCAGTCAGTCATTCAGCCAATTAATCAAACAGCCATAAAATAACCCAGTGTATCAGATAATGATTGTTCTAATGTCATCTTATAGAAAGAGGAAAAGTATTTTCATTCTTTTTACCTTGTGCGTCTCTTCTCTTAGCTGTCTGGTCCAGGCCCGGCTGCTCCTAACCAGAGTGGCCCAGGTGAGGACCCAGTTGGATACCTGAATATGGGTTTCTCTGCTCCACTGCCATCCAGCCCACTAAGCTCCCGTGGTGTAGAAGACATGTCCCATCAGAGACCAACGTGCCATAACCCCAGCATGAGGCGAGAGCAAGATCGTCTGGACTCCTTCCACTCATGGACTCTGTCCATCATCACTCCTGCAGAGCTTGCCAAGGCTGGGTTCTACTATTTAGGCCAGGGCGACCGTGTGGCCTGCTTCAGCTGTGGAGGACAGGTGAGCATATCACAGTGACTATAGAATAGATTTCTGTTAAATGTTCACAGTAGGCATAAAACATTTTAGCTGACACAGAAATATCAGAAAGTCAGTGAAGTGAGCTTTTGACGTTGGTAATACTGATGTGTTTTTACCTGTGTTCCACATTTTCAGCTGAGTAACTGGGAGCCAGGCGACAGAGCTGTATCAGAACACCAAAGACATTATCCAAACTGTCGTTTTGTGCGAGGGGATAGAGCTGACAACGTTTCTCTGGCAGGAGTGGCAGGAGCTGCTATTGGTGCAGTAAACTCCCAACTGTCTGCAGGAGGACCTGCTCTCAATAATGTCTCCAATCCTGCCATGCAGCAGAGCGAGGAGCGGCTGCTCACCTTTGTCCACTGGCCATCACGTATACCTGTGCGGCCTGATCAGCTGGCTAAAGCCGGATTCTACTACGTAGGTAGGATCAATATAAGTGATACTTATGTCGGTGACTGTAAAACAGAACTTAAGTGTTAAAATGTTTTGTCCATGGGTTAAAAAATACCAGTATTTGTCCTAAGTATTTCATTGACCCACAAAAATGTTTGTACACTGTACAGGGCTTAATTCCCTTAAAAACATGCTATAATACATCCTATTAAAAACATGGGAACATGTTTTAATATTGCTTAAAAAACAGTTGTGACTTGATCTGTATTTTAACATAAATCTTAACTGTCATGCTGTACTCTAGAGTTTACTCATAATATGCAGATTTCTTTTCTTCTACCCCCTTAGCAGTAAATGTTTTTCCCCACTGGGGAAACACTGCCGACAGCTATTTTGTTTGGAAAGTCCAAAAACTTAGCTACTAATGAGTCTTATGTAAAAGTACCAAACATCTTAACAAAAATATTTTTGAATAGAAAGACAAATTTAAAGAAAATTATGTTTCTCAGAATGACTGTTTATTGTATTTTAAAAAAGAAATACAACAACAGCCACCTGTTTCAGCACAATGTCTCTCTGTGGCTTCAAGGTCGAAATGATGATGTCAAATGTTTCTGCTGTGACGGAGGACTTCGGTGCTGGGAGTCCGGAGACGATCCTTGGGTGGAACATGCCAAGTGGTTTCCTCGGTTAGCACTGCTTTTTATATTTTTGAAGACAATAACAATGTTTAAACCATTAGGGAACATAAGTTCTTAAACTTCACCCAACAAACCTGAACTGATGTGTGTTTTGATTTCAGGTGTGAATATTTGCTTCAGGAGAAAGGACAAGATTTTGTCCACCAGATCCAAGCCCGTTTTCCTCGTCTGTTTGAGCAGGTGAGTTGAGAGCGACAGGAATAGTTCTTTTGACAGGAATAGCTCTTAAAGGGCATTTAGTTGCTTTTTAAAATTCTCACCTAAAATACTGTTTCTGTCTTGACTCTTAAGCTTCTAACAAATGGAGACAGCAGCTCCAGGGAGTTTGTAGATCCTCCTGGTGAGTATGAATGAATTTGAAATAAGACATTTATTGGAAGGAGGACATATGCAACAATTTAGAAACAGGAACAAGACATGTTAGTTTTAATTGTATTGGGAAGAACAAGAAAATGATAAATACGTAATGTTACCTGATGTGATGTGTCCACTTTCTTCTCAGTTGTTCACCTGGGTCCTGGAGAAGAGAGATCTGAAGATGCTGTTATGATGAACACCCCTGTCATCAAGTCAGCATTAGAGATGGGCTTTGAGAGAAGCTTAGTCAAGCAAACTGTACAGAGCAAGATCCTGACGAGTGGAGAAAACTACAGAACTGTCCAGGAACTGGTTTCAGATCTGCTCAGTGCTGAAGACCAGAAAAGGGAAGAGGAACGTGAGATGCTGGCAGAGGCCATGGCATCAGGTACCTGAAGTTACATCATTTCCTGTCTCAGCTGTTCTAATCTTGTTTTAGCCATGTATGTTGCACTAAAGTACTTTTTTTGTTCCAGACGGGTTCACATTTGTGAAGAGACATCAGGCAGCATTGATCCAACGGCTGAAGAGTGTAGAGCCAGTGTTGGAGCACTTGAGAGAGCAAAATGTTTTATGTAAGTGACTTTACTTTACATTACTGTCAAGAAGTGTTTTAAACACTACAGCTAGTTTAGATCTTACTTATAAAAACCTTATTTTGGACCACCTCTTCCCTGTTTACCTTTAGCTGCAGAAGAGTACAGCGGTCTTCAAGCTCAGACAACACCACAACAGCAAACAGCCAGATTGATAGAGTTGGTCCTCACCAAGGGCAACGCTGCGGCAGAGGTGTTCCGCAACTGGATCCAGAAAAATGATGTTCACCTGCTCCGAGATCTGATGGGTAATTATACCATTCACTAGAGAAAATTAAGAACCAGACACCTTCTATATTGACAACATATTATTTAACATGAAATTTAAACAGGACAGTTACACCACTAATGCTATAGTCCACGTTACTTACATTTATTTCAAACCCAAACTTCACACCAAGACTGTTTCCCTTTAAAGAAAGCCCCCTGTAATATGGGAAATAATAATAATAAAATAAAATAAACAACAAAGGGATAAATTCTTGAAAAAACTGAACCACTATCACATAGTGACACTCGAGAAAGATTTACAATTAGATGGTGTAACAGTCTTAAGACAATGTGAATGAATCATACATAAAGGCCTGTGCTAAATAAACAATGTCTTTTGTATTTTTTTTTTAGCCCAGTCAAATGAGGCAACATCACCAAGCCAAGACATTTCAGGTATGAAAACTGTTAAAAGCCTTAGAACACATGTCCACTCTTAACATTTTAATAGTAGGTTTACGTATGTTCTGGTGATACAGGTCATTTAAAATGATCTTGATGACTGAGAACTTACATAGAGACATAGCTACTCACTTTGGAAGTGAATCTCTTCGACACCTAGGGGAACATAAAAGGATGTTTAATCTGATATGCCAACAACAGGACATCATCACTACCAGCCATCTGCTTGGGTTCAGGACACTGGTCTGAAATAATCCTAGAAAAGATGCCAAACCATTGTCTCTGACAGAATTAAGCCTTTTGGATGAGAGGCGAAAGGACTGCAACAAAACAAGAGCCCAGTTACCCATTTTCAATAGTTACGTGACACGGGTTCTTTTTTTTCCTCTACAGACCTTCCAATGGAGGAACAGCTGCGACGATTACAGGAGGAACGTACCTGTAAAGTGTGTATGGACAAGGAAGTCAACATAGTCTTCATCCCCTGCGGACATCTGGTCGTGTGTAAAGAATGTGCACCGTCACTGAGAAAGTGCCCAATCTGCAGAGGTTTGGTTAAAGGTACAGTTCGAACGTTTCTCTCATAAGCAGCAAGTTGAGAGATGATTCTTCAGTCACAGGACTGGAACTGAATGTAAGCAATACTTAAAAGATTACAATTCAACATGTTCAAATGACAGGTCAATCTTGCGTTCAAGATGATGCCAAATACTGTAACACATTTTGTGTAACTGTGAAAGTCGTACTGTTAAACATAACGATTGTCTAAATGTGGTAAATAAACACATTAAAGTTCAGAGCAATTACCTGTAAAAGCGATCAATAAAAAAAAGCAAACTTTAAGTGGAATGTTGTTATCTGTTGTGATAAGTTGTTACTAAGCTAAAAATATTTTTTCCTTATTTTGAAGCACTAAATGGTAAGTATTCATCATACAAAAGAGGTTTATCTTTGAAATTCTAACCAACCTCAGACTACCGAGTCGTCACCCAGGAAAAACGTAAAGACAAAATTGTTGCCTTTTCAGGTTTAAGTCCCTTGCATTTGACTTATTTAGTGTTGCCTAAAGTAAAGACAACATGTTCTCAATAACATTACTTTTTTAAAGAATATTAACAAATACGGCAGCACACAATCAGATTTAATTTATACAAATTTATTATTCCACAAGTGTCTTTAGCCACAGTTTAGATGATGCCAATCTGAAAGAAAAAAAAAAAAAATTACAAAGAGTTCATCGCCATGGTAAAGGACTGTGTCTGCATTTAGTGGCATCAGTGGTTCCTTTGAATGCTTCACTGACATTCAGTTGAAAATAAAGTTTACATCACTTGCACGTCTGACAAAGCAGATACAATTTAGATAACATGCAACCGCTGAGTTAACATACCTTGTTTGCAACATCCAGCGCATCGTAGTCTGGTGCGAGACGAACGTACGCTTTCTTCTCACCATCAGGCCTGAACACAAAACAGTCTGCATGATACAACTGTACAACAAATAACACTACCTGCGATATAGCATTTATGTTGAATGAGTAGTCAGTGACAAATTATAACCAACTGTCTATAGATTTAAGTTAACATGTACACAAAAACACTAGCTGCACAAACAAGCTGTATTTTCAACAAGCATTTGTCAAAATTGAATGCAAAAACTGATTTCTTACAGTGCATAGACTCATCTTCAATGTCTCACTCTCTCTTTACATTACTATTAAACGTGTCCAAATGTCATGCCAAGAAAATAGGGTTCTATAGAGCTAGTCAGGTCTCACCTGATGAGTGTGTTGACTTTGGCGACATCGATATCGTACAGCTTCTTGACAGCATGTTTAATCTGATGTTTGTTTGCCTTGACATCCACAATGAATACAAGTGTGTTGTTGTCTTCAATTTTCTTCATAGCAGACTCTGTCGTCAAGGGGAACTTGATGATGGCATAGTGATCCAACCTAAAGAAACATGTTTTGTATCAAGTCTCCATTTCTCCATATTAATCCATTCTACATTAAATACTAGATATTTTGACTTTAGTGCATCAGTGAATATAAGTTGGAATCATTCTTTTCATACTTTGATCGCTATTACCATCATATGCACCAGGTTTATTCATTTTGTTAGCATTCATTTTATGTAACTCACTTGTTCCTGCGAGGAGCACTCTTGCGAGGATACTTGGGCTGCCTGCGAAGACGAAGGGTTTTGGGGCGACGGAAGGTAGGAGAAGTCCTGATTTTCTTCTTCCTCTGGCTGTGGACGCCTTTAAGCACAGCCTTCTTGGCCTTCAGAGCCTTAGACTTCGCCTCAGTCTTGGCAGGGACAACTAGGGTTAAGAAGTGGCAGTTAAATTGTTATGAATTACAAGTGACAGTTGTAATAAAAATAATATATATATATATATATATATATATATATCATCATAACTATATAGCAAAACAAAAATCACCAGAGAAGATCTAAACATCCCAAGCAAAAAACGTGCAAAGAAGAAAACGCCTGTCAAATACAGAGTTGATTCAGCTTTGTTCTTAGTGTCTAACGCAGCCAAAGTTAAACCAAAAACGAAAACCCTAAAATTGAATTTGACACTGCAGTCATCGGCTTTAATCACATATTAAACCATACACGAAAGTTGTCATGATGAATGAGGCCTTAAGCCACAAAAATAATTGAAAACCAGAGCACATGTTTGAGAAACCCGTAGCTTAACTGTCTAACAAGTAAAGAATAAACTACAAAGCAAAAATATCGGTGCATATTTTAATCACCTATCAGTACTGACAACGGTGACTTGTCACGCTTAGTTCAAACCGTTTAAGAAGTGGCTAGGGCAACTGAACATATTGATAGCATTGCTTTAGCATTTAGAATAACCTTATTTAACAATTAAATTGCATGAGTAATATTATTGTACTTGCACCATACAACCATGACAACAGTGTAGTGTAATTTCATAAACAACACAACATAGTATAAGATGATTAAATACTATGAGATACGAAAGGCTTTCACGTGTCAGCTACCGCATCGTTTCGTACGGACGACAAAACAAGGCTACCTGCTTACCTTAACTGTACGAGACATTAGGCGGTTGGAATAAACACTCATACGGCACTATATTAACGACAAAGCCTTGTGATAGCCTTAATTTTACAAATGAGCGACAGTTTTGGTTGCATCATTAAGTGAGACATGCTAACGTTAGCCTAGCATCACGTTCTTACGTACAAGCCGGGATCGGGGTGTATAATGTACGCATTTTAAACCGTTTATTAAAAACAATTGGTTAATCTTAAGTACTCTCATTGTATTGTTGTCGTTTGTGGATGTCCATAGCTTTTAGTATGAGCTTCACATGAAATAATTACAGTTTTTTCATTAAAAAACTATAAGATTCACAAACCTTCCTTCTTCACCTTCGGTGCCATGTTGAGAAAGGAAGACTGTTCGGGGTTTCTCGCAGTATAAAGCACGGGCGAGATCTCATGCCAAATGTATCGCGATAGCACCAGAACCATGTTAGGACATTCGAGTGTTGCCAGTTTTAAACAGTTTTATCTAAAACACTGTATTTTACTTTGAGAAAATGGTCACATATACACATAAAGCAGCTATATTATTATTTATTCATACAATTCCAAAGCGCTATGGTTTTTAAATATATCCGTTCTGTTATTTATATTATTTTATAAGATCTCACAAAATAGAAATGCATTACAAAGAAATTTAAATTTTAAAAAAAGTTTAAAAATATTTGTTTAATTTGAAAATGAGTCATTATATACTGGTTGGTTACAGTAACTGTATAACTTGCTTTCTCCCTAAATTAACAAGTCCATTGTCTGTTATTTAACCACTACAATATTTAAAGGATTTACTTAAATGTGTTATCTGAAAGTCTTCAGTTGCAGAAGAAAAACTAAAGCAATCTTTAGTATAAATCCATTTATTTTATATGCAGATATGCAAAGGACATACTAGAAAGTGGGCAGTTTACAGAGCCATATAAAATACTAAAACAAACTGATGAAATCATCAGTTCTTCTTGGATCAATTGCTCTGTTTCTCTTGCTTCTTTTTCATCACTACCTTCCTTGAAAGAACAGGAAAAATAAAAAGTATTTTAAATAACAAACACTGGTTAAAAACAATAAAGGTATACAATGTTTGGACATTAGCATAAAATCCAGGATCTTACTTTTTAATCTTTGCTCCAGAGGATTTCTGTCCTGATTCCTGTAACACTTTCTTGTGCATTTTTGTTCCCATTTCCTTTTGTGTTTTATGTCCTCTTTTAACTCCCTGTGTTTTTGTCTTCTTTTCACCACTCTGCTCTCCATCTGTTGCCTTCGTCTGTTCTTTCTCTCCATGTGTCTTGATCTTCTTCTTCATTAAGAAGCGAGGCGTTGTGCAAATGGTGCTTCTATTTGGAGGCTTCTTCTCAAGTCTCTGCCTCACTTTGCTGAAAAGCAAATAGTTGAATATTTAATGAATAGCCTGATTAGCACTGGGACTTAAAAAAACAGACTCTTGAGGTTTCAAAATAGTTCAAGAAGGGCCCAACAGACATTAGACAGAGACAAAATAATAATATATTAACAATATTAGAAATTATCCATGCTCAACATTATTTCCCCTCTGTTTTACCTGTGTGTCTTCTTGAAGCCAGTCATGTAATCAGGAACAGGGCAGCCAGCTTGTTTGATGACATTAGCAATGCTACAGCATAAGAATGCACAATAATGGATTCATTAAAAATAATATTGAAAAAGATGAAAATACATGAAATCTGTACAACTTAATCATTAAATCTTTGAAGCTGAGTTCCCAAACATCTGAAAATTTTTCTCTTCATACTTTGATTGTGATTCCTTGTACAGTACCTGCGCAGCATTGGTTTATCATTTTCTGTGAAGAAGGTAATTGCTCTCCCCTCATGTCCAGCTCGGCCTGTGCGACCTGTTGGAACAACAAACAGAAAAACAAGTGAGGAGATGAAGACCAAATGGGGAAAAGTTGACAAAATATGTGGATGCTAAAAAAGCCACAGTTTTACTGAAGAGGGGCAGATTTCTATAACACATATATTTTTTAAATTAATTACTTTTATATACAATTTTAAAACTTGCAGATGATGCAAGAAAGTTAGACTGACCAATACGATGGATGTATTCTACTGCGCTGGTGGGGAAGTCATAGTTCAGGACGATGTTGACTCCTTTGAAATCAATTCCTCTGGCCAGCAGAGCCGTGCAGATCAACACCCAAATTTTACCAGAGCGGAAACTGTTCACAACATTGTCTCGCTGGAGCAGAAGACACACACAAAGAAGATGATGAAATACTGAAAAAGTATGATTAAGTATTCAACAACTCTAGTCCACTAAAAAGAGTAAAAACATTTTATAGCACTATAATGAAGGCATCAAGGTTTGGAGATTAGCATATGACAACTGGACATAGGAAATACTTCTTGTGACAGGCACACTTATTCAACACTTTTTTGGTGTGAATTAACAGTGTAAAACTAGTTCAGAAAGTGCAACCGTGCCTATGTGAAACAGTGTAATACAGGGCTGAGTGCAGGTGTGCTTTCATACCTGCTGCTGTGTCCGATCTGCGTGGATCACTTCTACGTTGATTCCCTCGTAGACCAGCTCATGGAACAGCTCACGTGCTCGTTCTTTTGACTGAACAAACACCAGCATGGGAGGAAGAAAACCCTGAAATGCCACAAAGCATACATTCCTTCATTTGACATCACATGTAAATTATACCATGTGATAATACACATGATCAGCCATGACAAAAAACAAGTCAGTGAAACAACTTCTCTACCTTTTTAATTATGTCCCTCATGGCCACCAGTTTGCCGTTCTCTGTACCAACAAACAGCAGTTCCTGTTTCACCGTGTCCACAGCCGTATTCCTGAGGTGACAATACAACCATTTGTCTTATACAATTCTTAAAAACACCTCACAAATCAATCCAGAGACTGTTGCAGGGCGATTTATTTACCTGTGTCCGATGTTTACAGACACCAGGTTGTCCAGGTTCAGTCGGCACCACTGATCTACATCTAGAGTACAGGTGGCGCTGAAGAAAGCTCTGCGTACCTTCGACCCAGAACAGGCCAGAAACACTGCAGCCAGCTGCTCCCTGAAGCCTGTTTTACCATCTTCAAACAGCTTATCAGACTCATCCACCACCAACCACTCCACACTGTAACAATGCAAGATAAGCAATAAATACAAGGAGTTCTTTTAACATCAGTGAATCTGGGGGAAATAAAAAACAAATCAACTCCTACCGGCTGAGGTCGAGAGCTGGAGGATCCTGATTTAGAAGGAAGACGAGTCTGTTGGGTGTACTGACTAGTATGTCTGTGCATCAAAACACAGGATGAGAACTGTGAGGAACAGCAATAACTTTCACCTCTTCTGTATACATTTTTTGCTTTCTCACCATATTTTTTGCTTGACTGTGGTCCATATTTCTTGGCTGCCAGAGAAGCTTTGTCAATGATGTGGACTCTAAAGCCAACTCCCTCTGAGAGACGCACCAGCTCTCTGTATGTCTGAACACAACACAATTTCCTTGAATGTCAATTGTGAAAACCTGAAAAAACCCAAATATTTACAAAAATACCCAAGGTCTTTACACCAGGGAGACCATGATGGAATGTGTGTGTACCTGACTGGCCAGTTCTCTAGTCGGGGAGATGATCACAGCTCTAAAGCCCAGGTTTGCTGGCTGCTGCAGGTGAGCGAGCAGTGGAAGACAAAACGCCAATGTCTTCCCTGACCCTGTAGGAGCGCAGGCCAGGAGTTCACGGCCCTGAGACAAAAACGAATGTCATAAGAAATCCACCGCCTGTGTACTGTATACAAAATAAGATGTGTGGATTTATACTCACATGCATCATCAGTGGTATTGCCTGCATCTGTATCGGCGTTGGAGAGCTCATCCCTGCGTCTGTCAGGTTCTGAAGGATACGAGGGTTGAGGCGATACTCAGACTGTAGATCCTCAAATGTACAGACGGGGTCGGGAATGTCAGAGCCGTGGACATTTATACGGTGTTGTGAGCGAATATGGTTAACCTAAAAAAAAAAAAAAAGATTTAGAAACAGCCTCACTAAAAACATGTTGTACATGTCCATATTTCAAAGCTTAGTTTTCTACCAGGCTCTTTAAGTCATTTTGAGGTAAGAACCTTTGTTTGATGCTCCTGCTTAAGCCTTTTCAACGTTTTTTTCTCATTCTTATCCCCTGGAAGGTTTTGAATTTTTCTTTCCAGTGAAGACGTCCAAGTGATGCCACTTCCATCTGTGTTTTTTAAAGTTGATTCCTCAGCTGTAGACAAACAGAGGTTGGTTTAAAGTGACAGGCTGAGCTCAGCTGAGGCTTAAACAGCAATCTACGTTCATTAGTTTGACACAGAACTTTTGTTTAACATTTGATTAACCTTCTGCTTCTTTTTTTTTTATTTTTTTCCTCTTCTTCTTAATTCCACTCTCTTCTTTTCGCCTCCTTTTGAGTCCTGCACCAGAATCATCGCTGTCACTCTCCTCCTCCTGTCGGTCCGTTACTTTCTCCTCCTCCTTTTCCTTCTCCAGTCCACAACTCTTGCTCTGGGCTCCATTAGCTGCGCCTTTGCTGAAATAATCGATTGCCAAATGTCGATCTGAGGACGAGTCCTCTCCGTGAGTTTTGACAACCTAAAAGATTAGGCACAATGAAAGCCCGTGACTACAAATACTTTACTTTTCTGTTGTGCGAAGAAATAACAATCACTAACACATTAGTATTATTAGTCACATACGTTCAAAATACAGGCAATGTGGAGCCCTTCACGTTATTACGGACATGGTTTAGCCCAAACATACTAGCTTGAGCTACAGCTCGTAAACGCCATTTTCAGTAATATTCTCTGATAAATATTTGTTTTATTTACCTTAAACCGAGCGGCATCTTGTCCAAACCTCTTCAGATCAAATTTAGCTCCAGCTCCGAGTTTTCTAAACAACTCGAAGGCGTCCATTTCAACAGCAGCGTGGTCTTCCTTCCGAGCCAGGCATTACAAATCAACACGGATCTTATCGTAAAAGAAAGCATCGCCCTCTAACGGCCGTAGTTGGCATAGCTGGTGGTTGCGACTTCACTAGGGCCTAGTCTACTGTAGATAGAAACAAAACAATCCCAAAACTACTGTCATTCGCATTGATTTTTGCCCAATAGCGGATCACTTTATCTTATAATACAGCCTAATTTCCCAATTAAACAATTAAGATGATAGACAATGACCACTCATTCGTCGTCGCACTGACATTTTAAATCTAATCTATATCAGCCCTTCTTCTCTCTTTAGGCAATCGTTCATTATAAAAAATTGTGATCAACAGAAGCCTAGGAACTAAAGGAGTGAGTCGAGGATCATTAGGAAAGGTTTTATTGACTATCAAAGTCAGAAGCAGCATCATTTGACATACAAACCATGAAATTTAAAAATTCCATCAATGCACTTTTACCCCTCTTTGGGCAGCTAAGGACTTGGTTCAGTTCTTATTTGCAGTCTTAAGTATTCAATCAGACTAGTGTGTTAAACATATATATTTTGGCATGGCAATAATAAATCAATATATTGACCGACATTGATTTCTGTCAAACATTACAATGGTAATGTTAAATACAATAATAAGAAAATGTGTTAAAAAAAGTGCTAAAATCATGATGAAATATTTCAATAATAAACAAAACATTTAATTCACTTTTAATATTTAATTTCTTTAAGATGTGGTTATTTTCTGTTGAGAAATGTAATATATAGTTTATAATATATAAGTATGCGAGTCCTGTGATTCACAAAGATTTGGACAGTGATGCTGGAGAGAGAATGCTGGATAGAAAGGCCACTGCAAAGTTAGAGGTGAGAATACGTTTTCATTTGAACTTCTGCCACTGCTCTTATCACTGTAACAGTGATCATGTGACTATAGCTCTTCACAGGTCTTCATCAAGTCTTCAAAAAACTCAACAACCTCTCCTTTAGCCCTCTCCTCTCTTTCTTTTCCTTCTTCTTCAGGTTTCAACACCTTCAGTCTGTTGAGAGTCAGCAGCAGGCTCTCTATTCTGTGCTGAGGGTTCATATGGTTCCCCACTGTGTCTTTCTCTCCCTCCACCCCTCCCCCTTCTCCTCCTGCTTCCACTGATTTCAGATATTTGATCAAATGCTGTCTGATGCTTCTTCCCTCCTCACCGGCCAACGATGCTGCAAGGAAGGGCATATCCTGAGATTGGCTGATGCTGAGCAGGTGCAGTAGAGCTTGTGACAGCGTGTGTCGAAGGCTGGCACTGTAGCGGTATTCTAAAAAGTCATTTGTGTCTTCGCTGTTCTCCAGAGCTGTGGCCAGGGAATGCCAGACACAGCTAAACCGATTAGTGTCCCCATAGCACTCGCGGCGCGCCGGAACAGCCAAGGCAGCAGCTGATCGGATTCGCACTTTGAAGTTCTTACAGGATGTGACGACGTGGCAGAGGGCAGAGAACACATCACTCGACCACAGGGCGGAGTCTG
>NC_024325.1:8108133-8121563 GCF_000523025.1 Cynoglossus semilaevis | reverse complement strand
GAAGACTAGCACTCTACACATCAGTGTGTGTAGCAGTGTTTTGTACAAGACTGTGTAAGATGATGGGGTGGTGGACTTGGACCCTTGAAGTTCTGACACTGTAACATGTAAGGACAGACTAACAGTGAGAAAGTTATCTGTGACATCTGTGATAATATTCTGTTTTATATAATTATGGGCAAACACGACCCCTCAGACTGAACTTACCAAGTGGCAGGGCAGGGTTTCTGAACGCATTACCCAGAGCGTAACAGGCATTCCATCGGACTTTCATCGTGGGCTCTGATTGGATTGTTTTTACAAGAGCACGAACTGCGTCTTCTACTGGGCGTTGAAATGCGGGCCGAGTCAGCTGATTCCGACGCAGGAAATTGAATAAATTGCCAAGGACTCGCACTGCATTTGACTTCACCTAGAGTAGTTAAGATAGGAAGGCGTTTTAGAAATTAGGCAAAATTAAAAATAAATAATTCCAGTTGATTTAAACATAAAAAATAGGCATGGTTACACAGTATCCTGCTGGTGTTGATGCTCTCACCTTGTCTTTGTCAGCAGCTGCTCGAGTAGCTACCTGCAACATCTTGAGCAGTAGCATGTCTGACAACTCATCATGGAAGCTCATTCCTAAATTCTCCCTGACAGACATAAAGAAAAAAAAAACTATTGTCACCATCAGATCTCCTTCACGGTTATACACTTTATTTCACTTTATTTCCATCTTGATAATTCTGTCGTTTTGATACATCACAAATAAAAACAGTTTGGTTTTGTGTAAACAAAATATCTTACATGTTAATAATAAGTACATCTGCCAGGTTTCCTAAAGACCAGGCAGCCTTGGCCCGGACGTTTGTGCTGCCGTCATTGAAGGCGGCGAGGATCGCGTTTGCCGTGTCTGCCACAAACATCACATCCTGTAGAAAGATGTGACAGTCTGTGTCAGTCCTGTTTTATAGTCAGTCTTTTGTCAGAGTAGTGACCCTGATCATATTGTCCTCACCTCCCTCAGACAGGGGAAGAGTATGTAGATTCCCAGAGCTCTCACAGATGCAGTCTTCACCAGATAATTTTCACTGTAAGTCAGACCCAGCAGCACTGTGACACACATCAGCTGTGTCTTGTCCTTAAAAAAAAATCATACTTACAATTTTCTGAAAGCTCAACAATAGAAGGGCTGAAACCGACAGAATTTGATCACACTGAGACTCACAGGCAGCTGAGCGAAGGCCTGCGGCAGGATGGAGGAGAGAGTGTCACAGACACTGGCCTGGAGCTTGGGATGCTGGTCACTCTGCAGCACTTTGTTTAAGGGACCACTCAATACTTCTGACCACAACTGTACTACCTGCAAAACAAAGGATCAGTACCTGCCTCATTTACTACATGAACTTCAGTGAACCATATGTTGAACCACAAAGGTATTCAGAAGTGAGTCCCACATGGCTCATCCTCTCAGGGCACATTTGTCAAAGGGAAGTATTGTTAAAAAAAAGTGCAGAAACAAACACTTTTTTCAGTCAAGTGATGGACAAAATTGAGATGGGAATATTAAAGTGTTTCAGGGTCTAAGTATAGGCAGTGTGAGACGGTTTGTACAAACCTGGTTCAATGGGACCCTTAAACTGTCGGGGGTGTTGTTCTCTGCCTTGTACTGCTGGATAACTCCTGTTCCAAACACCCCGAGGAGCTTGAAGAGAGAGAGGCAACACCAAGCAGTGTCCAGGTAACTGAAGTCTTTTTATGCATCAAACATATATTTATGCGTTTAAACATTTAAACTCAAACATTTGTGCAAAAAATGATTTAGGAATAACGTCTCACCATTGCTCCATGTAGCTGCATAGCAGGGTCTGACTCCTCCAGGCAGCATATGCTCAGCTGCTTGATCTCAGAGAGACACTTCTGAGTAAGAGAAAAGTAGCCACGAACAAGGCTGCACAAGACCTGAACAACACAGATAGTGGACAACCAGATGTTTGGAAGCTACAATCAAATGTTGTTGTGTTTCATTTCCGGGCCCTTCCTCTCACCTGTAGAGCCTCTAGTCGAACAGGAGGGGGCTCCAGTGCCGCTCCTCCTCCGGCTCTTCCTCCTTCGCTGTCTGACTGTTCCTCTCTGGGCTGAGTCACCAGTGAGACGCAGACCTGAAGCAGCCACAGTGAAGAGGCGTCCTTCTCTCCTGGTGTTCGAAGGACCTGGGGAGAGTGTGTGTGTGAGCCGCGCTGTGAGGTCACAGGTGTGCGAGACAGGTCTTCTCCAGGTCTTTGTCTCCAGCTGAGGGCAGAGTCCTGCGGCGTGAAGGAGCCAGTGCTGCCGCTGCTTCCATTGGCCATGTCCGGCTGTTGGAGAAGGAGCAGGACCTCAGGGAGTGGAGCCTGAGTCGACACCATAGCACCATACAGCGTCAGGACACACACACGGACGTTCACGTCTATAAGACAGAAGAATAGTTTGTCTAAAAACCATAATCAGTGAGCACTCTGTAGTTTGACAACACAAAAAATTAACAAACCTCGGTGGCGAACAAAAGGACGGATCTGCTTGCAGAGTGAGCTGAGCAAACCAGGCCTCAGGCGGTGGTACGGCGCGTTAGCAACTAGAAAGGCCAGGGACTGACGAAAAAAAGAAATTACACAGATCTGAACTTAATCTAACTCCATTAACATTTGCTGTGATTGCTTTCCAATAACCGGTCTGTAGTGTAGAGTAAAGTGAAAAGTAGCTCCAAATATATCATGAAATATTCTTCTCACCTTTATGACCTGTACGAGTGTCTGTGGTGCAGTTTCTGCCAGCAGGGCCAGACTGAGAGCACGGTGCAGTTCTCTGATACTCGTGGCCAGGAGGAAGGAGAAAGGAGTGTAAGATGTGCGAGGAGACGCAGTATCTTCAGCTGCGGCCAGGAACTGACGAGAGCCGTCCAGGATGGCTGACAGAACCTGGAGCGCGCACGCACGAACCTGAGACACAAAGCCATGGGAGAGAAAAGACAGATGAGGACAGGGTCATGTGTACTAGATGGTAAGGAGAGCTATGGGACACATGCTGTTCACCTTGGGTGAGGTGTCTTTGAGTACAACTGTGAGCAGAGTGAGAGGCGGTGGCCCCCCCACAGGAGAGTCAGGGATGAAGGAAGACCAGTATCCATACAGGGTTCGCTTTTCTACACATTTAACCACACCGAGCAAAGAGTACAGAGCTCCCTCACGTACAAGACTTAGGAAATATCTGACGGAAAAAGAGAACAATGTTTTGTTACAGCCTTTAAAATAAACTTGGAAAATATTCCTAAAGAAGGAGAAAACAGGAAACAAGAACCATTTCTCTGTACCTCAGTTTGCTCTGAGCGTTTCCCTCCTGGTCGGAAAACTCAGAATCTGAATTGTTGCGTTTCCAGGATGGATAGAGAGACGGCTCAGACGGTTTAGTCAAAGGATTGTCCTCCTCTCTGCTGCCCTTTTTGGGGGTAAACATGAAGTCTCTATCATCTTCGTCTCCATCATCTCGTCTGCTCTGCTCAGAGCTGGTCTTCTTTCCTTTCCCTCTGGGCTTCTTCTTCTTATTCTTGTGAGAATAAATAAAGAAATAATTTAATTAAGTGGTCTTGTTTATACACCAAACAAAATAAACTAAAAACATCATGTTTCCTACCCCAGAGGGTTTGCCTTGTACTACACCATCCTTTGAACTTTCAGAGGGTTTTGGTGTGTCAGCGGTTTTTATTGCAGAGGGTGCTTCGTACTGAGGTAGAGGTGCTGGGTAAAGCACCGCCGGCCACTCCACACTCACACCTGGAGTGCCTTGAAACATGAGTCTCTGTGGGGAAAGATTTGAACCAATGAGTTGTCAATAATTATTTCTGGACTAGTCAACATGGATGGAATACTATAAGGCTCTACAACAAATCATTTAGATTTCACTAAAGGACTCAACATGATCACAGAAAAGGAAAATATATATATGTCAAATAAATAAGGGGAAGAAATATGAATTAATCTGATGACATATTATAGTTCTGCACCTTGAGTGTGGCCAGTACAGATCCAAGCTCCTCCCCTCCGCCATATTTCCACTTCCCACCTGAGAGACAGTACTGAAGGCCTTTCTGCGCTGCCTGGAGCACCTGCACAGAACAAATGTCACAGAAGTTTGTTTCAGCTACAGGTATTTGTGGCCAGTTCTGTTTTGTTGCAGCATTTTACACACTATGCAGTAGAAAAGCTCGTCAGTGCTGGGAGGTTTGGGTGACTGTAGTGTTTTCAGGAAGACTCGGAAACATATGGATCTGTACTGATCATCCAAAGGAGGCTGACCAGGAACCCTGGAGATAAACAAATAGTGTTTTTTAAGAAAATCTGTTTAGTACAAATGATGTGGTCATGAAAGGAAAACAGACACAAGATGTCTGTAAGTATTGCCAATTTAAGCCTCAAATGTAGATAATTGCAAACTGTAAACCAGCCAAATGAAAAACAACATTTTGACTCAATTGTTAAAAATTCTACAATATATTAGATGTGGTTAATGAGAAAAAAATATCTAAATTGTTATACACTAAGAATAATAAGTTACAGTCAATTATTATTTTACCTTTGCCAAATATCATTGTGGATTTTCATTCCACTAGGCGTTGAGTTTATACTTGTTGAAGCATAACCGAGTTTAAGTATACTGAATTAATTAATTCCAAAATAATGTATATTGACATTAAAGCCTACCTGAGACAAATGTTGGCCAGGCAGGTCAGAGTAACACGGCGTAATTCGATACTTGGCTGAGATGGGGCGCTGTAGAGCATGAGAGCTCCATCTTCGGCCAGTAACTCACCTAAATGCTATAAATGACCACAATGGCAATGTAATCATTACACAGTTGTTTCAAGTTGTTGTTAAATTTTCATAGATCACTTGTAAAAGCACTGACCTGATGGCACAGTGGTCCGTTCCCATAAACTACTGTGGAGAGGGCGAGGAGGACATCAGCGTTTGTCCATGTGCTGCACGTTTTCAATGCACCTGTGGTGTATTTCAGCAACACGTCCAACGTCGGCTCGTCCATTATTACCTGCAGAAAGAATCACCGTGAGCCACGGAGTTAGATGAATTTGTTTGTTACGAGTGAATGGATGTGGTGACAGTGACCGATTGTTTGTAAAAGTCAGTTACCTTCAGCTGGTTGAGCAGGTGATGCATTAGCTGACAGAGTTTGATGACTAAGTGTTCTTGAGTCAGGGGCACCAGTCTGCTGGCATGTTTCAGGAAAGAGCACACATCCTGAAATGGAAAATTCATTATTTAAGTGGTTTGCTGCAAGAGGATTAGCAACTACTACATGTACTTTAGAGTAAATGGAACATGTGATTCCACTGCCTTGAGATATTTAAATGTCCAAAGTAAAATATGATTTCACATATGATCCTTGTCTGCCAGTGACACACAAAATGTAACGTAGTGTGACAACAGAGGGGTATGAGATGCTCCTATTTCACTGCCCTGGTAGTTAAATTGTAGTGAAAATACATATTAAGTTTGCCTTGTAACAACCCAAGCACATCCAATCCACGAGGTATATCAACTGAAATGAAGGGACTTAAAGGCATCATTACACATTCTTCTTCTCAGTAGACATGTACTCTAATTTCTTCAGTCTTCTAACTGTCAGTTACCTCTGTTTGTATGTTTATATTTGGGTAGAAGGTTTTGTTGTAGTTTTCAGACAGAAGCTCGTCAAACAGCAAGTTCAGCTCCTCTCTGTGTTGGCAGGCAGGGTCTGCTCTCAGGGCCCTTATCCGGGAGGCGCAGCGGAAAAACTGTTTCTCGGCGTCCGACTGAGAGCCATGCTGCCAACCGTCCGTTCCAGGCGAGGCAGTGTTGGCTGAAACTGCCGGTGGAGGCGCGCAGACACCACTATAACCGACAGCCGGCACAGTTGATACATCCTGAGCTGCCATGTTTCTTCTTAGCCCCGGAAGTGTTTCTCGTGTACTGTCAGTTTGACTGACCAAATAACAGGGCTGATTACCGCCCTCGTGTGGAGTAATAGAGACGCTGCGGCCATTAGGTGCCATGTACTTTTGGTCTTTTTTTAACTTTAGAGGTAAAATATCCTTTAGCCCATACCGGACAACAGATGAATACATTATGCTTTTGAATTTAAAATACTAACTGATTGGCAGACAATCCATTTGTTAATACTGAACACAGGGTGACTTGATCAAACTACAAAGTCAATGTTATGCATGATAAAAGGTTTTCACCTCACACAACCAACCATCAAAATAGAAATCAACCCTATAACTAAACAACATACTAAACAAATATTTAAATGTTTACAACTATATTATCCTTTTTCAAACTGCATTTACCACACACCATTTGTTATTTGGGCTTTATGCAGAGGCGGCCTCCTAATGTATTATTGCTGACCTTTCAAACTCAACTGAGGCCCACTTCTGCCTCCACTATTCCTTTGGTGGATTACATCAGGGGTTAAAGCTCAATACACCCCTCCCCCCTAAAAAAAGATATTCTAGAAAAAGTAGCTTGTGTCCAATATGAATACTATTATATAGTATTTATATGTATATGAATATTATTTATATGAACATTGTAGTGCAAGCAGCTGGTATGTTTCTAGTTGGCAGTCCAATGTGTGTAGAGGTGTATTTCTTTTGCATATGTGATTTAATATATTTTTATTTTTTTTAAGAAATATAGTCAAGAGCAGTGGGAGGCAGTCATGCACTCAACTGTGCTTTGGGTGCCAGATTTAAGAACAATGTCTATTTTCCATCGAACAATAACTGCAGTAATTGGAAGATTATGTAAGAAGCAATAAATACTGGTAACATTTGTTTGATTGTGTTTAAACTTAGATACATGTTGGTTTACAAAACTGGTGCATTTGGTCCAAGTGTCTCTTTTGTAGTGCCCAATTATCAGTAACCTGCATAATAAATACAAGCTGAATACAGGAGACAAAAAGCAAAGAGAAATAAATTCAAAGCAAAAATACATTTTGAACCAATTTACTGTTTTAATGTTTTGTGCTCAACACGTTGAACAAATGATACCAATCAAACACTAAATTACATACCAGAGTTTTACAACAGTGGTATTATGATTATTCACAGCAGGTGGAAGGAGGAATGTTCAGGCATGTACAAACCATTAAATCCCTAAACACACAACTCTTTATTATGTGAGCAACAGTCAATGCTTTTCTACCCACTCAGTACAAGTTAAATTAAAGGCATTACAACGACACAAAAAAAAACCAAAAAAAAAAAAAACCCTTCATTGCTCATTTTAATTTCTTGAAAAATAAGTTATTATACAACATATTGACATGAACTAATGTACAAGGCCGTGCATCATTGCACAGCAGAAATAATAGACAGAAACTATGATTCATGGTTGGTCTCTATAATGTGCAAAACTGCCCAAGTGCTGGCATTTTAATTTTTTTTTTTTTTTTTTTTTTTTTTACATGGACATTTTCCTTATGAACAAAACATTACCAGCTCAGGCATGACTTAAGTGCCATCCAGTGAAGGTGGCAGTATTTTAGGTAGTAAACAATAAGAGACTGCAGCAAGCAGGAAACCAGGAGGTAGGCATGTCTGCAGAGAAGTGGTAGCAAATTTACAGCATGGCACAGAAGTGTTAAGTGTGGAATTAAAAGTAGTTGATAAGCAAGGGTGTTTGTAGATCTCAGCCTGACTTGAACAGAAGAATAGCCACTTGACCCAGGTAGAAGTAGATGAAATGCTTCGTCTCATGTGTCACGTAGCTGCCAAAGTTCCTCCCGACAATGCAGTGCCATGTGGGATTGTACTTCTTGTCAAATTCCTGCATGAATTACAGCATTTCATGGAGTTATTTGAGCAGACAGAACTACTAAAATATTCCTGAAAAATTCCTTTTAAAATATCGTTCACATTTACCTTTTTGACATAAGCAGCAATGTCTTTCTCGATGTTGTACTTTTCCATGGCTTGCATGGCACAGTCCACAGCATCCTGCTGCATTTCATCAGACATGTCTGCATTTTTAATCACTGCCTTCCTGTCAGACATGTTGGAAGTTTTACCTGCAGATGAGAAAATAAATTTAAGTTTCCTCTTGACACAGTTTATACTAGTGCCAGTTATGCAACCTATGAGACTTGTTCTGTTTCCAATTCCCCTGCATGCAGATTCTTAGCAGACACTGTCTAAGAACTTTGGCTGTAAAGAAATGTCTTTTTCACCAATCCTAATGTTGTGGTGAAATTATAAATAAGCAAAGAAAACTCTCTCCTCTTTTATAGATGTTTATTTCTGTTTCTCTTGCAGCAGATGGACAGCACTCTTGTGGCCATAAAATAGATGATGCATCCTGTCGACGCTGCAACTTTCATAGTAAGCTATTGAAGTGTTGACATGACAATACAGTTAGCATTACCGTAGTGCTAAGAAGGCATCAAATGGTAAAAATAAATGAATCATGAGAAACTCTTACATTAATTAAAAAGTCATTTAAAAGTGTGACGTGTGGAATCCCAAAATGCAGTTTGTCTTTTTCAAATCAGAAAAAAATGACAAGTGGCCGTAGAACTTATCACTGTACTCAATTATGGTCTTAAATTTGGCCCTAGGTTTTCTTTAAAACTGAATGCAGACCTATATAAGGAGTGCCGGAATAAAAAAAAAATCAAAATATTTAACCTCGAATTAATGACAGGTTGTGTTGATATTGTGAGCATGTGAATACAGTGGCCATCTTCCTCCATAGGCCTGCTCTGAAACAATGAGGATTTTAATTGTGTCACATATCTTTATAAAAGCATTGCTTTTTATCTTTCTGGTCTGTCAGCTGGTGACCTTGGTAACATTAGAGCATTTAGCAACTTTTTAATAGTGTTTTGTATAATTAATGCATTACAGATAGATTGCCTCTGTATTAGGTTTGACAGCAATACATATTATTAAGGGGATATTTTACTTAAGACTATATTGCAAATATTTTTCTTATGGCCAAAATATTCGTATGACGTTTGGCCAAGTGCATATTTCTTATGAATCCTTGTTTCTACAGTTTGATGCTTCTAAATAAAAGTAGCATCATTGACATAAGTGCTATGGTTTTACAGAGAAGTCGGAGCAGCCTTTACGCAGCATAAATGAAGGAGGACGCGGCAGCAAAGCAAACTCAGCTAACGTCAGATTTTAGCCAACAATTACAACCAATAAAAATAGGACAAATTGCCCCTTACCGTCACTGTAGAGTAATAAAGCTCAGACCAGAACTGCGTTTTAGACACAGTTGCCTAGCTTTGCTTCAATTAATGCACAGAGCGCGTGTGACTGTGCCCCGCCCCCTTGAATCAAACCTGTTCTATAATTGGTTGGAAAGACGCCTCCGCCCTGATGACTGCGTTTTTTACTCGCGGACAGTCGCTGCATTTTGTTTCCACCCAGAATGCACCATTTTCACCTCCCCATGCTCCCTGCAACCCTCCGCCCCTCTCGTTAGTGGGCGTGAGCACATTGTTTTAGGTGAACTGAAAATGTTGATCTTCATTTATTGCTACAGCATGAACGTAGAACTCCAACAAAAGACTAATATTAAAAAAAACCCTTCTCCCTCGTTACTGAATTAGCCTGTGTGGCAGGATGGCCAAAGATCATTTTAAATACAGGCCTCATCATGGCCCGAATAGCACATCCTATCATACCTGCTGGAAATTACTCTGGAACTGGTCAAGGCCTCTTTTATCAAACTGAACATGCCGAATGCTACCTTAGCAATTATATTTTCATGGACTTTTATTTGGTGACATCATCCTTCAAATAGTTTTCACCCTAGGTGACTCCAAGATATGCAGTACTATATAGTGTTGACCCTTTACAGCCTTCAACTGTGGTTCTCACACTAAGGTATGACTACCACTGGTGGTACTTGGATTCACTCTAGTGGTGCTTGGAGGAATCTGATTCCCATGGGGATTTGGTTAGTCACAGTTATGTATGGTTTCAGATAAGAATTTAATGCATCTGCAGATCAGTAGACCAACATTCTTAAGAAATTGTCTTAGCACAGCAGCGGCGTCTGTTCGGTTGTATTTCAGTGGACAATCTGCTCCTTTGCAGCCTAAGAATTGAGATATGGCTAATGTCCAGACAGCGTAACAGGATAGAGTGCAAGGTCAAATGTCCAGGAGTGGTTTGGAAATCGCATCACGTATAGACATGTAGTTACAGTGCTTTTTATTCAAGCAAACTTTTACATCTAAAAATGTTTTCTTTGTAGTTTCATTATTTCTATTTGCTTATCCATTTAATCTCTAAAGGTCTCCAGATTTCCATCATGTAACCATATTTTGATGGCATCATTACAACCCCAACTCCCCCTCATTAATTTTTTTAATGAAAAAAGACCATTGTAACTACACAACTACACGCAGGATCAACTGCTTGCCATCCTGTCAGCAAATGTCCTCCCCATAAAAACCATTGATCATCAGCAGACAAAGGAAATATTTCATGTGAATATGGAATTCTTACTGCATGTGCTGAGTGGTACAAGAAAAAAAACCCACACGTATTAAGAAGTATTATTGAGAATTTTATTAAAAGAGAATAAAGCTTTGAGATACTGAAGAATATACTTATGGAAATCAATCGGAATTCCTCCTCCTTTGGAAAAAAAAATGACTTGAAAGAAAGATACAAACCAGGTTAAAGTTACATTCCCAAACCACCCACCTCCCCCCCCCCACTGAAAATGGTGCCCACTATTTACCACTCTCCTCACGCGTGTTGATCCATTCTGCATTTCCCAGCCCTCCTCCTGGTTTTGATCCAAGTTATGCTCTTCTAATTGGATCCAAGTTTTGCTCTTCTAATTTGATCCGAGTTTTGCTCCTCTAATTATTAAAAAAAAAAAATCTCGAAAATAACATCACGTGGCTGCCAGTAACTGTTTCCTTAGGTCCCGCAGGAATTGAAAAAAGTAATTTGGAATATCGGAGAGCCAATTTTTGTTTAAAAATCTTGCTATGTCTCCAGTTTGATGGTTTTATGTGGACAGGGTCAGGGTTCGGGATCCTCTCCCAGCAAAATGCTCCCATGCTCCTGCTCCATGTATCCATCCCAAAGCCTAATCCTAATCCTGATCTGATCCTGAATCCTGATGCGGCTCCGGAATGGGGAGACAATGAGCCCAGTCCAAACCTTCAGAATACCAGCAGAACCAAAGAGAAGGAGGCAAGTTAGAATAACACCTTAAAATTATTTTTAATGTTAATTGATGCAACTACGAGGGGGATCGGGGGTTCTTAAACTAAAAAAACAAAAACTAGGGAGACCATTTGTGATCAATCCCGAAGCCATTATACACTAATTAGATGAGGAAAATCCTCATGATAAAAAATGGTTTACAGAACATTCAACAATGCACTTGGCTGCCAGGTGTATGTGAGAAAAAGAGCCTTATATGCAGGTTTCACAGTTTACAAGGCACAGCCATCATACCATTGGCGCCAAATATGACTCCTCCTCCTCCTCCTGTTTATCCTATTATGAACTGTTTCCTCTGTTCCCATCCTATCCTGTTCCTTTGAACTCTACAGAGAGACACACAAGAAGGTCAAAGGACAATAGTACGTGTTCCAAAGAAGTCAACTTTTACAGATGAGAACACTGAGCATATGATGGGGACAATCAGCATGAAAAAGTGAGAAGAGGGAACAATGGTTAGCAGTGTTTGAGTGAAAGGAAAAAAGGGGAGCATGACAGAGCAGCTGTTGCCATGTACACAAATCAGCTCCAGTTTGTGTACATCTGGTTGGCAAAAATGAAAAAAAAAAAAAAAACTAAAAAAAAACCCAAAACAAAGAATAAATGCAACATAAATTTGAGAAAAAAAAGAACGCACAACATAACAAACTGGTAACACACAATGATTTGTGGTTAGTATACAGGCTTTGTTAGGTGACGTGAGGGACATCAACCCCAGCTCCTAGATGCACCACCACTTTAGCTAAGGTCAGGTGAATCTAGGTGCGAGAGCGGGAGCGAGAACGCCGAGGGGAGTAACGTGGAGATGCCCTGCCACGGCGAGGGGAGAAGCTGCGAGATCCACTCTTGCTTCGACTCCTGCTCCGACTGCGACTACGGGAGCGGGACCGGCCGTAACTGGGACTGCGAGCACCATCCGTCTTCACATAGATGTAGGAGGTCTCTCCCTGAAAACACGTGCACACAAATAAAGAGTCATTTATTTCAAAGCGCAAGGAAAAACAAAACTTAATTGATGTTTTTAAATAAAATGTTTCTGAAGATTTAGGTCCTTTCCAAGTTTGCTGTTGTGATTCCTGTTCCTTGACTACAGAAGTAATGGTTAAATCACATTCTCATACCAGCAACATTGTTTTATTATTCGTAATACCTAAGGAAATACTCTTTTGTGTGTGCCAGTTGTGCCAATTTTAAATAATAAATGCTGTAAAACCCCTTTAAAATAAGATTGGACAAGCAAAGTTTTCATGGACTGATGTGTCAGGTTGGAAAGTTTGGATTTAGATGCCATCATCATGTCTGATTCCAATCTGACGCTATGTAATGGTTCAGGGATGAATTTCAACCAGTTGGTAACAAATCAAGGAACCGTGAATTTCATGCTGTTGTCGTCATGTCCTTTAAGAGAAAAACTTCAAAACTGCCCATCTACGTATGTTCATGGTGTAAATCAAAATGATCAAGATCACACTGCTGTAAACAACACCTTTGTTGTTGTCAACATTCCATATAGGATATGCAAAGCCAGAATTTGATGCATAACAGCAAAATGTAGCCAATTACACTTGACTATGGGCCTTTACTTACTTTCCAGTTATTTTTACCCTCAGTCCTGTTCCTGTTCTCCTGTTCTTCATTTGAGAAAATGTACAAAAAGTTCCTCATGGCAGTTCCAGGGCCATTCCGTAAAAGTTTAATTTTTGCTCTAACTCTTTACATACCTCATGAGAACGAAACTTGGTGTTGTCCAATTTACGGACAGCGTAGCTCATGTCTTCTTTGCGTACAAACTCCACTACCCCGGTGCCATCACGGTACACATCAGCATAACATACATCACCTGCCTCCCGCATGTGATCCTTTAGGTCCTGCCAGCTTCCACTGGGGGGAAGACCTGTTAAGAAATGGACGCATCAGTGTCTGTGAAGCTACGTTTAAAGTAAAGGTAGATCAGCTACAACATGCAAACAGAAAAACACTCACCTGACACAACAACCCTATACTCAGAACGTCGGGACGGAGGACCATACCGTCCCCTGGGGGGTCCCATAGCGCCTCCTCCGCCGCCGCCACCACCACCACCACCACCGCCGCCGCCACCACCACCGCCACCACCACCGCTGCCACCTCCGCCTCCCCTTCCCCCTCT
>NC_024325.1:8091176-8106617 GCF_000523025.1 Cynoglossus semilaevis | reverse complement strand
ACCACCACCGCTGCCACCTCCGCCTCCCCTTCCACTTCTAGGGAACTCAACACGTAGGCGGTATCCATCATAGTCATAGCCATCCCTCCCGTAAACAGCATCGTCAGCGTCCCTGAATGAACAAAGAATTACATTCTAGTGCACTTGACATATTGTATGCTAACGTCAGGACATATTCTTTTTCTTGGTACCATTTAGACCACAATCAATCACATCAAGACCAGATTCATACAGGATTGCCAACTCTCTTTAGATTGAACCAAGGAAAAACACAAATTGTAGCTCTTAATTATAATTTGTGCATCCTTTAGCTTTAACTTGTATCAGTTAGTCTTCCATGGCAATAAACTGAACTAATACATCTCACATACAAACTTTAAAGAAAGTTTGGGGTCCTTGTGTATGTAGACGCCATCTTTTCTTGTAGTTACACTTCAAACGGCCCAACGAGTAAACATTGAGATAGTCTGGTATTACATGTGAGGTGGTGGAATATAAACAATACATTTCTATAGCATTCAGAAAAAAACGGAATAAAGGTTGAGGAGTAACGACCAGCAAGTGTTTATTTAAGGAAGAAAAGTATTTGCAATCCAACAAAAATATATAAATCTGCATATATCTATAAAGATTTCAATTTATAAAGGTCCAATTAATGAACAATATCGTAACCAGAACGTTTTGAATAAGTAACGAAGATT
Source organism: Cynoglossus semilaevis (assembly GCF_000523025.1). Taxonomy (NCBI): domain Eukaryota; kingdom Metazoa; phylum Chordata; class Actinopteri; order Pleuronectiformes; family Cynoglossidae; genus Cynoglossus; species Cynoglossus semilaevis. The sequence continues at coordinate 8,105,916 of NC_024325.1, read as the reverse complement.
ATGATTCTTAATCCAAAAGGACGGCGTCGAATTGTCCTTACCTCGGGTCATCGAACTGCACAAAGGCGAAGGGTGGTCCTCCTCTCCGGTTCTTCAGGTCGATATCACGAATCGACCCATATTTGTAAAAAAGGTCCTCGATGTCCTTTGAGCGAATGTCTGGGGGCAGATTACCCACGTATATCCGACAGTCGTTGTTCCCCGCGGGGCCACGGATGATTCCTCCGCCAGACATGGTTGTAACAAAACAAGCTAGCGACGATAATTAGCACGTCGGCTAACACCAGCAATCTACTCAAAAATAAACGACGGAAACTGTCCGCTAGGTAGTGCAACCTATTTATAAAATACAAGGAAAACGTCCGGTAACAACCAATGTTCTGACTAAACCTGAAAACTTAGAGGCTAAACGGTGTACTTTAAGTTAAAGCTTTCCTACTAACGACACAACGGACACGTTCTTCTGGCCTTCGAATGAATCCCAAAAACTAGCTTTAAATTTTCACACCGCCACCTGCTGGAGATCCAGGATACACCGCCATATGTTAAATTACTAGCCACATGATTAATAAAGTTCAGATTTAATGGACCTCGTACTCGTTCACCACTACCAATTTCTTCTGGTGAACATTTCCCACCGACATTTATTATACAAATTCTCAATTTTTCCTTTTGGAACGTTTTTTTTTATATCAATGTTCCCTTTCTGTTAAAATTACTCTTTAAATCACAGGATCACATTTGCACAAACAGATGATAAAATGTGTAGGTACATTGAGCATGTGATGAAAAATAGGACAAACGTAATTAGGGATAGAAAACCATAAGAAACACCAAATACTTGTAAGTTGTTTAAAAACCTTGAAAGCTCTGCTATATTCTTCATTTTAGCTTCATTTAGACTGTGGCTCATGAATTAGATGTTGACAGAAATCGTGAATAGTAAAAGGAAAAAAAACATCCAGAATTTCCGCTTTCAAGTAAATTTTACCCATTTTAAATAAACAGATCACATCCCATAGTATTTGTGTATATTAATAATAATTAAATATTGTAACGCCAGTTTTGTTTTGCTTACAACATAAAATGTGTAATTCAAATAGAAAAAGAACCTTTGACATATTACAATTCAGGCATTCAATAGTACAGTGTCTGAGAGCATACATTCAATAAAATATCTTAAATAAGACAATACTCCACATCAAAAATCATTCAGGTCTGGTGGATTATGGCAAAAATAAAAACAGATGGGTTTTGGGCAAAACCTCACTAATAATTGACAGTTAAAAAAAAAATCAGGACCCCTACCCCCTTGAGTGCATTCTTTATTCAAATTGAGTCCTTTTGTCAGACATCATCAAATTCTACATCCGTCAGTCTTTTTTAGCTTGTTTTTCCCTGCGTTTCTGTCGAGCATCAGATGCAATTTTGATCAATGACAGCAGGATGGGCACACACATGGGCAGGAAGAGTGGGATATAGATGGCAAACTTCTGATCATCGGGGAAGTAGAGTAGATGGAGGAGCGAAGGGTCAAAGAAAGCCCTCTCTGACGCCAAGATGGCCTCTTTGCTGTATTGCAGGGCAAAGCCTAGGTTTCCAGCCTCCAACTCTGCCACCGCTAGCTGCAGAGACGTGACAGCACTGGAAACCTGAGAGTTAAACACAGCAACATTAACAAACTATACATAAGTCAACATTATCTGCACATGCATTTTGGGAAATTGTGCATCTCACCTGCTCCGCTATGTTGTCGTTTATAACTATGTTTCCTATCTGATCCAGTAGCTGAGCAAGTGAGGTGATGGTGGTAGTTGCTGTTGCCACATTTTCCACACTTCGACTCCACATGAGGCGATCCAGTTCCCAATCAGCAAGTCCTGTGCTGCTGCATGAAGCCACCACAAAGCCCGGTGGAGGAGAAGATGACTGCACACCCAGCAACAGCCTGACAGGAAACAATAGATCAAGGTTTCTGTGTTGGCAGGAACAGTAATATATGTGTACTTCTATGTTGGCTTACCGAAGCTGAGCAAGGAAGACTCCCATAACTTTGGCCATGTTGATGTTGATGTCAACTGGTAACACAGCTTCCGGTCCATATACATCATTTACATTATAAACCTGGAAAAAACAGGGATGTTTTCCAGATTCAGAACGTGTTATTTATTTCTGTAGGACCACAATTGAGAGTGCAGCAAAAATGGGTAAATTAAAGAAACATCATACAACAACATCTTAATATTTTTTTCATGATCATAATGGTTTTCTAATTTTTACACTTTGATTATCTTACCATGATTCCTCCCCAACGAGGAGAGTGAAAGGCATTAGAATGCACCGCTTGTTTCTTGCGATCCAAAATATGCAGGGGGGAATGAAGGGCATCTGGGACGTACAGTAGGAAATTCAACACTGGATTGGAAGATGCAGCATTTGACCCTGGAAAAAAAGTTAAACATTTGGTCATCAGGTAAAGTGTTGCATTTGAGACTACAAAAAGAGGTTCTCAATGCAAGATTTTCATTGTTATCCCTGTTAGCAGTTTATTTTTTGTGAAATTCAATTAGACTTTAACAAGTTGAGGAATTAAGGAGTACAACCCTGTGAAACACCTTTTAAAATCAAAGAACATGGCAAGATAAGAACCAATGTCGTATATAAATACATGTAAAACCTACAGTAGATTCTGTCACAGTACATCGATTGGATTTGTGATCTCTTACCAAGTCGAGCCTCTACAGGGTTGATAACATGTGCAAGACTCTCGGCGTTAAGTGTGTAGCTGCTGCGGCTGATGTCAAATCGAGGGTTCACACCCAACATGGCGTAGTATAAGGTCTGTGAGAAGAACACAGTCATTGATGTACATTAGCCAAGTACCTAATCATTACTTTTTTTTTCACAAAAATACAAAACACATGCTTGGATGTGACACGATGCATGTGCATGCACATACGCAGACACACCTGAGAGTCAATGCTGAAATTGGCTATAGGTGCTAGTTTTGTGAGCAGAGGTTGAACGTAAGTCTCCACAGCGCTTTCTATGTCCCAGTGCAGCCGGTGGGACTTTGGGTCTGGATTCAAAAGGCTGAATGTTATTTCATAACCTGGAAAAAAATAAAACAGAATTAATTAATAGAATTAATAAATAACAAATTATAATCTTTATGTGTGTTTTGACCACAAGAGAACAATGCCCTTGTCTGTACTGAAACAAATACCAACCAGGGCTGGATTTAAAGGCTCTCATGCTGTCAACGATGTTCTCCCTGTTACCAGGAGCGAGACGGACTCTGTCACTGAGGGCAGCAGTTATATCAGTGTGACTAAAAGACATCATGTGTAGAATTTTCTTAATACGAGGCTCCAAATGGGCTAGCAGCTGCTCAAGAGTCCTGCCTACTCTCATCTGGGCACCAAGTCGAAGTATGGCAGTCCGTTTCTGACCAATATACACATCGACATCCTAAAAATATAGAGGCACATAATTAGTATTAGATAATTAGTATTAATTTAATGTTATAACTTTGTTTGCAAGATCGGTACAAAACAAACCCGTACAGTCAGTGTCTTTCAAATCAGATTAAATTCAAGATAATATTGTGGAAAAATATTATGAAAAAGGATTTTAACCTCAGAGAGCAATGAGGACGACTCTGGGATCACATAAACGACCAAAGAGCCACATGGATTCTCACTGAGTGCGTGCAGAGACAGATCTGCATCTGAAGTGAAAATGTGAAAGCAAAAGAAATGTTGAAACCATTTTAATGACATAGGACAAAAACAACTAGTTTGACAGGAAATGATCATCTCACCTGAAGCAGTTGGCTGTTTTAGAGCGTCCTCCTCCATGATGGTAGCTGTGCGGTACCTGATCTCATATCTGTACTTTAAAGCTGTGTTCTCTGGAAAAAAATGCATTTTCATTTTTCATATTGTTTAAACACAAGACAGAACACATAAAAATGAATAAATTACCATCTACTCTATGTTCCTCATCCTGTGTCTGTGTCATTGGGACTTTCTTCTGCTGTTCTGGTGACACGGTACCTCGTGAAAACACAACCTCAACATCCACGCTTAACAGGAGCTGCAAACAATCAAATAAAGGCAGATAAAATTAAGGAGCTTATGTGCTGCATATGCCTCACTGCCTCTGGGAGTCTTGAAACTAACTGCAATAACACACTACAAGCAGTGCAGGAAAGGTTAGCAGGCCATTCACGATCTAAAGCCTGCTATAATAAAAATGTACTACAGTAGTCTCTCTAGTTTTTTAATTTTTAGACCAGCACTGCTTGGAGTAATTTGACATCGTATAATTGCAACAGAATGATACATAGTATTAAGAGGGACAATTAGGCATTAACGCATAATAGCATACACATACCTGCAACGTTGCAAACTCCTTAATCTGACTAACAGGCAACCAGGCACGGTATGTCTCTGTAGTTCGCCACCACAGAGGGACCCCCACAATGATGACCACAGCAGCTATTGACAAAGCAGCAAGCTGACCTCGCCGACGTTCTTAGAAAGTAAAAAGGACAAGCTTAGGGGTGTTTGTGAATGTTGATGCTAACAGACATGCAGTGAACAATTTTAGGGTTTCACACAAAGAATTGCAGTTTGAGGCTCTGATTAATGATGATAAATGTAAATGTGATTGTGTATGTTTTTATTTTGTCTAACACCTTGATTTTGCGTTTTTGACTAGTTGCCCACACATGATACATTCTACCTTTAAACCGCTAGTATATTAAGGGCAGCTTCTCATGTCCCAACTGTTTAATAACCGGCAGTAGCATCACTGCTCTGCTGCACCGGCTGGTGCGGCTACTTAGCTGCTAGGTTTGGAGGCTGCTAACGCTTGAGGAAAAATGGCCCTTAAAAAAAATCACTAACAACATATATACATAATACTCAGATATCTATATAAAAATAATGTCAAAATGTAAATGAAGACCACACGTCTTAAAAGCACTTCATTTATTTATTTACTCACCCACTTCCGTGGTGGCCATTTCTGTCTGGGAGTGTGAGCAAAGTGCGTTGGATAATGTCACGGTACCTCCGTGAGTCACATGACCTATATAAACGTCACTATTTTGTAACGTCAAATAGAAAGATATTCTGACAAAGAGTTACAAATCAAATTTACAAACCCAATCATCAGAACACACATCTTTCTTTTCGTCTGCTCAATTTTAAACATTACAGAGAGAGTGAGAATGTATTATGTTTGATGGAGAAAATACCCACCCTCGTCCATTGACAGCTGGGAATGGCTCCAGCGCCCCATGGAGATTTTGACTGATCCGGTAAACAAATCGAACACACGAACGCAGTGCGTTTCTAGAGCCGAGTAGCGCCCTCAGATGGTGAAGAATGTAAAAACTACTAGTATTAATATATGCTAAAACAATAATAAAAATTCACATACTATATTATTTCTATATTAAACCCCAGCTAGAGCTGTTTTTAAAAAACACTAAGTTCATTAGAGCCTATTTTTGCCATTTATATGGCATGGAGCCCATGGGAAACTTTCACGTGCTTACCTGAAACTTACTTTTTTATGTCCTATACCTTTTCTTCTCCAGCATGCCCCGCATTTTTACTACGTGATGTTTAGTTAATTTTTATAAAATCACATGAGTCAAACAATAAAAAACAAACAATGAAACTGCACAGTTAATACATTTTAGATTTAATTTTTTAGTTTATAATTCTCCACTATTTGACACACCAAGTGCTCCAAGAACAACAGTAACATCACAAACATTACAGTATTTGAACACAGCAGTGACTGTTTCCCTGCTGCTGAGCCCACAACTTGGTCCACTTTATGTTTAGGTCACCAGAAACCATTGTTGTCTTTCCGCCAGCCCGCAGAGGGAATCAGAGGGGGATGGAGGGTGACACACAAGTACCACATAATATTGACACTTTCACACAACTGAATACATTAATTGCAGTATGCAATTCAAAGCTAAGGTTATACTCAGAATAGACAGGATGTGATTTTACATTGGTTTAATGGTGATTAAAAAACTGTGAACTAAAGGCTGAGGCTGAAATGTATGATGGCTCTCTGCTGTGTACTGTCTTGTTAAAGTGCACCTACTGACCTTTTGCTAGAGCTACAGCTGTCTACAAGTACAACAAACACTCCCAGTCTCAGTTCTTTAAAAAAAAAACCAACCAAATAACTGTCTCTCCACTGTCTTTTTGTCCACATGTATCAATGATGGTGTGTTTTATTTATTATTTGTTAACGGAGTGTTAGTGTGTTCTACACAATATAGCTGTATTTGTTCAAATAGGACAAAAACACTGATACACACAAGCTGACTCTCCAGAGTGGTTCATGGTTTGTAATTAGGTAAAAGAAAGCAATAGAGGAATGACCTGAATACTGACTGATTATCTGACCTACTGTTAACATTTTGCTGCCTACTTTCTATCTCTGGTCCCAGTGTTACTGCAATAGACAGCAAGACATTAATAAGTGTTAAATTCAGTCATAAAATGTCTCAAAACTTTGATCAAATAGACGAAAACATCTGCTCCCTTTGCTCTTGCCTTTTTATATTATGATTTACATACAGACATTTAATAATGTAACTTTAATAACTGACAACTCTAAAGTACAGTAGACAGCGCAGGCCTTTGATTTATGGAGGTGTGAGGGGAAATAGCAGAGCAAATATAAGACTAGAACTCTTCCACAGCAGGTTGATGTTCAGTAGGCGTGGTTGGCCACATAGAGGGACTGTCCTGCAGCACCACCAGTCCCACTAGACTCATACTTGCCAAGAGCGGCCAGTCCATTTGCCTGTAGAAGACAAAAGTTTAAAAACATTTAAATTTATATTATTTAACATATTATGGTCCACTTTATTTGAAATAAATTTTTTGCCCTGACCTGAGCACGCTTAAGGAACTCCTCAGTGGCAGCCTTCTCGTTATTAACTTCACCTCTCCATGCATTCAGTGCAGAGGCCTGCAGGGCACGGCCATAGGAGAAGGTCAGAGCCCAGGGCTTAGCAAGTGGACAGTTGTTGATTGCATTAAGGTTCATGCTGGCCTCCTCTTCAGACTGGCCACCTGACAAGAAGGTTACTCCTGAAATGACAGAAACACGCACATTAAAGCAACCTAGACTTAAACCTTTTGTCATAATTTAAACATGTGAAGACTTTGGCCTTTAAAAGAAAAAAATGTGTGATCTTTATTCGTATTTGTCTCTGACCTGTAACGGCAGGAGGCACAGTGCGGCGGAGAGCAGTGACAGTTGCCATGGCAATTTCCTCACTGCTGTACTTAGTGGGGCAGGAGTGTCCAGCTGTGACCATGTTGGGTTTCAGCAGTGTCCCCTCCAGGTATACATGGTGGTCTGACAGAGACTTGTACACAGCAGCTAACACCTGACGGCAGGAGACAGATATAAGACTGATGATAAAAGGACTGGTACACGCATTCAAATTAGTACTTAAAGAGAACTAAGAGAGAATTTTCTTAAATCTCTCTGAAATAATTTACCTTCTCGGTGACATACTGGCAGCGTTTCAGGTCATGGTCTCCATCAGGAAGAATTTCTGGCTCCACAATAGGAACAATACCATTCTGGGAAAAAATGCACAGAACATGGTAAAGGAAATTTAATACATATTAAAAATGTTCATATTCCATGCAGTTCCTAAGCTTCTTAGCATCTTTGCTAGTTTTGGGGGGTCTCTTTGTAACAATGAACATCAGAATTGTTTTAGAAAATTAGAGAAGATCCACTTGGTCAGACCTGCTGGCAGATGCTAGCATATCGTGCCAGCACATTAGCATTCTCAAAGATGGCCAGCTCAGATGGTGTGGTGTCACTGATCTTCAGCACACAGCGCCACTTGGCGAAGTCTGCACCATCCTTCTTGTACTGTGCACAACGCTCAGACAGCCCATCCAGACCTGCAGTTGGACACACACACATCATCAGACATAGAGCCGCAGGTGGTGGACAATGTGTGCGAGGTTTTAGGCAGCTTCCTACCCTGAGTGGTGGTCTCTCCATTTGTTCCAGCCAGAGGTACAACACCTTTGTCCACCTGCAAAGTCAGAAACAGGAAATTTTATTTTGTGACCTTTAAGTTATTTTCCCTCACAACATGTTCTGTTCTTGTAGACAGATCTGTGTTTACCTAAACATACTGACAACGGCTCTGTGTTTCCCTGTGCAGTCTCTCTAGCTTAAACCCCTCCAGCTACTGAACTTAAACACTGGCTGTAATATTATATCAACACAATGAATGAGGGTCACAGCCAAAAAAGTTATCAAATGAGCCATGAAATCACAGATGCACTTTTTATTATAAATTATTATTTTATTTTATTTGTGAACTCACTCATTTGCTGATGCTGATTAATTATGCTTTTAACGCTAATTCAAGTGAAAATAATTTAAAAGCAATTGTGAATCACAGACCTTGATGCCAACAACAATGCCACGGTCCTGTATGAGCTTGGAGAAGCAAACGCCATCGTCTGTGTTCTGGTAGAGTGTTTCGTGGAAGAAGATGACGCCTCCGATAGAGCTGTCCATGCGCTGATCGGCTGTGAAAAGCAGCTGGCGGTAGCGACGTCTGTTCTCCTCCGTGTTCTCCACCCCGATGGGGTTGAAACGCTTTGCCATGCTACCTGTATATGACACAGACATGCAACTTATACAGACATGTTCAACCTTGAAAAGCCTTAAAATTAGAAATGTGTTATGCTGTACAATATTATTTGAATGTTCTAGTAATTTTATAGTGACAAGGTCTTAATCCCACGAGGGCTTTGGGAATTATTAAAAGTGATGTCTTTTCTCACGAATAAGGGAATACAAAGCTCACACACCAGTGGATTCATCGGCTGCAAGGATGCCCTTCCCAGGAGCTACTATCCGCAGAGCAATATCCTGCAGCTCCTTCTTCTGCTCAGGAGTCAGTGCGGGATACTGGTGAGTCATGGTGGCTGGAAAAGACACGGAGAGAAAGAGACATTGGGAGGTCACATTCGTTTCTGTCTGTGGGAAAAGCTGGAAAAACTGCCCAGCAGGGGCCTCATTTACCATCCCTTCTATGTCACAACACAGCTGCACTCTCTCTCTCGCTCTCACTCTACAAATAAGAAGGATATGTGAAATTGTTTATGAAAAGAGTCAGTGGCTCACTCATTTGATAGAAAATAAATAAGAAGAAATTAGTAAAAATGGATGAAAAAATGTTTACAACAATTTAGTGAAGAACCAGAGCTCTTTAATGCTGGTCAGGTCTCAGTAGCCGCCATGTCATTGCAACGTGCCAACACACTCCAGCCTAAATCCAGATTATTGTGTTCCCTATTCCCTTCTCCTCTGAGCCGTAAATAAAGAGTTACGTAAACCCTGACCCCGCCCCCCTGTGATCTGCAGAATACAGACAGCAAGGAATTATGTAAGATTGGCTCTGTATAGACCGCTGTCAGCGCTCATTATGGCTGCAGGACTGAGCTTCCCGTCTCCTCAGCAACACTCTCTCCTGATGTCCACACCAATTCATTCTATACCTTTAACTGGTCGGTATGGTTTTTTAATAATCATAATCAGTTAATGCAAAACAGAAACAGAATTCTAACACCTTGTTGTAGGCATGATAAGCACACCGTAAGATTTGCAAGTTTCCATTTTTGCAGATCCCTTGAATGCATCAATGTGCCAGGGAACATGCTGTGACTTCTCTCTGGGCTCCATACCCAGTGTTGCCAAACCACTCCCACTTACGACAATACTGCTATCCCTTGCCGTTGGCTCTCGTCTCCTGACTCTAGCCCTTTATTAGCTCAGCTAGAGATGAAGCTGTTGGATGGGATGAGAAGGCCACACCAGCAGTGACAAACAGCCTTTGTGAACAATAAAATACAAGTAGCTCCAGCCTCAGTTCACAGCATTTACTATTTGTTTTGTAGATGTAAGTTTATTTTTACTATGTTTACTTACGGAAATTAAATTTGAGCTTCATTTTCCACCTCAGTTTATGTTGCCGTGTTAGGACACAGCATGATAAAGCCTGAGTGTTAATCTGCAGCTTAGGATAAATAAGATAACAACCCTCAGATCACACATGAACACAGAGGCAGTCAACACCTGCAAGAACAAAACCATTTAAGAGCTAAGAAGGGACTTTTACATACAATAAATGTGAACTGAACCTTCATCTTAAAACTACATACATATCCCTAGCAACCGTTGGTTTAATTACATCTGTTTTATTGTTCTTATTAAAGCTTATTAATAAAATGTAATACCCAGATCAAAGTGAAGCTCACAGGGACAGTGTGTCTCTCGAGAGAAGGAAACACTGGTGCCAGAAACATAATGTAATGTATATACTCTAAAGGATAAAACATAATATTTAAACATGATAAAGCTGAGCCCACAGAGTGCTGTGACATGTAATAATATCCCTGCACAATCCTGGCTCAGCAAATACCAGTTATCTTTTGTCCAGCACCTGCGTGCTTTAAATAATACATTTTCACTGACTCCAGGGTCAATGTGGTTCAGTATCTGCTGAGGAAACATTGCAAAATGATCTGTGTGTAGATAACATGTCTAAATATTATGAACATATGAGTCAAACACAAAGAAAAGTTTCAACTAGGAAACCTTGTGAATATAAAGAAAAAATACTGTAGCTACAGCACCAGGTAGCCACGGTATGACCTTGAATGACAAATTCCTGCAAATTAGTCAGAAGGTTTCCTGGCAACACACTGAATAAAGGAATCATTCAAGTTGTGTTGCAACTACTAAAATAATCACAATAATTACATTAGAGCAAATTTGCATTGATGGATTTTTGTAGTGCCTCCTTTTATGAAAATCAGAATGAAAGTCACTTTATGTGCAACTGTAAAGCCTCAGGCCTTGGCCCAACAAGCATGACCTTAGAATGTAGTGAAGTCAATAATGCAAAACCCAAATGAGAAGAGTGAAGCTTCCTATTTAAACATACTGTCTATTGAGCTGTTGTCCATAATTATCTTATCTTCTTTCCCGCCTGCCCTACTGGAGCTGACTTACATTCCTCCGTTTTTCCCCTTTTTTGCCTTGATGGACCATGTCCATTGTATTTCTTAAACAGGAAAAACTGTGGTTATAATACAAAACTTCGAATGACTGAGCTTACACTTAAAGTTTGTTCAATAGATAGAAGGCTAAGAAACTCGGAATCAGAGTTCAGCTTTTTGAAAATCTGCCAATATTTAGTTCACTTTCAGTGCCATGGGCAACAAAGCAAGTCCATTTCCTACTTGTACTCGTTATAGATGTCTTTCCATTCAGAAAACACTTAAGAAGAGTGTAATGGAAAAAGTGAAAAATTAAGGAATTTGGCGACCTCTCCATGGCACAGGTCTAATTTGTTGATCTGATTTAAGTTTAATAAATAAGGGTCATATTTATTATAGACAGTGTAGGGTGGTTATAGTGTAGACATACACCAATAGGTGATGTTAATGAGCAATTAAAGTTTGATTAAAAAATAAATAATGACATAAGTATTATATTTACTGTGTCTTAGTTTTCACTGTGACTTTCCTTTCACCCTGTCGCGCTGTGGTCGTTCTTGAGACATACGCCACTTCTGCACTGCGTCGCCAAGTCTCTCACGCCATGTCTGTGGCGAACCACTTTAATCCGTGTTCACCAAAGGATAACTGTCTGATTATACAACTATAAAATATCTTAACAAGGAAAAATTCCAGAGTAGACACACGTCATATGTCACCTCCGTCTGCTCCAAGCTTCCACCTGTGAATGTTGTTTAAAGAATGATATTCAAAGTTTGTATTTGCATATACTACATATACTACTATACTGTAACATTCATGAGGGACTCATTGGTGACAACTGGTCTTTCTAAACATAGCGTGGCTTTGCAATTACGTAAATTTGCTGATTAGATCACATTATATGCTTTTACTAGGAAAATTATTATTAATTATTATTATTAATATTATTTACCCCGCACATCTATATTTATAATTAAATGTACCTCCTGGAGATTCAGCCACCTTGTTATTTTTCTTTCTCTACAATCTCTAATGAGTCAAAGAGGCTCCTGAGGAGCAGCAGCAACCAAAAACAAAAGAAAAAAAAAAACACCTGACCCAGGCTGCTTTTTGTTAGGAAACAGTCTGTTTATGATACATGTCAGTGTTTGGTCAATGTCATTCTTCAGGCCTTGATCCAGCAGAGTCACCAGCTGAACTGTTTTCCATAGAGATTTATAAGATAAACGCCTGTGATCGATGTCACATTTTGGCAGGTCAAATGCAAAATAACATTAAAGATAATATGCTAATTTTTTCCTCTGCTTAAGAAGAAGAGAAATGCATCCTAAAATAGCAATGCATTGGCAATTTACAACTGCCATTATATAAAATAAAATCTATAGTTCTGTACCCTTATGCTATTAAAATTCACAACAGGATTTAGAAAAATACAGTATGTCTTATAAATTCAAGTCATATAGTATCTGTGGAAGTTGATGAAATAAAAATTGTATGTAATTTAACTATACATTATTATGCATGTTTGAAAAACAGTGTGCTGCCTTCAGTACACACCAGGCCTGAGAGGAGAACTCCTGATGTCACCTGTGCGATGACTTTAGTCCAGTGGTGTAAAATGATATGCCAATATCAGAAACAAAAGTGCTCTGTTGGATTTAGAAGTAATTTGTGGCACTAGCTCTTTCAGTAAGCCTATCCATGTGTATTTATTTTGCAAACCTTATGTTATGATTATGTGATATGCACATATGCGATGTTTGCTGTCTACAGCAACATTTTTTGTGTCTTTCTTGTTGTTAAACTTGTGTTTATACAGTATATATCTTCTTCTTTTTCTTTCGGCTTTGTCCCCTTTTTCAGGGGTTGCCACAGCGAATCATTGATTTCCATATTGCCCTGTTCTCTGCAACTCTACTCTGAGTCCAACTATCTGCATGTCCTCCCTCACTGCATCCATATATCTCCTCTTTGGCCTTCCTCTTTACATACATCTCTTTATATACAGTGTATATACATATATATATTTATATATTCATTATAAGTTTATGTTTTCTCTGATGGTAGCTGGGACAGTTTGTCTCCCTCATATTAGTACATACCTCTCATACAACCCAATTCAACAAAAATAGTTAAGGTAAAAAACAATTCCATTGGATGATTTTTGATTAAATTGACCATTTAGTAATTAATAATATTCGCTTAGTAGTTTATTTGTGGCGTTTTTTAATAGCATAAACTGCGCAAACAGTCACATCCGCCTCTGGGTGACAGAAGAGGTGGAGGAGGTCTACGTGCTGAAGCACAGATACGCACTTAACTCTCTCCCCCGCCTCCCTCCCCTTCCTCATCATCACTCATCGACCTAGACTCTCTTTTCCGCATTAAAACGAGACAATATTCATCTACTATTTGAATAATATTAACAAAACAAAACAAAAAAAAAAAAAACAGTTTGAGCATTTGGAACTAGAATGCTGTTGCGGGAAAGCTGGCGCAACAGGCGTACCCTTGAAGGTCATTCATTTTTGCGTTCTTCCTGTTACGTACTTCGATGATGTGCGGTTGGAATGCGCAACTTTGAACGGATATGTTGTAAAGACAGAAGAGCTTTTCTTATATTACAGCCCTTCGTCGATAAGAAACGACGCCATTTTGTGAGAAATTTTAAAAGACACGATACAAATGTGTAGGATGACGAGTAAAGATAAAGTTAGGTTGAGGAGAAAGAGACAGCCATCATTACCAACCTTTTCCTGGTATTAGCTTTCCCTTAAATATTAATGATGCATACAATCATTGATACATTGTTAAAGTGATGGGTGTTTGGCTGAGGGAGGCTCTTACCTTGTGGTTGGTGTCTCGGTTCGTGAGAGCAGGTGAGCGGATGAGGGAGAGTCTTCTGTTTCAGTGCTGCAGCGCAACGTGACCCTTTACAAAAGGCTCTGACGGGGGCGGGGCTATTGTCACGACGTCATTGGTGCTGAGCAACAATTGCGCACGCGCGGACGGCTCTATCAATTGCCCATAGCGAGAGCGCAGCATGATTTTGCAACTTTTTCTTAACGTTTTCGTAAACCTCACGTATACACCTTTTACTAACTTTTTTGTAAAATAAAATAATATTTATTTACCTTACAAAAAATCCGATCTAATATATTCCAGCTACACATATAATATGATAATTATTATCTGATACATTTTGTGCAGGTAATTTATATAATTTCTTGTAAAAACATAATTACTTATGGAGGTCAAAGCAACTCAAAATATATAGTGAGCTTTTCTTTGAAACCAAATGACTGTAAAAAGTATTGGAAATGCATCAGTAATTTCTGTCAAAACGAAGACAAGCTTAACAAATCAATGTAGAGGAGTTTAATTTTATGTTTGTGGTATATGCATATTACACGTGATAATTACAAATAATACATTTTAACATAATTTTGTATTTTAATTCAAATTATATATATAAACAAACATTGTTTGTTTTGACAACAAAGCAAACAATGTTAAATACCTGAGGCATTCTGAAAAAACAGGGCAGTATATACAAAATTAAAAATTACTTACAGGAAATATATTTTCATAAAGGTTGAATTCATGGCGTTTGTGCCCTCAAGGATGATAGAAAACAACTGTAGGTG
>NC_024325.1:8076357-8091128 GCF_000523025.1 Cynoglossus semilaevis | reverse complement strand
GAAAACACGAGAGTGAAGTTCTTTCATACATGTCATTACAACAATAATGCAGAAAATAGACGTTGAACTAAAATCCACACTGTACAGCAGTGCTCCACAAAAATCATACATTTTTTCTTTTTTGTTTTTTTAAAAAACATTACAAACTCGCAGAGCCCCCCGTCATTGTTGAACTAAAAGAAAAAAACAATTGTGAAAACATCATTTCCAAATCTGTTGCACAAATAAAATAGGCTTGTGAAAGTATTTGTAACAGGCAAACAGGTGTGAGATAACTCGGGTCTGTGCACCATGAAAAAGACAGAACCGGCCAATTTCAGCAGCAAGGGCGGTTTTCCCACCAACGCAAGACTATCACTCTAAATAAAATTTGTCTCTTTCCCAATTAGGACAAGGAAACGGCTCCTCTGTGTGATCTGGGATGATGTAGGGAACAGAAAAACATTTAGGTTGGTTTCTGTGTTCTTACACTCATTGCATTATCTCAGTCCATCACACAAACATCTCTCTGGGAGTTTTTCCTGAGCAGGCTGCAGTGGGAGTGGCACACTCGGAGAAAACACATCTGTGTGAGTCTGAGTGCTGGCATGGATCTGTGTGTCTGGTGTGGCTGAAGGGCTGAGGACAGCGTCATAGTCGAAACCTCTAAGAGGCTGTAAAGACAAGGTGAAGCCACGTCGAGCTTTAGCAGCGCGGTCTGGTCTCTCTCTAAGCTCCAGAATCACCTTGAAAACAAAAATAAAAATATTTCATCTGGCTTCTTTAGTGTATCCCAGTATTACCACAGTGTCTGCATTAGAATATACATGAGTTACCGTCACGGGCTTGCGCTGCAGGAGAACGTGGTCAAATGATGTTCCATGGAAAAAGGCTTGCCGTTTAAATCGCTCCAGGTTCCTCAGGCGGCGGGCTGGAGTCTTGCACAAAAGCTACACAAACAGACAGAAATTGGCAAACCTGAACTCTTCAACACTTAGTAAGTAATCAGTAGTAAGAGAAGCAACCATTGTACCTCTGTTAATAACAAGGCAAATGGAGGGCTGGTGTTCAGGGGCATTTCATAGGGAAAGGCCCTCACTTTCCTCAACATGCTGCAGTGGTCTGGTTCTGCAGGCACAGGGAACTGGGGAGAGAGGGTGGAACATTTATTATGTTTTTAATCCTATACAGGAAGTAAATGTTACCGTTCAGTTTTAAAAAGGGAAGTCCATAAAGCAGACAGGAAAAGAAGAAAACCATGACATGTGGCAAGATGGAAAACTAATTATATAAATGCAAGATTGTAAAAAAGTAAAGTCTTCGTTAGCAGAACATGATGTTGATGTTTTGGACTATAATTCATTCTACTTATAATCTGTTTAACTTATTACTCATCATATTTTCATCCTGCTCTTTACTATGCCTAAAGCTATTCTTTATTTATCGAATCATTAAATACAGAATTTTATACTACTACTATTACTACTACTACTTGTCATGAACCAAATTTTACTATTAATATTATCATCATAATCTCAACCAATTATAAACTGACCAGATGTCCTAAGTTGTTGCACAGCCCGTGGTCTGGGGTAAGAGGTACATGAGGTAAAGAATGAAGACGACTTTTCTATATAGTATAGTCTATGGGAAGATATAGAGGCTACAGACAACAACAGCTCACCTTTCCAGTAACCAATGAGAAAAGGAGAATTCCCAGTGACCACCAATCGGCTGCATGGTTATAGGGTCCACCACTCAGCACCTCTGGAGCTGCAGAGCGGTCACAGTATGTTTGCATCACTGATCTGCTTAAATGTACCAGGTGCTAATCTGTAAATGTGTTTAATTGAATATGTTTCTGACAGGATTTAGCTCCAGAGGTGACTTTAGTAAACATACTGTTATCTCACCCATGTACTGGATTGTTCCACAGATAGTGAAGGCTCGTCCTCCTCTCTCCAGGCGACGGGACAAACCAAAGTCAGCTAAGCGGAGGTGGCCTGGAACAAACCATTATGTCCATGTAATTAACAGCATAGGCCAGGAGGCCCAGTTGTAACATTCCATTCAAATGCTGTTAAAATAATATAAAGGGCCAATTGCTAATGACTAATAAACATTTGGAGATAAGTAGATTAGCAAGATGTTTCCTCTTAAGAGCCATTCACAGTGATAGACTAAGTGCTGCTGCTCCCTGCTGGAAGCATGTTGACTCACCGTTGTCTGTTAGCAGAATATTTTCCATCTAGAAAAAAAAAAAACAAAAACACGTTTTGTTGCTTATATTTGTTGAGAGTAAACTATTATTTAAAAAAAATAACAGAACCAATTGCTTTCTATTTCTGACATTTCTATTTCTTTATTTTCTAGTAAAACTCTATTTGGCATTCTGCATGGTCTATAGAATAAAGAGCATTCAGTAAATAAATAGACAATGAAGAATTACTAGATTTATAACAAATACATGTAAGCCACACAAGCCAAGAATCAGGATGAACCCATAGTTTCAACCTATAATCTTCTTACCTTTACATCTCTGTGAATGACACCCAAGTTATGCAGAAAGTCTAGAAAAACAAACCATAGAATATAAATGTCATGTAAATAGGTTTAAAACACACTGTTTGTGTAAAACTCTGTTGTGAGAAATCATTTGAGAGGCCATCTCATTGTAGTTACACATCGTCTGACAATTACTTACAATTGAATGACTAAAAATAAATTGAAATGAACCCTCGAGACACTTCTGATCTACTCTGAGTTCTCCAGAGGATTCAGATAATTAACGGAGTGTAGATGGAGGATTATCTCCATATTTTCCAGTTGTCAATAAACAATAAGGAGTGACTGTGGATGCTGTGTACTTCAGTAGTGACAGATTAATTTTGTTACATATTGATATTCCAGTGTTTTTGTGACCGTGTGAGCAGGTTAATATTGTATTTTCATTTCTTTGAGGTGTACGCACCAAGTCCACAACCAAGTTCTGCTGCAAACACTCGCACCGTGTCCTCCGTGAACTGACCAATCATTTGCCAGTAAGTGTAGAGGTCTCCTGTGCTGCAGTAGTCACACACTAGAAGAGAACAAGAGCATTAGAACATGTCACTGCCGACAGAAGATGAAGGTGAACAGGGGGCAGCGGGATGTGGAAAGAAATTAATGGGGGGAACTAGGAGAAAAGGACAAGTGGACAATAAATACTTTCAATTACTGACAAAAACACCTTGATGTTTATAACAGGAGCAGAGATAGATTTCTTCTTTGAGTCTTTTGAATCTATTGTACAGCTGTAGCAATTTTCAACACGGGCAAACACACTTGCTTTTCACAGGGGGTGAGGAATTAAAACAAAGTGGGTCAGACTTTCCGAGTCAGTGACTCGCTCTGGTGATAAAGGAAAAAGACTCTGCAGGAACAAGAGAAGGTGCATATCTGCTGCGGGGCACACAAGCAGAGGGAGTTTGGAGTTGTGGGTACAAATACTCACTTTTTCTTCTCTTTAGAAAATAAAAACAAAATCCAAACAATAGCAGCAGGATATTACTGCACTTTGGGAAAATACGTTCCAGGTTTTGTGTTAGGGATGTAGACCGTATAAAAGAAACGGACATGTTTGGACACAGCTATTGAAGTCAAAGAAACAGAACCAAGTTGTTCCTTTTTGTATAATATGGAACAAAGATGCAATTTAGATTAACAGATAGTACTTTCATGAATGAAAAGCCCAATTTTCTGACAGACTTGACTTCATTCAGCATCCGTTGTATGGAAACAAATAGGCCCATGTTCTTCTATACGGTCTGTTTTTTTGGGATTGTGGGTAAAATCATATCGTCAAGTGCGGAAATAAAACAGGTTGGACGGGCTTTGTGGGAGTGGATTTGGGTTGATCTGGGTCACTGTTTTCTGTCCGACTCACTAATGTAGAGGTGACGCTGTGTCTGCCAGCAGTCTTGAAGATCGTGGATAAATGGGTGGTGAACCTGACGCTGTGAGCAAAGGTCAAATCCCACATAATGAGGCTGGTCACACAAGTGATGTGTCTTCTTTATGTAGATATGATAGTGTTGTACACAGTTTATGTATAGACAGATGCAGCTAACCACAGTCTTGAAGTTTACACATAATTAGGGCTGCAACAATAAGTAATATTGAAATTTATTTTAGTTTCCATAAATGTAAAAACTGCAACAAACCTGGACTATTACTTCTTCTTTGGACTGCTCCAGGACCCCGAGTCTCAGAATCTCAGATTTAGGAATAACCTGTTGTCAAAAACAACACTTTGTTAAAAACAACAAAATTATTGTATCCTTTCTACAACACAGGTGTTCTATTTTATACATTGTAAACAGATTTACTAATACTTTTTTGTACAGTATGTTACACTCACTTTGACTGCATACATTTTCTGGTTTGCTTTGTCCTTCACTTTCAGAATGGGTCCAAATGAACCTTTGGCAATGTAGCTCAAGACCTAGAAGAGTGTAAAACTCAAAGATCATCACAAGTCCATCATACCAAAGCTCTAATGCTGTCAGCATGTTGCACTGTGACTATGCTTTACCTGAAAGTCCTCTGGGCCAGGCAAAGTTCTGTGTGGAAATTCCGGCAGAAACATACTTATGAATCCTGGCAGCGTCCACTCTGCTCTGAGCTTGTTAGGGCCAACTCCGGCCAACCGAAGAACATGCTCTGGGATGTCGGGGGCCTTGCCCTGTAGCATCCGCTGCCGACGCAGACGCAGGGCAGGTGGAGCCAGGCGACAGAGACTGGCTGGGATGGAAAGACCTATACTGGACAGAAAGCTTCGCCATCCAGACGTGAAGTGCTCGTCTTCCTGCCCTTCCAGTGGCCTCTGGGGGCAGATAGTAGAGAAGCACGAGTCAGTGGAAATGCTGTATGTATAACTTTAGTATGATAGTTTTACTATTATAGAATAAATTAACTTTAAATATTAATTTCCTGCCAGGATGCTATGAGGTCTTAACCAACTGTCATAATACATCTTTATTTTTGCTAACAATATATTATTTATTGATGCATGTAAGGCAAACTATTGTATAACATTCACTTTCTCTTTGTTTAAACTTGGACCTTTAGCAAGAACGTAACCCATTGTGCACTTGATACAGAAATGATATAATGGAAAAAAAACTTAAAGGTGTAAATATTTTAACTTTTATCAAGAACAGTTGCTTAAGAATTGCTTCATATTCACATAGTAGAACGTGCTTTTAATCCTTTGGTGTCAGAGTAAATATGTCACTGTACCTGAGCAATTACACTGATTGTGCATTGGGTTCATATGGGGGTCATTTACACAAGTAACTATAGTCAAGCAAGGTACTGTATACATTTATAGACAGTGACCTCAGTGACGAAATCACACTGTTTCATAAATTCAATACTAGATGGATAAACAGCTGATATAAAAATAGATGATATAAATATTGAGTCACAGTCAATATGTCCTGTCGCCATGGGCTCTTTACTGCATCACAGAGTTGATGTTCTATGATGCAAGAAGTGTGCAATCAACCACACATCCATTTGCATAAGCGACACAGCACAAATATTTATATCATATAAATTTAAATGTTTGTTTCAATGTTTCAAAAAGTGAACACTAGAGTTTACATCAGCCAACATATATTTGTTATGAAGCAACTATGTATTTATTATTTTCTTGTTGTTATTTTCTTTCTATTGTTTTTAATGTTGATGCTTTATTTTAGGTTATTATTTTCTTATTGTGTTTTTAATGTTGATGCTTTATTTTAGTTCATTTTCAGGACACATTTACTCTCACGGAATAATCAAGGTCTAAATGTATGATATTATTATTATAATTAAACATGAGGAAACTGTAGGAAATCAGCTTTATCATTTTTATTAGCAAATGTACCAAGAAGAGTGAGAATTGGAGACATCTAGCGGCAACATGAGGCCGTAACGCTCTTTCTAGAAACCACATTTGAAGACCTACAGAATGGTCGTTCTTTGCGGACTAAATGTGTAAATTACAATAGAACAGCGGAAACGAAAAACAAAACATGTGAAAGTTACCTTCCTGTTTTTACTAGCCTCGGCTCCCATCACTTTGTCCGGACAACAACACTTTTTAACATCATGGCGACGTTCCCTCGACGTACATCCTCATGTTAGTGTGTACATCCTCGACACAGCTTCCTCACTCTCACACGCACATTCTAAACACTACCCTTCAACTTTAAAACAAAATTAAGATATACATCGACGTCCAGCAGTTGATAACGATATTTTTTATCAACGATACACATTATAAAAACAAGTTAATCCGTAGACGGGCGACGTCAGTGCAAATCCGCCCACATCTTCACAGTCCAATAGGGTTGCAAACAACCTGCTAGCGTTCAGCGCCCTCTGCTGTTTAATCCTCCCATAACACGTCTCCACAAACGAGAAATCTTTTTCTTTTTCTAATCTATTTCTTTTAGGATTAAAGCTACATCTTTTTAAAACGAAATATAAAATAGAGTCAAAGGTTCTGCATTAAACATGTTTAAAATTACATAAAACACAAAGCAACAAGGTGGATTTGCAAATTTAGAGGTTTGTGCACAAATCACAATGACTAGCAGATCTGGTGAGAATTAAGTTTGTTTAAATGGGATGCTTTTTTTGGGAAAATACCACAATACTCCATTATAGATTTTGGTTAACACTTATTTTATACCAATTCTTGAACAAAACCTCTTATCATGAGGAGCTTTAAGGATGGATGTAAATCTTCAGACAGTAACAAAGGACTAAAATGTTATTTATACTGTCTTCAATGACACCCTATTGATTGTCATCAATTTGGGGTCACATTTTGAAAAGAAAACTACTGTACACACGTACATAATGAAATGATCAAACAAAAAACCATGACATGACAGCGCAAGTGCCTTTTATTTGGGACGAAGAACATAAAAAGCAAACAGTGCCATCCTGAATTTTCACTTTCACATAATCCTTTGTGACCAGCTTTTGGTCATTTCTACAAAATAAACCAAACTGTCAAGCTTTAAATAAACAAATAGAAAAGGGGATGAGCGTTTGTGTAGGAGCGTTGAAGGTCAAAGCCGCATCAACTAGACTGCTTTAGCCTCAGTCATCCTCATCAAAGTTATTGTTGCCCTGAGGGGCTTTGGGTCCCCCTGCTGGTTTTGCCATGATGATCTGCAACAAGGAAAGACAGACAGACACGTTTACAATTGTGACTGAAATGAGTCAGGTCCTTAGAAATGCCAAGAAAGGTTTTTTTGGTGATGAAATATTCATTAGCACATATGTGAAAGAGGAAGTGTGCTGCTGTCATGCGAGGAACAGCATAGTCCAATAAAAAAAAAACCTGGGTTTGTTCTAAAAAAAAAACAACAACTGTAGAGGTTTGGAAAGTTTCTAATAATGTCAGACCTTATTCAATATCCCTAACAATATCTATTTTTGTATTGATCAGTAAATAAACACACCCTTGAAGGGAGTTCCCAACTTATTATTCCCATAGCTTTAGCCACCAGAGCACTACATTACAAATGATTAAAAACTTCATTCATGTTAAATAGTCACATGCAATCCACTCTTGTTCACTGCAAAGTAAAGTGAGTTCATGCTGCATGCTAACACACAATACTCTACTGGTTTTATGCAGGTTTAGTACATTGACAGTGAGTGACAGCAGTAATAGAAACACATCTGTGAAGTGGTCGAGTCCATCCAGCTGTGAGGAAAGAGCTTCTTAATATTTACACCCAGTGTTAACCGTGACAGACAGTCTATTTTTCCGGTGAGTTCTGTGAGCCAAAAATCGCACACACATTCCAGGACCTACTGACAAAGGGTGGGTTTGAACACCCTCTAATGGTGGGTTTCAAAATTGTCAGGCTCCTCATCCCAACTATCCTTGTCCCAATGTCCTCTCTGCTTGGGAGTTTTCGGTCCCCCTGCAGCCTTAGCCATGATGATCTGGATTATACATATACATACATGTACACAAACATTAACACCAAATACCTGCTACAAATGTTTCAAGAAAATCAGGAAGTTAGCGAGTAAAACTTTTGGATCCAGCCCCTAAAGGCCAATGGTGGCACTGCACCTGAACAATTGAGGACTGAATGAGCATAGTATGGATTCCAACCATTTTTAAAATTCTTATTTAGGGACATCACCAACAACATCACCAAATACATTTACGAGTCTATATAAAAATGCTAAAATGTTTAAAATACGGTGCACGCACCTGGTCGACTCTAAGTACTGTGATGGCAGCGTTCGTGGCAAGCTTGATGCCCCAGTACTTGACCAAATAAGGATCCATAATTCCAGCTTCAAACATGTCCTTGACAGCAGGACCATCTCCCTGTTGACAGTATTCAATTCAGATCAGATTAACAAGTGTCAACACAACAACTTATGGCTCAGACTTTAGGTCCAGTTTTTTTCCAATACAGACAATTGTGAAAAGACCCACATGCAGACTGATCAACTTTTGATGAACACACACCTCAATGTCATGGCCCATGTTTTTGTTTCCTTCATGATGTGCAGCGTAGAGCTTAGAGATGAGCTCTCTTCCCTTCACACCAGAGTTCTCTGCCAGTGCCCGGGGCAGTGCCTCGAAGGCTTCAGCAAACTTCTTGATGGCGTACTGCTCCAGACCAGGACAGGACTGTAGAGGAGAGAAATAAATTAAACTCTCTTACTAACCAGCAGGTGATACTATAAAGATACAAATGCATTAAAGCCAGAACCAGAAAAAAAAATCCCAGACAGGTTCAGTCCCTCAGTTACCTCTCCATATGAAGTGATCTGTTTGGCCAGCTCGATCTCAGTGGCTCCTGCTCCTGGTAGCAGTCGCTTGTCCTAAAGACAGTGAAACATGCAAAGCTTTATGTACTTTGAAAGGATGACACAAATTGTATTTCAACTAGTGACATTATCATTACAAACACTGTAAAATCCAAGTAGAGTTTTCTTGTGGACTTACCCTGACCAGAACCTTGAAGGTGTTGACACCATCATCTACTGCTCTCTCAATATCGTCCAGCAGGTTGTCAGTGGAGCCTCTGATTACCACCGTAGAGATGGCACAGTCTTCTTTTTCTGTAAGAAGAATCAACATCCATACAAATGTTTAACTCAAGTTAATATTAGGTAATCACACAAACAAAGAAAAGAAAATCAAGAACAAAACAATGTACCATGTTTGAAGATCACCACTTGCGTGTCTCCCACCTCGGTCAGGTAAACACTGCTGCAGTGACCCATCTCATCTGGAGTTGGGGCCATCTGATGAAGCAACAAATAAATGTCAGTAAACATAATATAAACAATTATCAGACTAAATGAAACTACACTCACAATCCTGGGCAGTGCGACAGCTCCCACTGTTTTACATAACCTCCTGAGGTCCCACTTGCTATTGAGCCTGAAAAAAAGAAGAGGATGATTTAGGACCTAACATCAGATATTAAACACAGAAGACTTCTAACAGAATGGTTGCAGTGAGATACAAATTATTCTCTGAGTATGAGTGGCTTAAAACCCTGAATTCCACTGAGATTGTGAAGCAGCTACTCATCATCATCTTTTTTGGTGTCAACACCAGCAATGCTGTTGGAAAATGATCTCTGGCCCATGTTTAAGAGAATACTGTTTTTCTAAAACAGTACACTAACAGTTCGCTTAAGCATCAAAGAATCTCCAAGACTCACCTGACTAGCATGAGGTTGTACTTGTTGGCATAGTGCAATGCCATGTCGGCCACTTTACCCCCAGTAACCACCATGTTGGCTCCAGCCTCCTTGATGGCCTTCACCTGAGCCTCCATCAAATCCTCCTCTCCTTTGCTGAAGTCCATGAGCTCTTTAGCGCTATTTATCAGCACAGTGCCCTGAGAGACAAAGTAACTCAGTTTTGGTAAAATTCAAATACAAACATTTAAACAACAACTTTGTGTGACTTTAAATTCTAAAATGTGAATATTAAAAGTGACGTCTGGCTAATCCTGGAAATTCTCTTTTTTTAGATTAATTTTTTATTGTTGGTACCTTGGTCTCTGTCACCATGCTGTCAAAGGGACAGGAAAAGACTGCGATCTTTGCATCTTTCACAGATGTGATGTCACCTTCTGCCTCCTTTTTAAAGACCATACCATGAAGTATGGAGGATGCCGTCACTCCACACCCCTGAAAAACAAAAACACAAAAGTCATTCTAAGAAAAGTCAACAAACTAATTTAGAAAACTTAACATTCTAAATGTATTAAGCTGCTCCCCAGGATCTTGCAAACTCTGACATTGTCGACATTGAAATGACCAGACTCTGGGAAGATGGACACTGAGATACAAACATATAAAGGGTTAACAAAAGTAAAGGCATTAAAAAAACCCAAAACAACAGATTGTTATATCTTGACGGTCAAGGTAAATTGTTTCGTTTTTAACTGGAAACTTGTGTGTATTACGTTACGTCTTAGGCAAAAGAAGACAAAAGCTGTATTTTCAAGTATGTACCACTATGTTAGTTTGTGTAAATGACAAATATCCAAACAGAGAACTTTAAACTGACATGGTCCTAAAATAACATATGACCCTAATAATACAGGTTCAAACTTCTATTCTGTTTCACTCACCACAGGCCTCAGCGATGAGGTTAGCGAGGAAGTCTTCATTTCCATACTGTTTGCTCATGACGGCAGTGCGGATGTAGGATGTGACCTCCTTAACATCATGGAGGTTCTTGGCTGAGGTACAGACACAGTCTGGTAGGATTTCCAGAGCCTTTTTACAGGCCTGCTCATAACCTTCAATAACCTGAAGGAAAAAAAGCATCAAATTATAGTAGAATGTACACAGCTGTAAATAACAAGCATTGAATGAAATATCAAATGTCAAGACACATTATTTCCCTAATAAACCTTTACATTAGCTAAGCTGTACCTGTGACACAGACAGGCCCATCCTGAGCAGCTCCTCAGCTAGCTCAAGCAGAGCTCCAGCAAACACCAGCACAAAGTTTGTACCATCTCCGACCTCCTGCTCTTGCATGTGAGAAGCCATCACAATCATTTTTGCTGCTGGATGTTGCACCTGTAAAATAGAAAACATTTTTACCGGCTTTAACTCTGACTTCACACATTCACACACAGTGTGTTACAGTAAGATCTAAAATATTAGTAATAATAATAAATAAAAATAGTCAGAGCTTTGTCTTACTTCAAGCTCTCGAAGGATTGTTGCGGCATCATTGGTGACAAAGAGCTTCTCCAGGTGGTTGATGACCATTTTGTTCATGCCTGTGTAGAAGCAATGTTACAGCTTAGCATCTCTTGCTTTAGGTTAGGTTTAAAGTAGTCAATGTACAAATATAATATTAATCTATACGATTAGGCAACAGAAAGCAGAGGCATGGTTGATGAAGAGGGATGCCAACTACTTACCATTAGGTCCATAAGCAGTGCGTGTGGTCTGGGAAAGTTCTTTACAAGCTTTGATGTTACGGAAGACAGCTTCTTCAAGGCCAGAAAAATGCTGCATCAAACATAATCAAACAAATTAATAGGCAAATTCTGAGATTTATTAATGCATAGCTACTTATTATCCTGAGGCTTATACTTAAGGTATTTTTTTAAAGACCTATAAAGTTTAGCTGTGGCAAATTGGCTCCTAATGATATGACAATGAAATGAAAAAAAAAGATGAGTAAAACAATTGGGCTCCTGACCTCACACATGAATGCACCGATAAAATAAACGACAGACTGTTTAACAGTTTTGATGTGTAAAAATATGACTAAATAACAATAATTTCACTAAAATGTCTGCAAATGTAAATTTGTTGACAGTTTGTAGATGTCATGTAGCTTGTACGATGAATTATGTTAAGACACTATTGACGGTGTTTGTTTGTTTATACTGTTGGTGTATTTATATATATTGGATTCGGATTTATTCGTTGATTTAATGCATTTGTAAATTGTTAATATATTTATTTTGGGTTTGAAACAGATAACAGATAATTCCTTTTAAGGACCGTAAACATGAATTCGCATCATCATCACCTGTGTGAGCAGATGTGTCACCCAAACCCTCACGCCCTAACATCAGACTAAATGCGGATTGATTTTGACAGCGACAGTTATTCCTGCTCCTCATGTACACCAAAGTTAAATACTACAAAGCATAAAGTACAAGATGCAAAAGTCAAATTATGGTTCACATAAATGTGAACAGCTAGCCAAACATCAGCTCTGAGCGGCCTGGCTGTTTCTAGAACTCTCGCACATGACTGTGAATGGGCATGCTAATGCTAAGTAGCTAGCATGATAACTCACATTTATTAACTAACACGACTGCTTCCAACTGTCGATGAAAACTCACCCTTGCGCCATCCTTTAACATCTGGGCAAAGCCCGGAGCTTTCGGAACGTGAAGGGCCATTATCAGTTGTTTATCAGTCCCGGAATCCTGGAGAAGCTAGCCGCGGCGTGGGTTCAGCTCTGAGTACAAAGCCGGAGAGAGCGAGGAGGAGTTACTTCAGCCCTAGCTGGGAGTGGAGTAGGGGACGGAGAGCAGTAGGGGACAAAACTGTGAGCAGCCAGCATTTCTAGCAGTGATGCAATTTGTACGCTAGATGGCGACGTTGTCTTTGTGTACTAAAAACTAAACACTACGCTTTATTTAAATCGAAAAAAAAGTATTCGAATACTTTTAAAATATTAAATATTTAAAAATAATTTCATTATAAAATAAAGCTTACGATCTAAGAGTTTGTACTATTTCACAGTTTAATATAAAACAAAAGTTTAGACGACTAAAGCAAAAGTCAAAAAATGGCTCCTTTGGTCCTTTTATTCTCTGGGTTAAATGTGTCAGTAGCAAAATGTAGCCATTAATAATTTGTTGAACTGACAAGTAAACAAAACACAACTGCTTATTTAAAAAAACACAAACAACGTAACCATAGAAACCAATCACAAATGTCCACAGGCTTAAGGATGTGTATGGGACTGTATTAAAGATGGATGGTCTCTGAGAATCAATTTATAAACAATGACTAAAAGCTCTTTTTGTCCATGTTTTGCATTCAAATGCTTTATATTTTTTGTGACATTTTGTTTATTTGCTAAAGGATTATTCTATTGCTGCAGAATGTCAATTCTACAATTTGAAAAATTACTAGTTAATGTTCTGTACCGTTCATTCTCTGAATGATCAACTCTACATTTTTGAAAACCCTTTCAAAATGTAAGACTCTTTCTTGTGTAATGCATTGTGTTGTTGTTTTCATGACAGTATTCTGGACAATACCAATGTGTTTTTGCTGTTTGTTGCTGTAAACAAAACAATGTTAAGACAGTTAAGTCAGCGTATCTTAAGTGTTTTATTGCATCTTTTCACATTTAAACACAGCTTCATTTTTGAGAAACTGTGTTTCATTTTAGGCTGCTTGCTGGAGATTCATTACACTTGAAACTTATTGAATATGGCTTTAAAACACCTTTGATGTCCCTCTTTTACAGTAATGAGTCACCAGCTCTTCCCAATCACATTTTAAGAGAATTTATGCAAACACAATAGTTGCATAAAACATTGTAAAACACACAAATCCCATTAAAAACGCATACAAAGCTTTATAAATTTTCAAATTTGATACAAAACACATTTTCTACTCGGCACAATCAAATGACAAAAAAAGAGTAACGCGTTAGTAACAATTATTGCATATATACTATATGTAGAAGAAGGAAAGAATTATCCTTCCTTTGTCAGAAAACGATGCGTTAGTTCTGCAGATACCATTTGGTCTTTCTTTTAAAGTATTTTGTTTTTATGCAGATTGAACTAAAAATGTGTTAGTTTTAAAATGTAACAGATTGGTTACACATTTGGTTGTAGCAGCTATAATGTGTACACAAAGAAAACCCTTTGGTAGTTACAAAGAGGATACTGTATATTACCCACTGTAAGCTAACCCTAGATGTGTAAACACGAGACCTACTCTAGGCGCTATGCGTCGCCTTCTAAACATAACACGAAAATGAAGGCACAGATAGACATGGGACATTTCTAGAGTATCAACACGACAATAATGTGTGTAACAGTCTAACAAGGATAAATGAGACACATGGCTAAAAACGCCCTGCGTTTTACATACACAGATACACAACACATTTACGTTGGTTAGTTGGGTTTGCGTACAGTGTTCACAGCGGTGTGGGCCCAACCTTCGACCGTGTTTGAAAGGTTTGTAGCTCGACGTGTGAGGTTGGAGCGACACAGTTTACCGCTGGGATCCAGCTTTCTCATCAGCGCTCCGCCACATTGTGCCAACGAGCTGGTTCTGTAGAGAAAAAGAAAACAATGACATAATATGTAGACACACAATGAAATATGTGAACTCCCTGTTAAACTGGGAGTCATGCAATGACAACAGAAACAATAATAATGCATCCCTAGACTTTTTAAATATTGCATAACGTGTGATTATCTGTTGGCACATTTCTTATATTTAAACACAGAAAAAAAAGGAACAACCTTAAACTAAAATTGTAATACTGAACTTGTACTTAAAAAACATGTTTACAATTTATATAAATATTTCAAACAGTTATTAAATACTTGGAAACACACTGGTAAAATAACCACCTAAAGAACATTTAATTGGTATGTGTCCAAAGAAACAACAGCATGACAAGGAAACATGTAAATCCAAAAATATCCAAAGAGGAAGGAAGTGTGAGTCTGGTTAGGAGGA
>NC_024325.1:8039735-8076290 GCF_000523025.1 Cynoglossus semilaevis | reverse complement strand
CAAAATCACAAAAAGTAGATTCTGTCTGTGACAGGCAGAGATATAATGGGTTTCATGCTGTCAAAGGCAAACATCAGGCAAACACTGTCATGCAGTTACAAGTCACAAAATTAGATTCATTCAATGGATATGCTGCATTTCTCCAAAGCATATTTGTCTTTATTGAAATTTACCTTATTTCCTACTCCATAAGAGAATACTTGACCCGCCTGTTGTAGAGGAAAAACACACTTGTATATTTTGTACATTTTCACAGGATGACGTTCAGATACAGTGGCTTCACTGATAGGCACAAAGCCACTGTTGTTGTGAGCCTCACTGCTTTTCAGTGAGGCACTCACTGAGGAACTCATTTTCTATGGCTGCTTGAAATTTTAAAAGTCAACACAGGAAGTGATGCCAGTAGACTGCAGGCACTCAAAGGCACATTTTTGTCATTTTGTATGGCCTCAGTTCCCACAACCCATATGCTCTCCTGCTGCTGTCCCCCTGAACTCCCCCCCATCCAAATACCAGTAACACAGATCCAGTTTAAAAATCCAGGCGGGAAGAATGTGTGCAGGGGGAGGGGAGGAAATGTGGAGACCCAGAAGCTTCAGTGCAAAATAAGATTCTTTTAGTGGGAGGGGAGGCAGCATGAGTCTGTGCTCTTCCCCAGGCATGACTACACCAGGAAGGATAAGACCATTAAATATAACCACAGATCCTTAGAATAAACAAAAAACGATAAATACGGTTTAAATGAAGACGCTTCCTACCTGTCGTCTTTTCCAATCATTTCATCAAAGGCCTTCGACAGATGTTTAAGTCTTCTGAGTCCACTAGACACCGACTCCAAATCTTTGTCAAACCTTCTGTTACACGAGAGAAGATACAAACAATAACATGTATGAAACCTATGCTTTATGATGTATAAATGCAGCATATGGTCTGTATTTAATAAAAAAAACTCACATCCTCTGGCTCTGGGTGTTGGGTGAAGCAAAGGGGCTGCGCAGGGCTGCCATTCGGACCAACTGTCTCCTACCTCCCCCTGTTTTAACTCCCCGTACTCCAGCCTCAGGGGTTCTTTTTCCTCTAGAACCTGGTGTACGGCAAGATCTGGATGACGATCTCGGGGTCCGTCTGGGTGTTGCACGTCGACCAGGGGTGCACCTTGGAGTGTGAGAATTTGAAACATCCATTCCCTCCTCATCATAGACTTTGCCAGGGGTTGCTACCAAACAATCCTCACGTGAAAACTCTTTCGATTTTTGCAGCCTCTAAGAGAGAGAGAGAAAAACAAACAACAAAGGATGAGATGGAAAAACTTCAAATGTTAATATAAAGCAGTGTGGTTTCCAGGAATCTCACCTGGTAGAGGTCAGTGACAGAATTCCGTGCACTTCGTGTTAGTTTTCGCATCGTGCTTGGCTTTGGTTGCTCCTTAGGCTTTGTCTGAGTCTGATTCTCAGGAAGGGAGTTGGTCTGGACCGAACGAAGTGGGAGACGTTTGCGTAACGTCATCCTCAGAGAGTTGAGTGAAGACGTAGAACGAAGCTTGCGGAAATGGTCTGGGACTTCTGGGGAGCTGTCAGGACCATCAGACTCATCCAGAACTGTATGTGCCCGCCACACTCCCACCACAGCCCTGCCAACTCCATCCATCACTGAGGATGCCATGACGACTAAGATAACAGCATTAAACATAAAGATATTATTTTCAAGTACACTGCAGAATATTTAAGTAATTTTGAGTTCTTTACTTCTATGGGGAAGTATTTGGGCATGAATCTTACTATTTGTATTTTTCTCTGGTTCTCCAAAGTAAATTAGGTTATAGGTTCTTAAAATAGTGAAAATAAATGTTTGCATTCTGAAGCGGAACTTTACATATTATTTCATGGTTTTATGATTAACAGTCAGAGTAACTAGTTAGAATCAAAAGCACATAGTTTCTTTATCACAGACTCTTATGTTTGCTCTTTATTCTTTAAATAACATTAGCCCCACTAACAGACTGAGACCCCCACTATGGGCTCTTATTTTAACTGTTCCACAGCCTCAGCAAAAAACAAAAGAGGACGAAGACTTTGAATCCAGAGGCCCCAGACACTGGAACTCCCTGCTGGTAGTGTTGCCAGATATATGAGACAGAGGTCAGAATCCAAATGAAAGTTGTTTACCTTTTGATTAACTGCCACTAGTGTGCAGGATTGCTTCCCTGTCCTCTTGCATTTTATCATACTTTTTAAAAAGAATGCAAATGAAGTAAGAACCATACATCTTTGTCCCAAATATTAATTCTAAACATGTAATTAATTATATCACCCATTCTTACAATATTCCCTCCAACTCTATTTTTTTTATAGTCAGGCTCCTATGTTGTTTTATTTGTTGTTATACTATAAAACTGATTTTATACTGATTTGAGTTTTTGATAATCAATTATTTAATCATTGTAATGAATAATCATTTTTTATTTTGTATATTAAAACTATAACCTTTTAAGACTATCTAAGCCAATAAAGGCTTCACTCATTGATAGTACATTCTTCAGATTAAATACTTATACTTAAAAACTTTTGTGAAACATGCTCCTTACTAACTGAACAACAGGAAAACAAAGGAGACAATGACCACATCGTCTCTTTTAATCCTAATCTTCACAATTTTAAAAAAAGCAGCCAGCGAGGACATAGGAATAGATTTACACATGTGTAAATATGTTAAAACATCCAACGTGCGTAAACATTTTATGCTAAAAATAAGTCTACGATAAACACAACGTGGACAGTACGTGAGTATGTCGGTCGGTTTTATTAAAAACAGCATTAGCGCATCACGTTGCTATTTTTAATTTAAAAAACGATTAGATGTTGATCAGCTTCACATTATTTAGTTTAGGAGTCTTTTCAATCGGTCACAGCTTACCTTAAAGCAGTTGTAAGTTTTCTCTCTCCTAAATCTCAGCTCTAGCTCTCCCTTTTTTCTCCTTTCTTTCTCTGTTTGAATTTGGCGGCGGACCGCAGACCGCACTCACTAGCTCAACACCACGCCCTTCACGCAGGGTCGCCGCTGTGACGTCAGACGCTAAGCCTCGAAGCCTAAGTCAACTTAAAACACTTATTTATTATAAATGATTAATGTAGACAATCAAGTAGAACTTAAAATATTTTTTGGCAGACGCCACATTAAAATGACCTGTTTTGGTATATATGAAAATAACTATATTCCATTATAAATAATAAACATCAAGATGAACAACTGAATATTTTATCAACCTATATTCCCAAGAATACCATTTGCGTTTTATTTAATCACTAATTAAAAGAAAAACATGCAGTCTAAATTGTCCACCAGATGTCACTATTGGCCTTCATTAGAAATGTGTCCAATGTCGTGTTTATTTGTTGTAGTTTAAAGAAAGGTAGGGTTTTTTCTTTATAATACTTTCATTAAATAAAAAATAATACATAACGCTATAGATAGAGTGTAAAGGATTATGTGTTGTATTAAAGACTTTAGATATATATAACATTGAACTAAATGAGCTTTTTTCACAATAAAAAAGCGATGTAGACAATAGCCTTGAGCCGTACGTACCTGCTCACCTCAGGAAACTGCCTTCCTGGCAAACGTGCTCATCCTGCTGTTTTATGTGAAGCTGTAAGGTATTTTTTATTGGTAAGATCACAAAGCTTTAGACCTTGACCTTGACATGACATGGTAGTCCTTGTCCTTTTTTGGTCTCATTAAGAGTAAATGTATAACATGTTTTTAACAAGCCTTGGTTGTATCATAAGTCAGGAGTTAAAGTTCAGACACCAAGAGTTTGACATTTATTAAACAGGTTTTTGTATTGTTGTTCTACTTCTTTAAAGAGTCACCGCATACATCAGCCAAATGTATCAAGGCATGATTTTGAATATATATTACAATATATATTACATATATCATACATATATATATTTTATTGAATCCTTCTGGAAGTTTAAAATAAGGGAATAAAACATATAGACAAACAATAATAAGTGTATATCTTGACATTTAACTAGTTTATAAAATTCTTGCAATTACAAAAAAAACAATCTATTATTTATTCATGTATTGTCCGGAGAAGACATTTTTTAACATTAAATAGTAATATAACATTAACTTTAAAAAAATTAAACACACATTTATTGGGCAACGGACCGTATGCCTTGACAACACCAGGCTATTCCAATTAACATCTACAATATGTTGTCATCAAACAACACCAAATACATCCTGAAACTATAACCCCTCACCCCTCCCAAAAATAAAGTTATGTTAGAAGTAATTTATTTGTGCATTAAAACAGAAAAGTAATGGTCTTACGGATAATCTCATCTTTATTTGGCTACGATTAGATTAGATAATTAAGGTGTTTAAATTTGGCGTAGCTTTTGGATTCCTAATAATTACATAGATGGGTTACAGGGAATTTGTAGGGGTAAATAAAAGGTATTTTTGAAATAAATATTTTTACCTTAGGTCTTTACATTAATTCTGTAAAGGTCTGCTTTAATATAACATAAAATGTGTGATCTGGTAAAAAATATAACAATATTATTTGTATCATGGTCTAATATGAATAGTCTTAGTCTTAGTGATTTATTTAATGGTGCAATGGTTTGTCCACAGTTATGGAAACAATCTAAAATTAATACAAGGTCTCGTCTGTGAATTGATCTATGCTCCACTATTTTTAACCTTGTCTACCGAGGTTAAAAATAGCACCAAAGCACATTCTACCAAAATGTCATTGCACATTTGCTAAACTGTAATCTAAAAAAAAAGGCAAATATAAACCAACAGCACTTTTTTTTGGGCTCTTCTGGTGTAGTTGAAGGCCTTTTAGTTTTTACATGACTTGAAGCACTGTCAAAAGAGAGATGAAATTGACCGTAAATATTTGTGTGTTAGAAGTGATCCACAATCAATCACAGTTAGCCAAGAAGTACACGTGCTTTTACCTTGACGAATGTGCGCCATCGAGCAACTACAGCCAGAAGTGACGTTAGACAGACCACCACAATCCCTGCTATCATGGGCATCAATGGAAACTTAATGGTCTTTTCTACAGACGAGGAAAACATTATTAGACAATTACATAAACTCAATGTTGTGATGTGGTGACTGTGTAAACTGACCTGTAACTGTGACTTGAAAGTACTTGCTGAATGTTCCATACATAGGAGAGACCACAGTGCATTGATAAACGCCCTCATGGAGACTTCTCTCAATGCCTGTGCTGGACAAACGACCTGTAAAGCCATCGTTACTGACTGTGAAACGACCTGCTACGAGATCCACTTCACTTCCATTCAGTGTCCACAACACAGACGAGACTGGAGGATTGGCCCAGATATCACAATTGAGGATTAGGTCTGCTGAGTCCTCTACAGAAACCTCTGCTGACCCAGAGAGCTCCGGAGGATCTACAGAGGAATTGGAAGAGAAAAATAAACCAAAGTGTGACTACTTCTTTGGACACTCATCTATAAATCTCCTCTTCTCCTCATGTCTGGCAGCTTCATCCCCCAAATTCTTTGTCCAATATCTCCACTATCTCTCCTCAACCTATGTCCACACCGTCTGAACCTCAATTTTTTTTAACTTTAACTCTTTAACTCGAACTC
The DNA here is from genome assembly GCF_000523025.1 of Cynoglossus semilaevis. Lineage (NCBI taxonomy): Eukaryota > Metazoa > Chordata > Actinopteri > Pleuronectiformes > Cynoglossidae > Cynoglossus > Cynoglossus semilaevis. The sequence continues at coordinate 8,070,645 of NC_024325.1, read as the reverse complement.
AAACTCTAACTTCCTGTCCACCCTGCTGACTGACCCAGTCAAAATCTCAGCATCTTTATTTCTGCCACCTCCAGCCTAGTCTTTCGCCTATTACTCATATGTGTAATGGTGTTTATGGTGCCCAGTTCCACCAGCTGAAATGCAGCCCTAAACCATTACAGAGCATCTCCTGTGTTTCATTGATGGTTCCATACAGTAATTATTGAATTCTCCAGACTTGACTATGACTTTTTTTCAACATTTGTTTTTTGGCCTAAACCTTGGCTTTTTACAAAATTTCTAGTAAGGTTTCTGCAAGAAGGTCCTGTTTTAAATTCTAGTTAATTTCTTGTTCTCTCCTGGTCTGGTTTTATCAACTTTATTGATGTCCCTTACATGTCGCTTTTAATCCTAAACTAAAGAATATATAATACATATAATTTTGGGTGTTGTCGAGTGTCGGAAGAACTCACATGTGACGTTCAGGGTGATGGAGGCCCTCCGTGTGGCATTGTTGCTCAGGTGACATGTGAACGTAGCCTCGTTATCTTCATAGATAACAGGTGTAACGCACACGCTGCTGCGTCCTATTTTATTATCGTCTTTCAGGCTGACCATAACGCCGTTTCTCAGCCACACCAGCTCTTCATCAGTCTCAGTTTCGGCGCTGCCCTCGGGCTGGCACAGCAGAGACACTGTCGTCTTCAGCTCTGTCTGTATTACACCACCGCTGGATGCTGGGTCTGACTGGATCCTGACACCTTAAGAATAATGACCTTTTAGAAGGGTCGCTCAGTGAAGCAATGAATAATTTAAGTGGAAGCCAAATAAAAATGTAAATCACAGTCTACTACCTATTGTCTGGGCTGCACAGAAGATGAAGAGAAGGTCTCGGAGCACCAACTTCATTTTACTGTTGTCTTGGACAAATTGAGAAAGAACACTAAAAGTTAATTACTTTCATTTTAAATTAAAAAAAAGTTACTTAAGGTGAAGTAGGAAACTGCATTTGAATTAAAGTTTCCCTTTACCAACAACACATAATAAATATAACACGACATTTTAAATACAATATGAATAATAGAAACTGATACTTTGGTGAACATACAAGAGCACACACACATAAGGTTCCTATTAGGGCAACAAATGCCCATGTGGAAAAATATCAGGGTGTTTTGTATTATTTCCTGGACACTTTCATTAAACATCAGGGCAAAGGTTCCCAAACTGGGGGGCGAGCCCTGTCAATATTTTCTATATTTGTGTCAAAGTGTGGAAAACATCATAGGAGAGTTGAAGGAATGGCTAACTGAAGCGAACATATCTATTTTATGATGGTAAAAATTGCTAACCTTTAACAACTTTTTGTCAGACCTTTTTTCTCTCTCCTTTTTAATATATTTTATCTATATTGTTGGTTAGTCTTTACCTATTTAATTTAGATTAGCTCTAATTATTATTTATGTGTCTGTCCTAATGTTTAGTTAATTATCTATACTTACAAACGTAGTTGCTGTTTTTGGTCGGCTTTCCACTTACTAGTAACTTTTGATTGTCTTAAAATTTAATAAACACAAACTTTTGAAGTTTTAAACCAAGAAGCAGCTGCAGATAATTTCGTTCAGACGGACTTTTTGTGATGTCTTTTACGAGACCCTTTAATCTTTTGATAGCGATGTTTTATGTCGACCTTTCGCAGTGTTTCTGTTTTGTCTGCCAATGTGCTCAATTTTATGTAGACCACTTTTGTTTTAATGATATCTTGAAGAACTTCATGATATCTGATCTTTATCTGTGAAAAGTGCTAGAATATAATAAAAGTGCTTATAAAACATACTTACTGGACTAGAATCCAAATATCCTGCACTAGTCGTACATGATAAAACCTTCACTGTTTGTATTTAAAAATTGTTTGTCTTGCTTCCTGGGATATTAAAGTATACACGCACATTTTTTTTTGCCTTTGTTACTAAATTAAAAATTGATATTTAACAACAAAATACAGTGTAAATTCTGTACAATCACAGGTGGGGATGAAAATTATATTTATGTATTAATATAAATATAATCTCAAATTGATGTAATAATACAAGAGAACTAGGACCGGGTCTTACCTGGTCGTTCTGTTTCCTGCTAATTCTTCTTGACACGTTATTGCTGATGTTCCCAGCGTGAAGGACTGTCATCAGGTGTCAGGAACTCTTATATGGATCTTCTGGTGGTGAGGGCATTTTAACAACTTCCTTTACTCCTTGCTAATTTGCTTTCTCATCACTCTGCCAACCAATCCTTGCCAACACCCTTTCAATCTTCCCCTTTCCCATATTTCTCTCTAAATCTTTGTTGTGTAATTACGTGCATGACTATAATGTGTAAACACTGGAGGAGTTTTTATTGGCCAACGTCGTAACAATGGCACTAAAATCTCTTGGGTGTGGAAGGAGGTATTAAAGCACATTCATGTAATATTTATAGGCACGGTTACAAGGTTTTTTAAAAGCCTGTAAAGCATTAACTATTCTATTTTCAAGTAATGGAACATTGGCTACGGCTACCATTGCAGTATATAATACATATGGGCCGTATCTTTATTTAATGTGAACAATATAATTCGGTTGAGGATTCCCGACAAGGGCAACATGCAGCAAATTGCCAATTATGATCTACATCCAGATAAAGGGTCTGGTCGATAGGAATATGGTATTAGGTAAGACATCATGCTGTCCTCTGGTGGTCACCTGGTTTAATATATATATACACACACACACACATATATATATATATATATAACAGCAGTATTTGCTTAGAAAAACTAAGTCCACCACAGATGAAGAAGATAAACACACAGACACACACAAGCTCACAGTTACGTTGTTTCCCTTATATACCTTTCCTGAAATTATGCTATGTCTATATGTCATACTGTGTGTCATGCGTCAAGTGTGTATGCATAAATTGTAGCTATGTTCCTCTACATTGTATGCGAACGGATATTAACAACGGATATTACAATTAACCGGCGCACAAATGCATTTTCACACATTAAGAAAACACAGGTTTCCTTTTTTTTTTTTTTTTATAAAGATAACCCAATGTATATGGATAATGTCACAAGTCTCACAACGGTGAAAAGTCTAGCCATGTATCTCTGGGCACTACACCGGGGTTATGTCAATGCTTCTAGACAAGTGTAAGCAAAAATGACTAAAGGTTATCTTATCCTTGGAAAAACCTAAGCAAAGACCATAAAAAGTTGCTGAATAGTTTACCAAAAGGCTTACAGGTAACGTATCTTAACTCTTTGATCTTGACTAAAGGTCAGACAAGGAATAAGAAAAGCTAGACATAATAGAAAAAAGTTTAACAATAACAGATGATGTGTTTTCTCCCTCTCTCACCCACTAGAGAGAGACATTGATTAACTGTTACGACAGGCTTTTAGAGCAGTCACTTGGAGTCATTCATTAATATGATACATGATAAAAGTTTAAGTGTTTTAAGTCTATGATTATCTCTGTGGGCATGAAAAAATACAGTTATTATTATTTTAAATGTATTTTACAAAACTGCTCTCTGGCTTCAGCCCTCTGTCTGGCCATCATGATCTGAAAACTTTTTTGTTTCACCTACACTGGCTGCCAATTGGTGGCAGTGCAGCTCAGTCCAAACACCAGACTACACTGGAGACTACCGTACTCTGTGTCTTGCAAGACAAAATAAATGATAAGAAGGCTGATACTAGGCAATTATATACAATAAATAAAGCAATACATTTAGTTCTATATAAGAGTAAGAATGTGAAATCTAAGTAAAGCAGAAGAAAGTGTTTGTCTAGTAGTCGGCCATTTTCCTGGCTCCTCTTTCACTCACTCAGCATTACAACACTTGTGCAACAACTTTCCAAGAACTATTATTACATTTTATAACATCAATAAACATTCACCTGGGCATTTGGTGGTCTTATTCAGTAGTGTTGGCCCTTTTTAAAATAATGTACTGATTTTATTAAACCTCTCATTGAGAATGTGACCAAAAAAGTGACATCCACCCATGTGCAATTTGCCATCTATTCTTTTTCTAACAATAAAGTTCTAATTAAGAAAATGTTTCATGTTTTGTCAAAGACCACAGTAGACTATCAGTGTAAAAACATTTAAATCTCAAGCGAGATTTAGCCTTGATTTCTCCTGGACATCCATTCTTAAGATCTTACTTTGAGAAGCAGCTGAGCACACTGCGGCATCTTTCACTGCTGCTGACTAATAGCTACTGACGGCTACGTCCGCTGCTAATATACAGCGTGCCACTCGCTGCCACACACTGGAACACTTTGAAATTTTCAAATTTAAATCAGCAAGACAGTAAGAGAGGAGCAAACCTACGAGCTCAGCCAAAGCCAATCGTCAGTGTGACTCAATACCTTCACTGCTTCTCTGCAAAGGCCTGGAGCTCCTTGGTCAGATTATTACAAAAAGTGGCTTGGAGTATTCTGCTTAAGAAAGTCACTACTGCATAGATGACCTATTGTCAATGGTTTACTTCACTCGCCACAGACACAGTATGTCCTTCACAAAGGCATCTCGGTGTGTACTATTTCACATCAGCTACAGGTATTTGTTCTACTCAGTTACTTTCACATTCTGTTAAAAAGACACATCACTAAATGGCATATAAGTCAACCATACTGTCACCTGCTGGTTTCAGAAGTGACTTCAAATATTGTATAGTCATAGTGTTTTTATAACCTCGGTTATGATATGCTTGATTTCCCATAAACATACTGGTATAGACTGCCCTTAATGGAAAGTTTATCGAAAATAAAACAATAAACTGTGGGATTTTAAATCAGAAGTTAGTTGGACATCAAATCTTAGCAGAAAAGGCGCATTCATCAAGAGTGAGTGAACTGTCAGTAAAAGGTTTAGACCTTAGCTGCACCATAAGACAAAAAAAATCCTTCTCTGATGAGTTTATGTTGCAGTATTATATTAAACCGAGGAGGAACAGGAACGTCGCCTGTGGTGTATTACAAACTGAAGTTAAACACTCAGCCTTCACGGTTACACACTGGCTTTTGAAAACATGGTCCACGGTCAAAGGTTGACAACAATTGCAGCACATGTTATTATTGGAACTTACATAAACAAACATCCACTCACCAGCGTTTTGTTTTCTGCTCTGCTAACAACACACACACTAACATGAATGCTTGTGAAAGTGGATGTGTTCATCAGTGTTTAATCGCAAGGAGTAACTGTCTGAATGACACGTAATCATTTGATAATCATTTGCTCTCATTAGAAGTTGTGGTTCACAATAAAGTCAGGTAGAAATGAATGAATACAGGTCCCATACAGGGATAGAGACAGCAGGGTCAAAGTACACTGGGAGCATGATAAGCTCAGAGGTTAACAAACCAACCACTGACACACACACACACAAAGAAGGAGAGTGAAAGAGAGAGAGAGAGAGACAGACGTGCAAAGGGAACACGTAAAAGCTGTAACTTTTACGCCTTCAGTGGGACTTGCTGTGTACAACGTCCAAACATTCCCCACGAGATTACTGCTGAGCTCTGCAAGGACAAACCAAGCACAAACAATTCACTCCTGAAGTCGTTAGCATGCACGAGCCATTAAACTCAATCCTCATCCTAATTCTAATCCTAACTCCAAAACGTTCAACTCAGACAAAAACTGTCCCCACAACAACAGTGTTTTATACATATGTCCCCACAGGTGGCCATACCACACACACACACAAAACAAACTACAACGTTATGTTGAATACGTTTGACCTATATGAACCATATCTCTATGCCATATCTTCATTTCACCTATGGCTCTCACCTTGATCAACTCTTTCACTTGTTTGCTCTGCCAATAAATAAGTCACTCAGTCAATAAGAGTCCCTTTAGCCTCCATTTTGAATACAATCTCTCCCCCTCTCTCCCTCCCTGGTGTTATTATTGTATCAGTAACTTTGAAGATGTGTGGTGTTTCTAAACCCAGACACACTGCCTTCCCCTGCTCTCTCATTCGCCTGATCCCTCCTTCCACGATTGTCCCTTTAGCTTTTAACCCCCCCGCCCCCTCTCTCTGTACTCTGTCCTCTTTCCTCCGTTGGTCTCAAAAAGCTGGCTTCAAGTTAAACTTCCACAGGCCACCGCGGGTTTAGAGGCCACTGCCTGACACTCTGTTGCCAGGATGGCAGGGGCAGATAGAGACGAGGCTGAGGCAAAAGTCAGTTCTAAAATGTGCCCGACTGCATTCGTGAGACGCTGGCTACCGCTGGCCTACAGAGAGGAACTGCACCAGGTCTTGAAGCTCACAGGTCCACTGGTGAGTAGGGGAAAGTTGAAATGGTGGTGAGGGGATTTGTTAGAGGTACTTTGTTGCAGAGATCATTGAAATACATACAAATGAATCCATTAGTGTGGTGTGTTGCCAGGTGAAAACAATGCTTTCTATTGATGATGCACTTTATTCAACAATTGTGCAACTCTGGTCTTTTACTCGAAAAGATAAACAGAAGTGAAGTCAGATACTGGGAACGATTTGCTGCCTCACCCTCACCTGTGGTGGCTTTTACTGATAATCTTTATCTTTCTAACTGCAGAAAACCTGCCGGGAATTAAATGATTGAAAAATGCACGGATTATCGACAAATATTTAAAGATTTACACTGTTCTGGAATGCTGTAAAACCAAATAAAAGGGTTTGAAATCAACCATTTAAAGTGACATGAACATGAATGTTTGGAATTAAGATGATTAACATTTCTCACTGGAGGAACAGCCAGAAATTATTTTATGGTGTTTCATTAAATTAATCATTCCTGACAGTATAAAGAATAAAAAAAATAGATTAAATAAATAGAATAGATAGATATTACTGTTATTGTTATTAAGAGAATACTGCAGTAATGTAAGTTTTATATATAGGGTCATAAGAAGAGAAGCATTTCTGAAATCTTATACGTTTAATACACAGGCTCATAAGAAGAGAAGCATTTCTGAAATCTAGGGTAACTGAAAGTCTTTTTTGAATGAATTTTGCTTTTTGCATTTTCTTTTTTTAACTTCTGTTTTTTTTTAGAATTTGAATTAAATGCTTTCATTACCTCTACTGCACTATTTTTAGTTTCACACCTTCGTAATACAGCAACAGCAGCATGTGCACATATATAATAAAACATATTCTCTTAAGTTACCTTAAGAGACATAAATGGCAATCAATAAATAAAGAACTACAGCTCACCATTGTTGTTTCTTTCCACAGCTGCTGTCCCGAATCCTGAACATCCTCCTGCCCACCGTCATCACCATATTCTGTGGACACATAGGGAATGCCGCACTGGCTGGATACGCTCTGGGCTCAGCGGTACACGCTTTTTAAAAATACAAATTAGAAAATAGTTTTACAAAAACTACAAAGTATCTCTAACTTTTACTACAAAGTGCACCTGTCCTGTCATGTCATCTGAGCTAAAGACTTACTCCTTTGTCATTTGCTGTGGTGACCAGATGTTGCCAGTGTGCACCTGCAGGCTTCATGTAGTACAATGTTGTCCCCCTGGTTTCATGCATCATTTCCAGGCCTTGATGGAGACAGTGACAAATTAGGTGAACACAGAGTACATGGAGACCATGGTGGAGCGTCTGCAGTAGATAAGATGTCACTAGGAAGTAATCAATCAGAGGAGAGTCTATAACAGTTGACATAGCAGTAGTTTCAACATTCCCGGTTCCTTAGGTTAGATGCCATAAGCTTTTGTGACTATAATCAACTAAAAATGTCATGACCCTCTATAGCACCTTAATGGAACTCAATGATGCTGTGCACCATCTGTTGAAGACTCTATGGCTCAATGCATACAGGAAATATATCTCTTGCTAGGTCAATGTAACAGTTTCCTTGCTGGCGGTACTGCAGTACAGATGTGTGTATGTTAACACTTCTGAACAGGTCGCAGCAGAACAGTGTTCTAAATAAACCACACATTTGGGGTTTACAATTCTGTAATAGCCTTAAATAATCCTGGAATTATTTTGTGACACTTAGAGGTTTTATAAAAAAAAAAAATTAACTTGGAATATTCCTGCCTCTGCGAGGCATTTCCCTGAATTCTACTATATATGTTAATTCTCACACGTTCATTAGGAAAACATTGTCAGTGAGGTCTTTTTTCACTGTAGCCACCCACACAGTTTCTGACAGACCTACTTAAATGATGTAAGATTTGAATGAGCGCAGATTAAAGGCCTTGCAAACAGGGCACGGTGACTGATGCTCTAAAGTCTTTAGTGATTAACTGCTGCACAAACTGGAACAGGGCGGCAAATAGTCATGATTCAACCATGAAATCCTACAAGGAAACTAAAAAGATTTTGCATGTTACAGAGGTGGAAACATTTATTTTGAGCATACAGCACAGAATTAGCCTTGCCTTGAATATACAGGACAGAATACTCAATGAAGGATTGAAATCAGACTCTAGTGCATCTGTCAATAACAAAGTCCTGTGTGTTCAGGCCTTTTGCTGCAGTAAAGCTTGCAGCTGAATTAAATTATTTAACACTTGAATAAAAAAAAATATATGTGACAAAATGTCAGTGTAAATCATTTTGCGTATATACAGTATATTTTTTTCATTTGTGATTTTTCTGTATACCAGTTTATTAACGTCACAACAGCTGCAACAGGCTTTGGTTTATCCGTGGCTTCTGACACGTTGATTTCTCAGGTGAGCGAACCTCATTTTGAGCATCTATCGTTTGTCACACTGCCTGTCTTTGAGCCCTCTGTATTCACATTTGATTTTCTCTTTTGTATCGCACAGACGTACGGTAATAAGAACATGAAACGGGTCGGAGTTATCCTCCAAAGGAGTATTATCATCCTCCTGCTGTTCTGTTTACCTTGTTGGGCTGTCCTCATAAACTCCTACCAGTTACTGATCCTTCTGCATCAGGAGGAGGAGGTGGCAAGGTACATTAAAAAAAACCCAGCGTCCCTCTTTATGTGCCAGATCACGGGTACATTTGTCTTGACAATGGTGTTTTCTTTTCAGAATCGCTCAGCTCTATTTGTTAGTGTTTCTACCAGCCGTTCCAGTAAGTGCACACAGCAACGTCGACTTATACATGCTATTGTATCGACACGTGTTGGTGAAGGAGGACAGGAGACAGGAAACATCAGAGAAAATGAAAGACAACTAAACATATTGTCAGAAGTTTAACAGTTCAACAGTCAGTGTCATTCTTTGAGGCTAATTTTCTTTGGATAGAAGTTGGATTTTAATCTAACAAATCACAAACAAAACTAGCCAGGAAAATCACAGGTTACATTAGCATTGTTCTATTGACTGTTCTCTCTCTCTCTCTGTCTCTCGTTCCCTCTCTCTGTGCCAGGCTATGTACCTGCACCAGCTTCAAGTTTCTTATCTACAAAACCAGGTAAATACCCAAAAGAACAGCATTTGACATGAAAAATATGAACATGTTAATTCTTCCAGATTGTTTGAGAATAATCAAAACTTTTTTACCATTACATTTACATCACATGTGTCAATTCTTGGTTGTCTTTAAGTTAAATGTCTGTCTAAATTATCTATAAACTCTGTTCATATGTGTTCAACCTTGACCCTTTGAAAACATGTTTTGTTGTGGCTATTGTCACGCTAACGCTTTGTCATTTTCCTTTTTTTGCTTTTCAGGGAATTATCCTTCCACAGATGTACACATCCGTAGCAGCGAACATCATTAACGCTGGTGTCAATTATGTCCTTATTATCAGTCTAAAGATGGGGATTCTGTAAGTGTTTGTAATGTTGGTTTTTTTTTATCTGTCTCTCCACTTTCTACTTCCACTTCCGCTGCTAGCTGTGTAGAAGCCGGCCTGGGGCTAACGGAAAAAAATATTTTGGAAAAAAAGCAGGCAAAAGATCAGAGAGCTACAGTATTGAAGGTTTAGATGTTAACTTTAGAATTGTTTTGGTTGAAATAGGGTCAGTCCCATGCCGATTATTGTTATGTTTGTAATTTCTTTAAATAGGAAGCCATGTTATATGTGAAGGGGGAGCTCTGACGGGGCTTGACCCTTGTCCAGCTGGACAAACATTTGTTACAGAGTGAATCATTCAGTCCTCTTCTGTGAAACCTGGGCCCTCGTTTCCTTTAAATGAATTCCTGTGGGTTTTTGAAGAGCCTGGCTACACCTCGGCTACTTATTCTTTAGTTTGAGGTTGATTATAGTCTAAATAAAGTTGTGTCTGCCTTGTCTGTTTTGCAGTGGATCAGCGATTGCTAACAGCCTTTCTCAGATCATCATCTGCCTGCTTCTGTTTGGATACATCAGGTGGAAGAAACTCCATGAACCAACATGGGCAGGTGCACCTCTAATCTAATATTAACTCAGTACTTTGAACCAGTTGGTAAAAGGTAGGTAACCATATAGAATGTTTTTTGTTTGTGAAACTTTCTGCAGGCTGGTCCATTGACTCTCTGCGGGAATGGGGTTCCTACATGAAGTTGGCTCTTCCCAGTTTATTTATGGTTTGCCTTGAATGGTGGATCTGGGATGGTAGTAGTTTCCTGTCAGGTCAGTGGGATGAGTTGCAATATATATATTTTTTTAAATTTATGACGATAAAACACGTGCATCCATTTTTCTATGGAAAATATAAAGCTAATTTTTGAGATATACTTTTGACTTTTACAGTGTTAAATCAAACGTGTTTTGCTGTGAACTTTCTGCGTTTGAATTTGTGAATCTGACTTTTTATCATTTATTAGGTCTACTTGGAGAGTCAGCCCTCGCTGCTCAGCATATTTTGGATGAAATTGGAACCATAGTATACATGGTATGGATCTTCAATCCTGTTCATTTCAGTAAAATTAACTCCAACTCCTTTAGTCATTTCTAATGGTCACAGTGATGCTGTATTCATCAGTAGATACACTACCCTCTGTAATTTCATTCATTTTCACTGTTTTGAATATAAAACAAATGTAACAACGTAACAGTGAAACAATGATGTGACTAAAGAGAAAACAAAAAAGTATTGGACTGATGATGTAACATTGTTATATAATCATTATTTACTCTGGATTTCTCACCTGAAGTAAACCTTCACTGGAATGTCAAATGAGTCACTAATACAGAGTCTTTGTAGATTCCTCTAGGTGTCAATGCAGCGGTCTGTGTGCGAGTTGGCAACGCTCTTGGGGCTGGAAACAGTGCCAGGGCCTTAGTCACGACCAAAGTGTCATTGGTTTTATCAGGTAAGATAAGAAAGGATTAAATATTTTGAAGGTCAGGTGTATTAAAGTTGATACACCTCAGGGCAGCCCGGGGACTAGTGGTTCAAGTTTTGGGCTTTTACTGCCCAAAGGAGGCATTATTTACATTTAACCTACAGTATACGTGAAACACTCCCGTGATTAACAGCAGACACACTGTGGCAGCAGGCTGTAGGAGTGTGCTGGTCCCTGTAAATATATAATAAAAAAGAATGAATAATGAGGTAATAAAGGTTAATATGTGACATAGGTGTGCGATGTTGTCACTGGAAGCACAACAACTGAGCTCACGATCGGATCATTGAAGAGTCTGACATTGTTGGTATAGAATATTAAATACATATAGATATTGAGGTAGATATTGAGAAGTTAGAAGTTCTTCTTGAATGTCTTTGCTGCAGGGACTCTTGGCGTCCTTCAGGGCATCATCATTGTCAGCTGTAAGTCAGTCCTTGGCTACATATTCACCTCAGATACGTGAGTTTCCCATAAACATTCAGTCGTTTGAAATGCAACCATATTTCTGACAGTCTTAAACTCTTTTGCAGGAACATTGTTCAGATTGTCTCACAGTGCCTCAACGTTTATCTGTTCATCCAGTTCTTTGATGCAGTACTGGTAGGTTATTATTGAATATAATTATGAATGATATACACTGACATATAGACTGTTCTATTTTCATTTAGTTTGAGTGTTTCATTTTTTGCAGTGTGTCTGCACAGGGATTCTTGTGGGATGTGGGATGCAAAAAATTGCTGCCGTTTCCAACCTGGTTGGTTACTACTGCGTCGGAATGCCGGTGGGGATAGCTCTGATGTTTCCTGCTAAACTGGGACTTTTAGGTACAATTTAATTTACTTTTGAATAATTCGTGAAATGTTTTTTGAAAATTTTATTTTAAAAATTTTAAAAGCTTGTCTTGCCTAAGGCTGTATCAACAAGGAGACAAAATGTCAAAACATTTATTTATATTATGTCATGTTATGGCCGTACCAAAATCTATTATCGAGAACTAGAAAAAAAAAATCACCAACAATTAAATTGAATTCCATTTGATCCATTCGACCGCATAGCAATTAAATTTTTTTTTTTAAAGTAACAACTTTTTGGTGAATCGTTTGGAAACTGTTAACATTTAAAAAAATGTTGTGTCCTCTCTTGTAGGCCTGTGGCTGGGTCTTTTGACCTGCGTTATGGTTCAAACAGGGTTATTTCTCACCATTATCTACACACTTAACTGGAATAAAGTCTCACAAAAGGTAGGATCTTATTATACCATGTACAACGAGAACGATTTGGACAGCAGCAAAAATAGTTATATAGTAAATATAAAAAATTGCAACGTCACATTAGGTGAGATCTCTGCTGCCACCAGATGGCAGTCTCACAAATTAAGAGATCATATTAACACTCAGAAAGTGTGGAATTTGAACTGGAAGATATTAAATTGGAATAAGATGATGGATGATTTAGAACATTACTGATGGTTTTTAAGAGCGATGCTGAGGTTCAGGACATTCTAACACTGAAAAACCTGTCATTTTTGTAAAGCTTTCTGTGGAAATACCAACTAGTCTTTACTAGGTCACTCTGCTGTTTCTCTAGGCTCAAAAGCGAGCTGGAAAGAAAGTGCTATCAGTAGTGAAAAGTGCACTTGTTACAGACCAGAACGAGGTGTTGGTTTCTGATGTCTCAGATGGTTTCGGCACTGTAAGTAAATGACAAAGAAGAGCTGATCAAGTTCTGTGCGTTCTTGAATAATTAAGGCCACTCACACAGTGACTGTGTCATCTACACCCTCTGAAGGTCCGTTTGGAGGACGGAACAGTTTCTGAAGGAGACGGTTACAGTCCAGTCACCACACAGGACCAGGGGCTGAAACCAGGTCACAACACTAATGTGGGTCTGGGTGAGAAGAATCCAGACCAGAGCAAATCGGCCTCAACAACCAAACCTCAACAACTGCTCTCTGTCACTCAGCTGTTCTTACGTCGGGGACTCACTGCCTTGGTTTTGGTCCTTGCTCTGACTGTCGGTGTTGCTTTCCATATTGCTTTTCCTGTGCCGGAGTTTTCTGCTCAAGCCAGTGCCAACTCAACTATGAACTGGCTCAATGTCTCTGCTCCTACAATGTTACCTCTTCTGGACACAACACTACACCTCTGAGATGTTGACATCTACTGGATGAATACAGTTCTTGCAAGCAGACATTAGAGTCCATTTTTTTTCCTGGAGTGAAAAGGAGTGAATTTCTAAGCTGCACATGAAGTCACAAACCCGTGGTCTCACTGCCTGAACCTGTAGCACTGTATGCTTCGGTCATTTCCAAAGACAGGGTCCGGACCCAGAATCGGGTCTTGTTTTAATAAATAAACATGTGAATCATTATATATTTATGGCTCATATATAAATGATATAACCCTGATAGAAACCTTGACAATAATAATAATAATAATAACTCTGAAAAAACTGTTGTTTTGCTGCACTGCATTATAACCAGTGAGTCAATCACAGGTTCCTTCAGCCACTGTGTCACAAGTTCTGGTTGAATAACAGTGACAACACAATCTTCAAATCCACTCTTGTTAATGATGCCACAGCATGTCACTGATTGCAGTCTCTGAAGGTGAGCAGGCTAAAATTACAGTCTCTGTGAGGAGCCAGTGTCTCTGCTGATGATTAACACTGAAGCTCAGGCAACTATTTAACCAAGAATCAAGCTTTATTTACATGTTTGATAACATGTAAATAAAGCTTGATTCTTATTCCTATTCTTTCAGCTGGTAGGACTGGAGACATCATGAACTGCACAGTTACCTAGGATTTTAGGTGAATTATTAAATTCTATTTCCACTGGAAAGATTTCGGTGGCACTGACGCGAACGTCACTGTGTGAATCATTGTTTTTATTGAACCAGTATCCCTTCTGTTTTACGTTAGAGTACAGAAGAAAAGCAAAATATGTTTTTGCTTCTTCTATTCAAATCTCTAACTAGTGTTAGAATTACTGATCTGCATTCACAACAGAAAAATGTAATTAACAAGCCTGTTTTTTAAAATCTAACCCTCCTGCAAAATTGTTTTGATCTGATACCATAAAAAATGCAGGTTAAATTACATGCTGATTTAAGATCATGTAATTACCAACAGCATTATTTTATCCTATAAAAATAAAGTTGACCTGAATTAACCTGCTATAATGTTTCATAAAATACTTTCTTCTGTCCTTGTTTGTTTGGACATTTAACTCACTGCTGCTCAGACATTGTCCAACATGAACATAATGTGGAGACACTGCTGCGCAGACATTGTCCAACATGAACATAATGTAGTTCCCGGAATCCAAGCATTAATATTGTTATAGGAATTGTTAATTATGAGGCTTCAGGCATTTTTTTGGGTGCTACAATAAGCTAAGCGATGAGGCTGTAACTGAGAAGCATCTTAAACATCTCTGGCACGGAGTAAACAGGTGGTTGATTTGCTCAGTTTGACGCGTCTTCATCCAGCCAGCATTTTGCAGCATGAGCGCACAGACCTTTCATTATCATCAAATTTGGCAACGCAGATCAAAGTGGGAGAAAAAAACCCTGTCTTTTCTCTCTTTGATGATGAGAGCAGACACCCACAAGTGTTATATATATAGCTGTTAATTATGTTTTTTTTCCTAATTATGGCATCTATTCTGAATAAGTACTGCAGGAATGTGGAATATTTGACATTGTCTGACACTGTCACCAGGGCTCTTTTTCCCACAGCATGTGTTACAGGATTTCTTTTATTTCCTCTTACATTCCAAGCAAATTATAGCTTTTAAAGGCTTTTAAATTGGTTAAAAATGGCCATTAAAGTAAGACATCTGAATCATTAAAAATGAGATCCAGTGAGATGAAAAGAAAAATCATTATCATAAATGGATGGACAGTGAAATCATGGGATATTCAGTCTCGCTCTACCTATGCGGAAGAATGCATTTGGAATTTATTTCAATATAACATAATTAATGTTATTAATTATTTATCACAATTAATACATTTGAAGCCCAGATTATAAGAATAATATGTGTTTTTATGGCTAATGTCTTCCAGTAAAAAAAAAGGTTGGCAGATAATTTCTAGAGGACCTTCACGTGATTCAGTGATAATATACCAGTATTTCCCAAACTTTTTTCTGGGGACCCATATTTTGAAAGTCACAAACATTTGTGACCCAAGTTGATAGACATTGTTTATAAACTCCTGAGAAACATGATGCGAGACAACCCCAAAAAAACTTTGGGAAACAATATAGTATAGTATCTAAAAAAAAAAGAGAAAAAAAGAAAATAACTTGTTTTGAATTCAATTTTTCTGAAGCAGCTATGAACCGTCCACTAACCACCGACTCAGAAGACAAGCAATTGCACTCGTGTGGTCTAACACTGGTCAGTCATGTAACTAGAGCACATTGATGAGGAACTCACTGATGAGAACTCCAGTGGTGAGGATGACAAACATGAGCAGCAGAGCGAATCCACGTCGTACCAGCAGCTGCCTG
This sequence comes from Cynoglossus semilaevis, assembly GCF_000523025.1. Lineage (NCBI taxonomy): Eukaryota > Metazoa > Chordata > Actinopteri > Pleuronectiformes > Cynoglossidae > Cynoglossus > Cynoglossus semilaevis. Next base: position 8,054,827 of record NC_024325.1, on the reverse strand, counting down.
ACTGAGAGACGCACGTCACTTGACGCAGGTTGATCCGCAGCGACTGCTTCATCATTTACCTTAACTGGAGTCAAGGAAATTGATAGACTGGTCTCTATGGGGGCTGGCTCCTCACCAGAAACACTCGCTGTGACGGAGAGAGACAGTGAGGAGAGAATCGAACATGTGGTTACGCTCGGTCTGTCAGAAACATACACGGGAATACAAAGTACTTTCAGTAGCCTTTGTGTACCTTCACTTTCTACTGCAGAAATCTTCTGCCCTTGGAGTTGAACTCCTGCTCTTTTCAGCGCCTGATCAGACAAAGAAAGAATTAGTAAAACAATAATATTTGGCTTAATATAGACAAAGTTGTCGTACATGTTGCTGCTGTACTTGAACATCTGGCTTAGGAAAAATTTAGGAGCAGCCTTTGTGTTTTTGCCTCCTCTGCACTCAAAATAGCATTACAAGTGCTGTGCAACGTGATGCACATACATATAACTATGGGAGTCTATACAGGCAGCTGTGGGATTTAGTTCTAGCTACTGTCGAAACATTAATAGTAACCCTGAGACTGACAAGAGCCTACGAGTGAGACAGGATCAGACAGACTGAGACTACCTGCCAGAGCCATTATCATGTTAGGAAATGTACAATTTTGACAACAACACTTCTCTGTTATTAAAAAACAAAAACAAAAAAAAAACAAAAAACCACTAAATAGACAAAAATGTCATGGTGTCAACACTCACTTCTTCAGTAGCTTTTCTCCAGTTCAGTTTCCACAGGAAAACTGAAAAGAACACAGACTGTATGGAGAGACTGGTTAAAAACCCAAACCATACTCCTGCAACACAGATGAAAAAAGGATTATTGAATGAAATTTAAAAAAAAAATCCATACATTGTTATTTTTGTTTTTATTACCTAATATGCCCATTTTTACAGGGAACATCAGAGATACCCCAATAGGAAGCCCAATGAAGTAAAAACTTAGCAGGTTACACACTGCACCGACGCTTTGTTTCCCTGCTCCCCTGACAATACCTCCTGTTACACCCTGCAGAGGGTAAACACAGATTAACATGAAACCTGGTTGTTTTTTTAAACTGACCCGTTCAACACAGATTCATACCGCAACGGCCTCAGCAACGTGGATGAAGCTGTACATCTGGATGATGTCGGCCACTCTTTGAATCAATTCTCTGAATGAGGGTGAAAAGAGAAATGGGATTATGAGGGGAAAACCAACGAACATTCTCCATGTCTGAAACTATTCTACAGTAACACTGTAGAATATCATTACTCTACGTGTTAATAATATACCAGCCCGCCGGTTACAAATCTACAAATATTTTGCAGCTGTCGAAATCGGCACGTACATGTCTGAAGTGAAAATGTAACCAATCACATCCTTGGAAAAACCAAGACATAATCCAATGAAACACGAGACGATGCCTGGAAATAAAAACAAAATACAAAAAAGGTGATGAAATGGTTTAGCAACAAAAATAAACAGTTACGGTGACTGTGGGATAGTTCTGAATACTTTTGTAAGTACTGTATATGTAGAAGATATATGACGTAGCCACAGCTTCTGTCCTGTCATTGTGTTGTAATTAGACAAATTTCAGCTCTTTCTCAAACTCATACATGTGGCAGTGATGGCGACCTTGCTCGACAGCTTGGCTTGTTCTGTTTTCCCGGCACCAAGAGCATTTCCAACACGAATGCTGGCAGCCACGGAGAAGCCTAATGGGAACTTGGGGACAGGAGAGAAAAATAAACATCTTTAGTATAGAAAATAATCATTAGTAATTATAATATTTAAGTGGTTAAAAACAACAGTAAAGCAAAGTCACCATGTAAACGATAGCAGCCAGTTCATAAACTATGGACTGAGCTCCTAACTCCACCTCACTGACGATGCCGGCCAGGAAGGCTGCCACTTCATACAGCCAGCACTCCAAACAGTACATCAGCATGCTGGGAATGGCAAGGTGGAGGAATGAGCCCCACTCCTGCAGACAGTCTACAGACCAACCTGGGAGATTGGAGAAGGAACGACATGTTCACAAAAATGAACTAAGAAACATTTTAGTGACACTGATATTTTCTGTGACATTTAACGAATGTTAAAAGCACAATAAATTATCAAAATGTCTGAAAAATAATTTTCACACATGCATTCATTTTTCATTAACATAAACAGCAATAGTCAACGTTTTGTTCATTTAATTGTGTGACATTTACCTTTAACCCAGTGGTCCTCAACCTATTTTGACTTATGGCCCCATTTTGTCATCACACATTTTTACATTTGTAACTTTTTATTTTTCATCGATTGCGGCAGTAATGTTTTAAATAAATTACTAGACATTTCAGATTACACCTTTTGAATTTCAGGTGACCCCGCATGCGGTTGCGACCCTGAGTTTGAAAATCACTGTGATAGCCAGTTGTAAAGCTTGTAAATATTGAAATATTGAAAGAAATGAAAGAAAGTAAAAACAAACAAACCTAAAAAAACCTAAAAACAAATCAAAAGTTCAAACTCCTTAACTCACCATCCCACGTAGCTTTGTGCAGACCTCTGATGCAGATGTAGACAAACAGGAACGCAGCCAAACAATACTGTGAGATTGCATTGGCTGCTGCTGATCCACTTCAGAGGAGTGAAGAGGATTAAACAAAAGGTGAGAATCCAAAGGGAATCAGTCGTTGGAGTCACTCAGACAAAATAAATCAACAATAAAAAGCCTACTGTTTTTTAACATCTAACTTTCTTCCTTAAAAATTCCTTTAAAAAATTGTTTTTTTTAGTTTTTTAAATTAATTAATTATTTTTAACAGAGAACATCGTGAAGTAGAACTAACTCGCTAAGTTCACGCCTGTTTCAGCATTCATAAGTTTATCCCTACACACAGAATTGTGTCTAATTTTTTGTGAAGAGATTCATGTTGCATTGTATTTGTGATGATAATTTGTGCAAATCTGAAAGTGTAAATCACATAATAATACCATGTTAGGATCATTTTCAAATTCTCTCTTTTTTTAATTGAACATCTTCCCTCTAATTACTAATTAGTTTTAAAGCAAATTTGTACTCACGCAACCCCCAGGTCTAAAAGGGTCAGGAAGATGTAGTTTATGATTGCATTTAAAACATTCCCCACAGCTCCAGATATCACCTGTGGCCACATGATGCCCTGCAATCCAGAGCAAAAGCAAACAGTGCACCTGCTGTTTGTCCCTGTCTCTAAATACGTGTTTCTTTTCAAGACACGGGAAAAAACAAGCTCGCTAGCGTCAAACTTTCAGTCATGATGGCGTCTCACACCATTGACTTTACAGAAATGAACTGCACCTGATTCTGTAGATACCTCCCCTGCAGCTGGTACATGAAGGCAGCCTGCAGAAAACCAGGGCAAGGCAGTGAATAGAGTTAATTAGATCAATAATGCAACACAACAGCTATTCAATAAAGCGTATAAAAAAAGAAAGAAAAACTTTTTGTAAATGCATGATGGAAGCTGAACTCACTGGCAGAGCCGGCATAAAGATCTTCACATACAGCTGTGACAGTCTTAGAGGCAGAAAAGACAGAAAAGCAGGAAATCACAAGAGCTTCGACTCACACAACTCCAGATGTAGAGCATTTCATACTTAGTTAGTGACATTTTGTGGGTCAGATGCAGTGGATTAGTCATGGAAAGGTTTCACCTGGCAACTTCTGGGCTCTGCCTGACAGCTACCAAAATGAGCTGAGTGTTAATCAGGACGGCCCAGCAGGGAAAACAGGCCAGGAGCAGGATCAGAACTCCTCGCTGAAGGATCACACCTACACGCTTCAGGTTTCCGCTCCCGTAGGTCTGAGAGGAAGGGTCAGAGAAACAGCCGATATCCAGGAGCAGACACAGGACAACAGATGGAAAACAACAGCTTGTGAACACAGCAGCAGCTGCTGCTGGTAACTGACCTGTGGATGTGAAAAAAAAAAGAAAATTAAATACCTGGGAGATAAGAGTATCACATGTAGATGCCAAACCACTGCCAATGGAAATGCCTGTGACATTTATCACCTGTAAAACAAACATAATTTACCTGTAAATAAATACATCAAAGCTTAAATAAAATGATAATTTTTAGGAACAAATTGCCAATAAAAGCTGAAAATGGAGACGGGCCTCTCACCGCTATGGCTAAAGCCACCCCTGCCAGCTCTGTTTTCCCCAGGTGACCACAGAACACCATGCTGACGAAACCAATCAGGAAGCTCATCAACTGTGAAATAAACTAAAAAAAACAAAACCATGCTTCAAGGCAATAAATAACAGGAAGGCCATTGAGGAACTAACATAAATGAAGGCTGATTAAATTAGAAATCAATAAAAACAGGCCTTAAAGGCAAAAAAAAGTTTGGATTTTTCTTGCAGATGACATGTTTCGATTTTACAGTCGTTACTTGTATTTGTAAATGTCGTCAAACATCATTAGTTCTTAAAACACTAGATTTTAGGTGTTCTGAAAGAATCTGGGTGATCACAAGATTTAAAAAGAGAAAATAAACTTTGAAGGTTTTTAGCACTTTTTCATGTCATAGATAAACTTTTATAAAGGTTTTTAGCACTTTTTCATGTCATAGACACACGGAGTATCTGCTCCTATTAGCTCTTGTTGAATTACTGAACAAGATTGTGTTACAAATTTGCAATGACAACACGGTTTATTCTATTCTACTCTATTATTGTAAACCAAAAAGACGAACATTGCAATCAAACTAGCTAGTGCGTGACTATTAACTATTAACAGTTGGAGGAAAACTAAACATTTTTTTCAGTCTTTACATTGAGGCAGAATCTTACCACAGGTCCTGAAAGTTTTAGAAAGTGAACTGTTTCATTCTTGTATTCCACTGGTATCCAGAGCTTGACACGTTTCAGCCAAGATCCGCAGCATGAGTCAACGCTACGCACAGCTGGAGAAGGTGATCTGTCTGATTTGATCTGATTTTTTCCCTTACACGTGTTTTCTTGGGATAAATCCTCCATTCTGAGAGCAGCTTTGGAAAAATGTTCCTATAGTTCGATTCCTGTCAGACACTGACAAAAAGACTGGGAATAATCAATAACCAATTACCTGGCAAATAATGAATAACCATGGGACTGTCTGTCTACCTTACTGGCTGTCTGTAAAAATGGGCAGTGGATCATTGGTTTAATTCAGATCTCTCCACCCCTGACCTACTGTCGACCGTCAGCGGTGCCAAGACTCAGGTGGTTGTTTATTTCCCAGCAGTTCTGCAGCACGGTAACTTTTTGAAAAAAATGTTTTAGATAGAACTTGTATAAGCTTTTAGTTTTAAGAGAAAAAAAATCTGTGATCAACAGTCATTATATCTGCTCTTTCCTACGGAGGGATATAAGTTATATTTGTGACGTCGCTACAGTAGAGGTCAAGGTAATAACGTTTTCCGAGCGTGAAGGGTAAAATCTGCTCTCTGTTTCATCTGGTATAAAAAGCAAAAGAAGGAAGGAAAGAAAGAAAGAAAGAAAGAAAGAAAGAAAGAAAGAAAGAAAAGTCCTTCCCAAATTCAGGCCAGAGGAAGCTAACAGTACGAGTTAGCTTAGAGCTAACTGCCAGTAGCGCTTGTTTAAAAAAAAATGACAGAAAAATTAAAAATAAATAAATAAAATCTGTGTGAACTATTTTATGTTTAAATTGATTTGGTTATTTTTTTTCTTTCTATTCAGACCCACATGTTTACATGGTATTGTTTGTTTACTTTCTCTAAGTTCATTTAACTTTAAATTTTCCTGTGAGTGAGTGTGCTTTGGCCTGAAGTCGAGCCTCATGCAGATTATGGATTAGGTTAATTAAACAGTTTACTATAGATGAGACAGCAAATGAATGGAAGTCGTTTGTCTCTTCCTTGGCCCATTCAGAGATTGGTGACCTGCCTGGGTGACCCTGCCGTTTGTCTGATGTAAGTGTACAGTAGTTGGCTCCAGCTCCACTTGATGACCTTTGCAGGATAAGTGGTGGGAGATGGACTGAAGGACAGTGGTAATGGAAAAGACAAAATGCAGCCTGGTGTTTAAACAAATTTTCTTCTGGGTGATTAATGTTCTTATACTTGAAGAACTTTGTTTTTATTATGTCTAAATACTTGGTGATATTTTCCTCCTGTAACAACTCAGTTGCTATTGCACTGGTTGTGCCTCTAAAAAAACTCCCATTGAGGGGTGGTTTTTTTTTTTATTTGATGGAATAGAAACTCAATATTTGTGGCATATATCGATTTACTCAGACACAAAACAAAATATGCACAGAGTTGTATCTTTTTTTTCTGGGTTTTTTTTGTTGTTGCTTTTTTTCATGTTACACGTCACACGTCAAACACACTGAGTTAATTTCGTAGTCCCTCCAGGATTGGTTCCCTCAGGGGTCAGAGGCAGAGGGGGAGAACAGAGGGGGAGATATGGGAGACATTAACTGAGCCCAGCAGCGGAGGAAGGAGGTGACACCTAGTGTAGGCGCTCATTCGTTTTGCAGGTTCAGTGATGCAGCAAGGCCCACCAGGTCCATCCACCCACCAAATTGTATTCCTCTGTCTCCCCCATCCCAGCTACGCAAAGAATCTCTCTCTCACACACACGTAAATATTTTCCACCAATCAGAATGGCTGGCGTCCGCCGTGACGTCACACTGCAGTTCTTCTCGGGCTCCACTGGATGACAGTGGCAAGTCACCGCTTACACATGATGAGCCGTCATTCTTAATGGCGACCGCTTAGAGTGTGTATACGTGAGTTCATTTGTATATGCGTTCATGTCAGCGTGCTGGGGTGTTTGGGTGGGGTTTTTAGCGAGACGGGCACCGATGGGGGTATACATGAAGTGGAGAGGGTTTATCAGAGGGGGTAGTAGGTTTGATGCAGGTGTTGGAGGCGGGAGCCGGGCAGTTGAATCGCAAATGAGAGAAAATTGTGTTTTCAGGCAGAGCAGATTTGGTGATGAGAGATAAGAACTGATGACGGTTGTACTGTGATTAGGATTAGGGTGGGGTAAGGGTTTGGAAGAGAGTAGAAAGTGGTTATGACGGTGGGGTTGGGGGGGTGGCTGAGTGTGTGTACCAAAGGTTTTGGGAGGGGGGAGAGAATTTCACAGTGTGTTTGGTAGTGTGTGTTTGTGAAGGTTGTGAATTTTCTCTTGACTCGGAGAAGGAAAAAAAAGATGAAGAGATGGGCGGTAAAGATAATGGTGACCAGAGAGAGCGAAGAGGGCGAGCATGTCACAGAAAAAGATAGACTGCAGTGGAACAAGAAAGAGTGGTTAAGACAAAAGAAGTGAACATTTGATAGAGAGGCAAAAAAAAAGGATGAGAGGATGGATGGGGGAGGGCTAAAAGTGTGCGAGGAGTGGATTTTTTGACGTATTATTTCTCCGCCTTTTCTGGTTACGTTGTGGGGAGCATTCTCGCCGACAGCTTTAGGGAATTTAGCGGGAACAATGACGCAGAGGGACCCGTCGCATCTGCTCCAGCTGATAATGATGATGTCTAAAGATGATTACAACAACGAGCAGCATCTAGTGGAACCCTAAAAACCGCTGGCACGTGACGCACACGTCAGACATTATCACACATGACACACTGCACTAGACACACAGACGTGGCTATCTCACATTGGCAGTGTGTGTGACGATGGTCAGGGCCAGACACAAAGGAAGACAGAGGTGGAAACATGGAGAAGGGGGTGAACGAGGAAAATGGAGAGCACAGACTCTGTGTATTTACATGTCAGATGAATGTACAGAGTAAAACTTGCAGTACAGTCGACACACAGGCTGAATGCATTTTTGACTTTTCCTGCTGCATTAGAGCAGTTTTGTGTAATTTGGCTCTTGTTATCTGGAATAACAAAAATAAAACAAAAACCATATCACAGGCGGCCATCAAGAAAAAGCGGAATCCTACTGAGAAGGATTATTCTGAAAAACCTGAATGAATGTAATGTTTGTGTGGTGGATATGTGTGTTTTTGTGTGTGTGGATGAAAGAGGGAGAGAGAGGGAGAGAGAGAGCAAGGGGGCAAATGTCTGATCACCTCCTCTGTTTGAATCGACACAAAGTCAAGGCCTTCATTACAATTTTTTGACTTTTGTCAAAGGGACCAATAATTGAAGAGTGGACACGTCTCACCAAAAACGATGGAGATTAAAAGTAATTCAGCCATGACTGAAGCAGAAGAACATTTGCAGCCTGTTCTTTTGATGTTGCTCATGCTTTTCAATTTCTTTGGTGACTCATATAAAAATTACTTGAAATAGTCACAGCGATGCGGCACTCACATTGTGTACCAAGTACTAAAAATAAGCTTCCACATACTTAAATTCAACATTTTCTCAGGGAAGGTTGACAGAGTAGAGACAGGTGGGTTTGGACAAAACATCACAAACATCCATCAGCTCCAGTCTATAGGGGCTTTAGGGGTAGGATTATGCATATATATATATATATATATACGAGCTGCTAAACAGGGAATCATGGGGCGACGTTTCAACCCCATTGTTCGTTCAGCAGTGCTGCCCTAACGATCCCTCTCAAATGCCACCAACCCAGATTCGTCTTCTGTGACTCATCCAGCCTCCAAAACAATGCGACATCGTTCCGTTTGGTCCCTCATGACACACTGTCCTTTCAAATGCACCCTTGATGAAGCTGCAGGTTTGTCCACAGGGGTGAATGCAAACAGACAACACCAAAGGGTGTCTCAGGGACCGTAGGAAAATTAAAAGAAAAAAAGTAGAAAATGTCAAATATAAACCGGTTTTAGAGGACATCTTGTATGACTCATTCAGGTGCCTCCCATTGAGATCTCTGTAATTGTGCTGGACTGTGTGCTACTGTCGGTCATGTGAAGAGACTACATATATATACATATTATAAGAACAAAGAATTGTGTGCTTATTGAAGTTCCTGCAAAGGAAACTAGTTTCTCTCTGTTTCAGTTTAACCCTCGGAGGGAGATTTTCTTTGTCTTCCCGTCGAAGGCGAATCAAGAAAAGTGTCAAGTGAAAGAGATGGTTAGAAGACCAAGGCTTGGCCTCACCTGCAGTGCTTCAGGTCCACTGCACACCATCAGACTGTGACACTTTTAAAGTCTTTAGTCATTATTATTGATCTGAATAATAGGCGTCTTAAAATGACATATTGCACTTTGGAGATCAATGGAAAGCTAAGCACCTATTGAACAGATATACAAAGCGAATCAAGCATAAAGCTATCACTTATGTTAGAGTTTCATTATGAATCATACGTCAAATTTTCCTCCATTAGTTATATAATAGTTTTATGTAATATATATAAAGTATATGTAGAATGAAATAATAAAAGTACAGGAAATTAACAGCACTCGATTATAATGATTGATCTAAAATAATATTTACTTCTTGAACTGTTGTTTTACAGACAGAGCATTGTATGAGACTAATACAACAATGGCCTAAAAAAACAAATCAATTAATAGATATATATCATAATTAGATTCTGAGTAGCCGACTAACATTATGGACCTACGGAAGAGAGAAACTTTTAACTATGACTCACTTTATCTGAATCAACATGACGACCTGGAAGTCTTGTAATATTTAATTTTAGACGATGCGTTAATGATTCATCCTCTTAGATAAATATGAAGGGGCTGTACGACAGACAACTGGCAGACAAGTTCATATCACCACATATCGGTGCACCTGATCCAGGCTCTGCTCTACTGTTTTCCTAGTTGTAAACAGTAAACTCTACAGGAAGTTCAGAGATCATTTGCAAAACAGTTCGGAAAACAGGCTAAGAAGCAGTCACGTGTATCAAGCAAGAAGCCTGGAGTAGTTAGTACGTGTCAAAAGAGAACGCACAACAACAATGGCAGGTGAACTCAGTGTTCTGCTGCCGCTGCTGCGTTCAAAAGCCAGCAAAGTTGCTGTAGTGGATCACTCATTACTAATATGCCAAGCCTGTGTTGATGTTTTCCCGCCTGATCGCCTGTGCAGAGGTGACTGTTGCAGCTTTCTAACTCGGAGAAGGGCACGGAAGTGAAAAAGTTAGTCGCACCATTCCATCATATACATAATGGGAATATAAACACAGGAGTTACGGAGGAACGACACAGAGAAATAAAAGTTAAGCCCAGAAGGAGGCAGAGGAGCTCGATGTCTGAAAAGTGAAGAATTTTGAACTAATTTAATTCATTTTTTATCCTATTCTGACCTCAAGTAAAAACAGAATGACAAACTGTATCCTAACCTGCGTTTGTGATCGTGTCACAGTCATGTAAAGGTCAAACTGGCATCAACACCCTCGTCCTCCCTGGACTACAGAACAGTCTATCTTGACTGTCCATTCTGTCTCAGCACTTCTTTGTAGTAGAAAGGCAGTGTTTCTGTCATTGACCGTCCAGTAGTTCCTGGTACCGGTGCCTTTTGAGATTGTCCACTTATGTGGTCAGCCTCTTCACAGACGGTGTCACTCTCTCACACATTCTTTTGTTGACACCAGTGAAACCGCCGGCACTCGTCTTTTCTCTCATTGCTCTCCTGACAACAGAAACTTTTCAACCTCAGGTGGCTGCATTATGAACAATTAATATGTTTCCTATTGATGGTGTTGCCATGGCAACACTGTAAAAAAAGGGGAGGGGGGAAGAAATACCTGAATGATGTATTAACCTCTCAAGTAAAACGTTACGAGAATGAAATGCTTGAAAAATGACTCACATCCCACAGAAAGATGGAGGACTGGGATATTTGTTGTTGTACAACTGACAGACTGAGAGGACACAAACACACCAGTGAGGTCAAACCATGTGAGGAGACGAGGAGCAGCCTGCCATCTTCACAGACACTCCACGTCTCCGGCTGCTGCTTAGGAACCTATAGATGCAGAACCAGCCTGGACTTATACAAAGGGACTAAATTGATGCTCCTCTTGTTAAAGGACATGAAAGTGGATGGCGGAAATCGGGGAGGGGGAAAAAGACGGCGGGGCGGGAGTGATGTCTGTTTAGTGATGAGGCTTGGAAAGGGGAGAGGGGGGGGGGGGGAAGGGGGGGAGGGGGAAAAAGACGGCGGGGCGGGAGTGATGTCTGTTTAGTGATGAGGCTTGAAAAGGGATGAGGCAGGGAGGGCAAAGGGGGAGAGGAGACTGGAGAGTGTGAGTAAAATGCAGAGAGAATAGAAAGGAAAACTAAGCCCAGCGTTCTTATTTCCCAGCTGTTTCATCCTCATTGTAGGATTTAGACTGAGAGAAGGAAAAAAAAAGAAAAGAAACGAAAGCAAAGCATTTGTCTTTAGGATAAAACAGGTCAAATTGACACTTGGAAATAAGCTCACCTGATTCTCCTGTCAGGCTCTACAGCACCAAAACCTTTGTTTTACAGTAACCTTGTGTTTTCTGACAGCCGCTGAAGTATGGGGTCACTTTAAAAGACTAACTCCACTGTGAACTTGTGTGGAGGATTCAAAAGGATTTTCTGTTTCTTTCTGTTCTATAACCAGAAACATGGTTTCTGTTTGACTGAACCAGACAAAGTGGCTACCGAGTCCAAATAAACACGAGTTACATCACTTCACACAAAAGTCTGGTGTTTGATAGAGTCTGGCCTTTCTTCGATAGCCAGATAGACGCTGCTGAAACAAACAGCAGGTGGTATGTTATGATGTTATGTTAAATGTTATGACAGAGATAAATATATTGTATAAAAGACTTATGCAATAAACTTAAGCTAAAGTATTAGCTTGAGTTCACCAAAATGATAGCTTAAATATAAAACAAACAAACAAAACAAATAATAATAATCATTAAAAAAACAGATTAAAACAATATAAACCATATTTTCCTGGGACAAAATATCTGTTGATATTCTTGCTTGGCTTAATAACAACAGCAGCCAAACCAAACGTGACTTTTCTTCATTCACAGGTTCCACAGTTCACTGTTTAGCTTCGATAAATCAGTGACAATAATGTGACTTACGTCAAATGACACTTTCTTTTCCATTCCACACTTTATAAAACCTGTTTTATTTTTCTTCTGACACTGACATTTAATTTCTCTCTGTCTCACATTATGTCTGCCAAGCTGCTGTTTGATGCCATTAATAAAAGACTCAAAAGGGTTGACATGGCATATTTTAGTCTACAGCTACAGAAGGATAAGTGTTTTAATTTTTTTTGTAAGTGCGTTTGGTCCTAATTTTCTGAGCTGGAGTGATGTCGATTGATGTAACTGCAATTTTTTTTAACAAGTTGACATTATTTAAAAATGTGAAAATGTTACTGCTGTCTCTGTTCATATTCAGAGGATGGAATATTTTTAACATTAGAATTTATAAATAGCAAGACATTTGCTGATGTCACCATACGGTATAAATGATTGATGCTGCAAAAAAGGAAAAATAAACAAGGATTTTATCTTAAATAAAAACAAAAAAACAAAACATGTGTCTGCACTGAGTTACTAATAAATAAATGGTTGAAACAACAGCAACATCACAGTGGCAGACAGAAAAAAAGGCATTAAAGGTATTAAAAACACTACCGACCTAAAGAACTGAAGAAACAACCGAGAAAGGTTTTCTGGACTTGAGCAGTGTTTTAAAAGAACTCTTGCTGATTTTTCTGGTAAGAGACATATAATTTCTAACCTTTCATTAGCATTTGATATGACATTTTATGCTAATCATCAGTTTGATGTTTGAATTTCAACCAAAAAAAAAAAAAAATCTCCCAAAGGTTGAATCAATTCCATCGTTTCACTGAGGTTTGAATTCAGTAGAAATTTGTGTTTCAGATGTGACAATACATGCTGTCAGTGAATGCAGTTTATGAGACAATATGATATTGTAGCTACACAGCTGTGGGCTGTGATTGCATAGCTGGTCTTTCTGGGATTTTTTTTCTGTGTGTGAGTCTCTCTCTCTCTCTCTCTCTCTCTCTCTCTCTGTGTGTGTATTGCCTACAGGTGACTCATCGCACTGCAGATGACCACAATGTTTTTCTGCTGCTTGAGCTTTCATGCCCCACTTTCTCCCTTTTTCCTTTCCTATGATTCTTCTGTTTTCACACTTTACCTTTTGTTGTCTCAGTTACCCCCCCCCCCCCCCCCTTTTCATTTTACAGTTTGCTATCTTTTCCATCTCTGGTTTTCTGCTTACATAATTCCCTCACTCCACATGAATGTGTCTGCTAAAAATGAAGAAACAAAGAATCCGAGTCTACCCATCAGCTAGTCCAGGTATAATGAACCATAATGTCATGTTACCATCTGATTGGCAGAGAGGGGTGGGGAGGAAGGCTGATAACGGGGGGTGGGGAGGAGAGGGAGGAAAAAAACAATGATGATGATGATGATGAGAGGCTGTGAGGCGAAACAAAGGCTGCATTAAAAAAATGTGAAGATCAATTTGTGCCTGCCACCTCATTTTCTGCCTCCCCTCTCCCCCCTGACCTTTGAGTAAATCTCAACATAAATCACTCAACCATTCACAGTATTTCTCTCTCTCTCTCCCTCTCTCTCTCTCTCCCCTCCATCTCCAGCCGTCAGCCTCTCTGTCATCTGCGGCCAGTCTCAGAGTCAGCGTCCCTGTGTTTTATTGTTCCACATGGTTTTTGAACGTGCCGTCCCTCTCCCTGCAGGCTCTGTTCAAACACGATAACAAATCTGCTAAACAGAGACTGAGCTCAACCCTAATTGGGACCATAAAAAAAACTAAATCTGATAAGAGGTGACATTAATCAAACACAGAGATGCAAATGTATACACTCACACGTGAATCAACATGGCATTTACCAACATTATTAGCAGAAAAGTTAGACAGCTACCCTAAAAATAACACACTGTAGTAGTTTGGTATAAAAGGAGCATCAACCAGAGGCCGCTGTACGTTGGGTCTCATCACTTTGAGGGGAACTTTATTAAAGAACAGAAAAGAAAACACAATTTTACTAATTATAGTCAATAGCAAAAAAACAAAACAAAACAACTTAAGCTCATCTGAGAGAGACAGATGGAACCATAGAAACATCTAGGTTCTACAGTTCTACTGTCACAATAATCCATGTTTCAGCTCAGTGTTGACAGAAACAGGCCTCAGATTCTCTCCACTAGTTCTTCACTTAAAGGCCCAGCCTGACTGGTCTGCTTTGTATTTTTTATTTTCTGGTTAAATAAAGTTGAATGAAAATAAACAAGTTATTTAAGTGTTTCAGTGTTTTAAGTGTTTTTTTTTTTGTTTTAGATTTTTTCCATATAAATTGTGGATCAGGACAATGACCAAATTGTAGATTTTTACTTTTTTTGCAGTTATTTTTTTTAGAAATAAATAAATAAAACAACATAAGTAATTGAAATCAAATGAGATATTTTCTATTTTTATGTTTGTGTGTATATAATATATAAACTTCACATTTTATTTTTTGAAGCTACCAAAAGCCTTGCTTGGCAAGATTTTAGATTAGCCCAATCTAGGACATGCATTCATGATGCACATGAACACACACACACACGCGCTCACACACGTACGCAGGGCATTTACATTGTAATTACCCCTGAGCCACTCTCACAGTCCCTGTGGGGCCTTAGGCTGAAGACGGTCTCAGAAGAGTCCCAGTTGTCCCATTGAGCAGATCATTAGCTTGGTTAGAGTAATCCACAGCAATCTGTTTGTGTGTGTGTGTGTGTGTGAGTGTGAGTGCATACATATGTATGTAGGTGTGTGTGTGTGTGTGCTGCTTGTGTGTTCATGCGTTAACTGGCTGTTAAATGGACTCCCCGGCCTTTAGTGTCTGTGGACATTAGCTTTATTGGTGTGATCTGAAAAGTTATTTAGTGACAGCTGGGATTTCCCTCCCCAGGGACGGAATCGCTGACAACCCAAAATAAAAGACATGAATGGGAGGGGAAATAGGCGTTAAATTGAAAGATCTGGAAAACCAGTGGAAAAAAGAGCACTCCCGAGAGAGAAAAAAAGAGGAAAAAAAAGGGTCATTTGAAAAATTCCTAACACAATCTTATTTTTTTTATTAAACAGCAAGAAATAAAAAAAAAAACACA
>NC_024325.1:8010995-8039728 GCF_000523025.1 Cynoglossus semilaevis | reverse complement strand
TTTAATGAAGTCTAATTGTAATTTGGACTTGGTTTGAATGGACCAACACTGTGAATGAAAGGCTGTAAATCTAACAAATCTGACAAATGAACAGGAAGAACGTGGCCTTGACTCGCTCTTTGTCTGAGAAACATACCTGCGTGTGTTTTCACTGAACGTGTCCTTAAAAGACATGCTGAAAAGCCATGATCTCCATCAGATTTCTGTTGAGTCAAGTGCCAGAGGCCAGGTTGCTGTGTTGTGTGTTCAGGGCTTTAAAGGATTTGTGTCAAGGGTTGTGGAGCAGCTGTGCATTTGCCCGTCATGGCTTAGGACAACAAACATCTGCATGCTGTGCTGCATTGTCAGATGTGAGACTTCAGACTCTGTGAACCAACCTGATCTGGCCAATCAGCACTTCTCCCCCTCTTTTCTTTATCTCTCCCATTGCCTGTCCTTTTCTCCTCCCTCTGCCATTTACTCCCCACGCTGTTGTTTGGAAAATTATCTTCTCCTTGCACTCCTCGCAGAGAAGGAGCACGGAGTAACGGGGCACACTGAGGGAGAGACGGAGGGGGGAGAGAGGGCAACTGATTGCTCCTATTGTTTAAGAGTGAGGCCTGTAGCCTCATGGGGGATAATTGGCACATGAGGAGGGTAATGTAGTATCTGAATGGAGGAGAGAAGTCAAAGAAAGAAAGGGAAATGAAAAAAAGGGCAAAGGGAAGGGGCTTGTGGACAGGATGCGGGAGACAGACTGACTTTAAATATTTCATATTAACCGCTTAAATATATAAGAAGTGTCATCAAATCATCGCCAGTTTTTGTTCTCTGTTTTTGAGTCTAATTTTAATTGTTTTGCTGATTGGCTAATCATTAATTGACTACTTAATGAATTTCATAGTGAATTAACTGCTTCAAGTTCTTTTTTAAAAAATCAGTCATTTTATTTCATGATATTAAATATTATGAAATAAAATGACTGATTTCTATGTTTGTATGTCATTTCTTTGCATATATATATAATATAAGATATATTCTGTTTGGCAAAATTCGAAATATTTGTTTGTCATTATTAATTTGTTTGTCATTATTCAAAGCAGTTTTCTTGGGCTGCCTTTCCCTGATTGTTCTATAATATTTGTCTGACGGTAGAAGTAGAGAAAGCAAAGACGCTGCATTCACACAGAACGTAAAATGTCAAAAACACTGCAATATTTAAAAATCAATTTTCTGGTGGAAATATTCAAAACTCTAATCGTATTCTAACTCCAATCTTACCTTTGTGGCTTAAACATATTTCTATCACATAATTACCGCAATGGGGACATGACATCCATTAACGAAAAGAATTCATTGTCAATTATATCACAGGCCTGCTGCAGCTCATAAGTTCTATTTTTACTTCTGATCTACCTCCTTCTGTACTGTTACATACGTGGTCAAAAATACACCCGTCGTCGTCGTCGTACAGCTGCATATAAGGCACAGCTGTCACGCTGTCTTTTGTTCCTGATTTCAAGAGCCAGCTCTGCCATCATTTCCTGGCACGGTGTTCGCAATGTTCTTACTCTTCATCGACACGTCTTCTTTCATTCCCGCCTTACAGACTGAGAAAGTGCTTGATGGGAAGCAGGTGTTGAGAGAGCATGTGAGACGAAGTTGACTTGACTGGAGGTAGGAGTGGGTTTTGGAAGGAGGAGGGCACACATACATACATACATACACACACACACACATATATATATATAGAGTATATATACAGTATCTTTGCTGTATATGTAAATTAATACAGTTGACCCTCGAACCTCAAACAAAAAGTTCAATACATTTTCCCCTCCAAGATCGAACAAAATTCGTACCTCGACCTACACAAGGCTGATGCTGGTCGAGTGCTGACCATCACCACCATCAGGGGACTTCCCTTCTGAACAATAAGGTCCATCCTCCCTCGCCCTCCCTCGCCCTCCCTCCCCACATGCGCCATAAAACCTGGCAATGAAGAGGTAAAAATGTTAAATTTTGACAATCTGGGGTCTGGGATAATATAAATAATATAAATAATTAAAATTATTAATATTATTTCCTATAGGGAAAACAGTTTCTGATCTGAACCGATTCAGTCCCTGAGCAGCCTTCTGGAGCAAATTGTGTTGAAGGTCTGAGGGTCCACTGTATGTATCTGCCTATGTATGTATATGTATATGAAATGTATATATATATATATGAGCTCATTATTTTCACAGTCTAGATGTGCACTGGCTTCTTTACAACTGATCTCCATAATTAGAACACATGTAAGGTGATGCGGAGTTGGTGCTCTCACCAGGATGACCTTTAACCAGCGGTCTGACATCATGTGACCTGAGTGCTGGTATTGTGAAAAATCAAGCATGCAGTCTAATCTGACAGAAGAATTTGCTTTACTGCGTCATCAAAGTGAGTCCTGCACGTCCCTCTGCATGTGTGTGTGTGTGTGTGTGTGTGTGTATCTGTTTCATATTCCAGTCACAAACCATGTGGTGCAACTTCTCAAACGTTACAATTTGGTATTTCAGAAATGTTTTTGGGAGGTGTTTGATAAGTTCTGTGCCTCCAGGTGTGTCTGGGCTGGGATGGGATGGCTGCTCACAAAGAGCAGTCACCTCTACCTCCGTACCAGCACTGACACACGGCGGAACAGAAGACAAAGAAACACAGAAATATTTACATTTAATCTGCACCAAATGCCGAACACACGGCAAAGATCCTTGAGTGTTCCCAGCATGCACTCCTCTCCGTGCATTTCTAAATACTGTGTGTGCGTGTATTGCAAATTAGTGTACTTGTAAGACTATTATTTGTGATATTATTTTGTGCGATTGTGTGTGCATGTGTGTGCCGTGTGAGTGTGTGTGTGTATACAGTGTGTCTAAATTGGAAGGCTGTAATTAAATGCGTAGACCTCTCCACTATCTCCTCCTCCAGCCAGCGCCAGTGACGCACAAACCGCAGCACAGCCATGAGTCATCAGGCCCCCAGGATCACCACCCCTCCTTCTATCTCTCTATCCCTGCCTCCATCCACCTCTACACAGCTCTCTATAACCCTCTCTGCCTCTCACTACACATTCCTATGTCCCACTCTTTTTAAATTACCCACCATCCTTCTCACCCTCCGGCACGCACACGATACACGCTGACGCCTTTTTTTCTCGTCTCACTCCTTGAGAATCGTGCTCGGTTTTCAACCTCGATCCGACGCGCTGCCGTTTATCTCTCCTCATCTGCCCATCGCTCTCGCTACGACATCCCCCCCGCCACCTTCCCCTCCTAACTCAAACTGTCTTTACCCTTTATATCTCTCCCTGTTAACCTCTCCACGCCCACCCATGAACCTGTTGGGTTATTGTGCTTGCCCCAGTCTGGGGGGAAGAGGGAGAAACGGAAGATGACAAGAGGACGAGAAAAATGGTAGGGAGAGCAGACAGGACAGTGTAGTCAGAGAGAGAGAGAGAGAGAGAGAGAGAGAGTGAGAGCGTGATTTGAGGCATTTGCCACCTGGCATCCTGAATCATTATCTGAATCATGCAAATCTCTTATCATCTTAGTCACACACACACGTACGCACACACACACACACGCAGACTCTTACACAATACTAATATAAAAAAAATAGAGAGCAGCAAGGAGAATCAGGGCCATCGCAGGGTGAGGATGAGAACGGCTCTAAGGACAGAGAGAGGAGAGGATCTCTGTCAACGGTCTGCTGCTGCTGCCAACGTGGTCAGAGAGGGGGGAAAAAGGAGAGATGTTTCATTTTCCATCTCCCTGAGTGTTTATGATATGAGTAGGAAGGGAGAGCATATTAAACGTATGACTCATAAATGTGTTCGCCTCTGTGCCCCACCAACGCCCTGCAGAGAGGGTTGCATCCACAGCTGCAGGAGGGATTAAAAAAAAAGGCAATTTCGTGCTTTGCTTGGTGTGGTTATCCAATTAGTTACACAAAACATGTGGCTTAGCCCATGTTTGCCAATACTCTCCTGTTTCTGATAGATGTTTTATCCTCCCAGGGACCTCACCAAGGAGTAGCTGTCTGATGAAATATTATATTTCCAGTGCAATAGTTTTTTTTTTCGGGGTCTGGGGTGCGTGTGAAGGGGTTGAGGGGTGGGGTATTTGGCTTAAGATATTTCACTTTTCCAGAGGGGATCATTCACTTTTATCCTCTGAGCTGACAGTGATAATTCAAGGTATGCTGCACACAGATGCTGCATAAGCTCTGGGTTCATTAACACAGCCATTCGCCTCAGTCCTTCAAGAGTTTCTCAAAGTTAAATTATGAGCTATTTGGTTTTAATACTGTTGTGTGTAAATCTTTATTAGTAGTGGGGTTCCCTCTGTAACAATAAAAAAAAAGTCCTGTTTGCTACAAAACAAATTTTATGCCACCTCCTCACTCTGCTGCTCCGGAATCAACACGGAACTTTTCTCAATTTCAGCGTACAAATGGGAACAAATGACACAGCTCGTGCTTCAGAGCTGATAAGACCAAGCCTTGCAGTGGGTGAATGACTCAGTGTCACAGCATTGGGTAGTACTCCACCGGAGTAGCCCACATTATTTGTAACATCTGAAATATTTATGGATGAAATTTTGTTGCCCTTAGCAGACAATAAAAAAAATACAGACTTTAAATAGCCCACGAGAGCAGAGCTCACAAAAAGAAATTATGTCTAACAAACACTGCCAGTTGGTGATACTATCAGCAAGTGTGGGATTTAAATGATTGCCTGAAGGCTGTGTAGCCTAATTTCTGAATATATCCCTCTGTCTGGGATTGTTGGAATAGCCACAAAAACAATGGGACATGCTTGGATATATTTGGGGGGGGGGAGTTAATTCTTGCAGATGATAAAGCAGATTAGAATTATAATATGACGCACATTATCAGACAAATGTTTTACTTTCATTTCTTACTAAATTTACCCTGGGGATTAATATATGATATCAGATTTCCACTGTTTAGGATTTTGTTCCAGGGATTTCAACAGCCCCCCCGCCTGCGATTGTGAGTCACACTCATCACGAATTCTCCATTTAGAAGCAGATAGGGGTTCCCAATACTTTTTTTTTATCTCAAGGGCCCAAACAAACAGAATGGTCAGCACATTGGTTCAAAGTAAAAACTTTAGCTTCTGACGAACGCACGAAGGAATGTGCAACGCCAGCAACGATACGACAAAATACTGACGTGACGTCAATTCAGACATTGAATTTTTATCAGCGTCAGCTCTGACATCACACACACACACACACACGAGTCCAGTCACATAGTCCAAAACTGACTGTAGAATAATATTAAATGAACCGTATCGTATTTTACTTATTTGGAGTCGGTCGGCCTTCTGTCTGTCCCAGAAGGTTCAGGGTTCAGTATCACCACCATCTACAGAAACCAGTGTGTCCTGCCAAATCAATACGTGGACAACTGTACTGTTGTGGCAACAAAAAACTCTGGCTTATATTATATATTATTTATATTACAGTTCAACAAAGCCCTCAGCTCTGCTCAGGTTGAAACGACCCACTGATTGAATAATCTACTGGTGAACAGTTTGCGGAAGTCTGTTGGAAATTAGGCTAAGCTAAATGCTAAAATGTAATATTTGTTTTCAATTACTCCAAAAACTGTAACATTTACAACATAATTGACCGTTTCAGTGACTTGTCAGGACACGACCGTTGTATGACGTCCACTTGTAGCTGTGACTTCATCACACATTTAATATAAACAGGGAGACAATGAGAATGAATGTATCTGGTATAAAAACTACCCTGACATTAAATCCATTCTGTCTGGCCTGACTTCCCACCTGGCTCTCAATTAATGACAGATTTTATATTACCGCTGTGCCGTGCCATAAAACCTCTTCACACACACTGTCACACACCATTGGATATCTTATTGATGAAAACTTTATCTACCTGGTGTGAAACGCAAACCTGCAGAATAGATAGAATAGAACGGACTTTATTCTGGTTGTGTGAGGAGACGGTGATGCATTTTAAATGTTGGGAAAATGACGTTGAAACACTGGTTTAAAACCCATCAAACTCAGGGTCACATTGATGCTGAATGCAGTTTTTCTTTATTCTGATGGATGTTTGGGTAAGTGTTTGTTTGTGGTAATAATGCTACGCCTGCCTCTTTTCATTCATCCCGTCATGGCTGCAGCGTGATCCGTGCCCTTTGTGGTCCTTGACTCTTCCTGCCTCCTTGCCCCTGGTGGTAACGGTTGTTCACTGTGACTGCTAATGCTCCAACTGGCTTTTCAATCTTCTGCTGACCTTCACTACAACAAGTGCTTAATTGTGAGTGCATCAAAGGTGAGTTGAGTGAAGTGCTTCCTGCTGGTGCTAACCCCATGTGCTGGATTCGTGTTGTTTTCATGTTTTTTGCATGAAAAGATACAATACAAATACAAATAAGCTGGGCATGACCACATGGATTTTCTGTGGTTGCTTGTTGTTTCTGCAACAAAACAGACAACAAAACATTACCTTTGTTGCTGTTGTGTTGATTGCAGTCTCCTCCTAAGCATTTTTAAACACCTAATTATTCATGTTACCAAACAATCAAGTTCTTCAATGTGAAGAAGTGCTACGTGCAGGAGTGACTGCTGAAGTTTCCTCTTCAGAGTTAAAAATGAAACTGAAATTTCAGCCCAGAATGTGGGTTCAATCAACAAACCAGTGGGTGTTAACAACAGTTCTCTGACCAAACAAAAGAAAGAACCAGGGAAAATCACAACTTTGCAAATCCCAACAAGGAAACTGGTTTCAAACTATATATATATAAAATAAATTTCACTGTGTCTCATTTCAAAACTATATTTGTCAAGTCTTATGGTTAATAAGGTCATGCTGCTGGTCACTCCTTATTCATCCTCATTCCTTAATCTTAATCTGATTGGATGTGGGATTAGAGAATTAGTATGTGGTGGGCCAGATGGAGGCTGCAGGCCTTGTGTTTGATACATGTCTTTAAGTGACGGCATAGACAAATGTTCACACTGGCTTTAAATGGACGTACATGCAGTTAATATGCTGAAGGTTGTCACAGTGTTTACACACTTCATTGCGTACAAGACAACATGAAAAAGAAACCCCATTATGTTTAACAAACAACCCACCAGTTGCCATAGGACACCCCCCCCCCACACACACACACACATACAATGTTAATTTAAAAATACCACATATAGTTAAGGGTACGTTTTTTAAAGACTTCATGACTTCTTTTTTGAAAACAACCTCTAACAAATTCTCTTCTTCTTTTTTTTCTTCTTTTTTGCTACACTTACGAAAAGTCATTTCATCTTTAATCACCACCCCTCTGAGGTAAACAGTAGAAAATCTCACTCAAAGTAATCCACTAAAATATGTACTTGACTGGCCCACTGCGGCGTCTCTCCCAGGGATGTCACATTGCATTGCAGTAAAAGTTTAACTGGGCTCAACCTTTGTTTTTTATTTCCTGCTGCGCTGCAGCCCCCTGCACTGACACTCCCACTGCATCACTGGACTGCTTCCATTCAAATGACAGATGTTCTAGAATGTACTCAATCTCAGGCAAGTGTGATTTTGAGAAAGAAAGAAAGAAAGCGGTGGATCACACATTTCTGTGTACAGTTAAAGTTGCCTGTCAGAAACACACCTTAGGAACTTTTACTTTTTTCTTTAAAGGACGGTTTTTGTAACATCTGTTCCACCAACCATCTCACTAAGTCATCCACTATTTCTTCCCAACCAAACTGCTCAACCTCGACCTCCAAACTGCTCATCATAGCAGGTCTCACTACCACCTCAAAATACTCACTTCATTCCTGTAGTCATGGACACGTCATTTTATTTATGCTTATTTATGCAACAGTAAATCTATTTGTAGGAAACACACCTGGTTGGCAAACATTGCCCTCAGGGTTTTTCCTAAATCCAATTTATATCAATTTTGTGTTGTTTTTTTTACACCGTTAATCTTCTGAAGAGTGACATTCAATAAAATATGCTAAAATTGTGAGAAATATAATCTACATTACAATTTTACTTTTTTTTTTTTTTTACATCGTCAATCTGTTATTTGACACTGAGAGACAGTCTCTTTGAATTAAAGCTCACCGCCGGATGAATTATTGCCACGCACGCATTCCGACAACATTTCCAGGCCTGGGCTTCCACACAATAAAAGGCTGATATCTCATTTTAAATCTTCTGCCAAAGTTAATCAAGAAGGAGATAATGATTAAAAAGTGAGAGACTGATTACGTTCCTGCCTTGTCATAAGCTGCATTAATCATGATAATTTTGCTCACCCTGACACCTCAAGCGTGGCTGCTCCTATTCTGCCATGATAACATCAGGATGTCATGGAAATGGTATTAACCGGTGCTCAGATCCTTGACTGATAGCTACAGACAGTGTGCTCGTCTGCTATCGTCAGTCTTCTCATGTTCCTGTCATAAAATGAAAGCTGTTTTTAAAAAAAAATTTTTATGAAATGTCAGTAAATCTGCAAACGACACCTTATTATAAACATCTGGTAACATTTGTGAACCATAAAGAAAATCTATGTTGCACTTCGGTCCCAGACACAATAACTACACAAATTAGCAGTTACAAAGCATACAAAGCAGGGCATAAAAAATACGGTTGTGTTTAGAACGTGGGATCTGTGAATGTAAACCAACCCACAGCTTCCTTTTAATGGAGTCACCTCAAACAGCCATGTCTTGGTTTATTCTACAGAGACTTGTTTGACCCTCTCTTCATCCTTTGGAGGATCCTTTGGAGGTTTTGTCACTGTAGGTGTTGTCGATGACTCACACCAGCAAATTACTGCGTTTCAAATGGCTTTCAAATTACTTCCCTTCCAGTCAGGTGGTGTGCAGATAACTGATAACAGCTTTCATTTCTGGGAGTTTTTGGAGGACTTACCCTTCCTTCCATCTGTCTTGTGTAACTGGAGGTACGGCCTGTGTAGAGTCTTTGTCTCTTTGAAAAAGGTCTACATGACCGTACACGTGTACACCGTGTTCTGCAACACTGCAGGCTGGTGCCGACTGTGAAATCATAAAAAGCCGGGTCACTGCTGCTGCTGCTGAAGCTACAATCTCTATCTATAGTCTGCCGCTGAGACAAGTGGGGAGATCTTTCTTGGCCACGACCTATTTAGTCTTTCAGATGACAAATGATTATCGCCGACACAAAGTGCCTTACATATAAAGGTGCACT
Organism: Cynoglossus semilaevis; assembly: GCF_000523025.1. Taxonomy (NCBI): domain Eukaryota; kingdom Metazoa; phylum Chordata; class Actinopteri; order Pleuronectiformes; family Cynoglossidae; genus Cynoglossus; species Cynoglossus semilaevis. The sequence continues at coordinate 8,030,474 of NC_024325.1, read as the reverse complement.
TTGGAGAGAGGGGCAGCATCACCGGGACCCGGTGTAGTGAGTTGCTGAACACAACGCCCAACACTGTCAGGAAACGCGTGTGCAATTAGACCTAACACTGGCAAATTAAATAATAATAAAACATTGCTTTAATGCGTCACATAAAAAACAGAAGGCAGCGTAAGTGAAACTCCGGCAAATGAGGTATGAATCAGTGCTTTCCATAGTCCTCGAGTAATTATCATTTGCTCTAATGTTTAAATTTCCCTGAGGTGGCTGTTTTACGTCGAAACCAAATGTGGCCTCCTTTGGGTTTTGATAACGCAATGGATGCATTGTGGGAGGAGACGAGGAAGATAATGACGAGAAAGAGAAACTTTGATACTTTAGCAACTACAACTACCACAACCCTCGCTAAAATATATCACCAAAACAGACATAAATAATAAATATTAAATTTGAAGTTCTTAAGGGGTATGGTTCCTATTTAGAAGTAAACAGAAGGCAAAGCATGAAAACCTCAATATATTGTATGTAGTTACCGCATTCGTCTGACTGCTGAACTAAACATTAGTAGCGTGGTAATGTGTTGTACCATGATCTTCATTCAGTAGACTAATGAAAAGAAAACTACTGATATCAAAGTATTGCATGAAATACAAAAAACTTCCAATATTCAATCTTCAAAAATACATGGTTAATAATAAGGTAAAAAATATTTTAGGTACCATGTAGAAATATTTGTTTTTCTTGGAAAGGAGGCCAAACCAGAGGTTTTACTAACGAGCACATGATCAAGGCAGATCTCTGTCTGATTGGCTGACAAAACTTCCCAAAATGTTTGTATATATACACATATGACGGAAGTCGGTGAAGACGTGTTTTCCTTGCCAAAGCATCTGCAGTGGCTGTGCCATCTGTCCTCTCCAGTGCAGTGATTACAAATGATGTGGATGCGAGCTATTATTCTAATAAAGTCTCACGCAACGTTCTACTGTAGTACATAAGAGGCAGCTGGCTGCGGGCCGACTATCTCGTCATGAGGCCTTGAGTGTGCAGCGTGGCTGCTGAGGCTGTGTGTATGTGGCTGCGTGTGTGTTTGTCAGGGCTGGGTTCCTTTCATTTTCAAGTGTGTTTGCTGATGCATGTGCCAGGTGTCTACAGAGGAGCGGGAAGGAGATTGATGGTGAGCGCTGATGTCGCACGCCCCGATATGAGTCGCCTCATCAACCTCAAATTCATTGCCTGCCTCTGGCCTCCGACGCCATCCGTCACCGATGCCAGCGGTTTCTCAAAGGTTGCAGTGCGCATTTTGCAGCTAATATTCAAGGGGGTAAATAATTTCTGAGGAGGAGACAATGAGGAGGCAGGACAGCCGTCCCGCACAATGCGCTGACATTAGTCACAGGAGACCCTAACCCTTCCCCTGGGCTCCATCTACTCACACCATAACTCTTCCTCGGGGCCCAGTTCACACTACAGATATTTGACATTCAGTCGTTTTCTTTCCTCACATCGTTTATATTTCCTGATGGATTCAAATATTAGTTTTAGCATCATATTCATCAAGATGGAGATGTTTAGCCATCACATATTACTCATGCAGTTTTGGCATTTGTTCACAGCTTTGTTCAATGGGAGTACAAAGGCATTTTTCTCTGCAGCTCTGGGGAGAGATTTAAAGGCAAGAGGAGCAAAGAGACAGCTGGGAAATATTGGGCAGCGTTTGATTTGGTGTCATTTTTGAGACGATTTATTTTCCTGTTGGCCATTTACAACTCTGACTTTTATCGACGTGTACAGTATAACCCAGCTTGGTGAATGCTGTTTCATGTACGTACACGCAAAGTCCTCAGAAATACTTCAGTTTGACAACAGACTCTTGGACACAGGTCGTAGTATTTAGTACCAACAGTGTTTTGACACTGGTTTGAATCATTTTAATGAGAGTGAATCTTTATTGAAGCTGTTATTTAATCAGCTGTTGTAACAGTCAACAGGAAATGTGCTTGTTTCTATGATGCCACTATTGAACAGTAGGTGCAAAAACATAATGAAGTAATCGTGTCCATATTTGAAAACTAAGGGCTTCCGTCGGGAAAAAAATTATTAAAACTGTCAAACGGTTGTGACTAATTGAAAACTAACAGTATTTTTTGTGTGAAAATTATTCAAACCCTAAAACATCTAAAGCAACAAAGAAATAGGATTAAAACCGACCAAATTTCACCACATAATTCAAACCAGCTTTCTTGACTTCCTGTTGTGTTTAATAGTTGGCTATGAGAGGCTTGTTTTATTTCCGCAGTAATGAAAAAAAAAAGAAGACTTTTCTCAACTTATTGAGGTTTGTGTTTGTTCAGAGCCAGAATAAAAGCCTTTACAGAGGTAGAAAAACAATAATCTGTGAGCTTCTCCTGCGCTGACGCTTCTGATGTTTTCTGCAAGGCTTGTCACCGTCATGGCGTTGTGTCCATGTCACTCTGTGTTTGTCGTTGTCTGCACTGCCGAGTGCTGGGGGCCTAATAATTCACTTAGCTGTCCGTCTTGCCAGAGTGACTGAAGTACGGGCGTGTACGACAAGAGCGCGACATATCACCGGGAGTCAAGTCTTGGCAAACGGAGCAGGTTTTGTTGTGCAACGCCGGGTGACACGGACAAAGGTGTGACTCATAGAACAGTGAGTGAGCTGCGGTGATGAAAACGGACTTTTCAGTGAAAAGATGGAACTAATATTGACAACTTGACATTGATTTTACAGACAAAGGGGTTTAATTGGGTTAAAGAATAAAAACAAGAAAGAAAAAAGAAAAAGAAGTCCTGTCAGTTATTACAATCAAGATCATTATAGTCTGAGTTTATTGCATCATTAAATATTTCTCCTCCTGGTGCACACATGAGAAATGAGTGTAGGTTAATGTAGCTTACAGCAAACTTGAGGGAACAATCCAGATGAAAGTGTAGATTGTTGTGTGGGTGCTCTGCACTGTGTTGTAGGAACCTTACGGTGCAATTACTTGTCCTTGCCTCCCCTGACAAAGCGGCGTGGGTGGAAAAGCTTCTGTTAATCATGAGCTCTATTTTACCACTTTCAGGTAGAGACCCTTTTCTCTGTGTGAGGGAGCGCATTAGCACACTTGCTGAAAGATCCTCAGCCTGCATTAACATAATTGTGGCCAAAATGTTGAGCAAAAACTGAGAAATTCATTATTCCCTCCACCCCCACTCCTCCACTCGCCCCCCACCCCCCTGTTTGAAGCATGTCAGTTTTTGCAGCTCTGCCTGACGACCCAGCCGTCCTCCTCCGTCCAATACCAACAAGGGATAAAGAGAAAGTTAATTAAATGGAACAAAAGGCCATGCACATTTTCCTCCGTCGCCTCTCGTCCTGGCAGTGTGAGCCCTGAGCGGCAGCCCCCGGCCGGCCCCCGGCGCAGGTTCATTTGTGTGTAATGTACATTACAGTAAGAGAGGGGAAGTGAGCACGAGGGAAACAAAGAGAGACAGAGTGCATCACTGAGGGAGAAGTGCAGCATGTGTGTGTATCTGATCTCCAGTCTGTGTCTGTGTGTGTGAGTGTGAGTGTCTGTGTGTTCCATTAAACGCAAGCAGTGTTAATCTATGTGAGTGGCCAAGCAGCAGGCAGAATGTGAGTCAGTGCGGGGGTGCGGACATGGAGTGAGGGTAAAGGGCCAACTAATGCTGAGTGGCAGTTGATAATGCCAGAGCGTATATCAGCATCTGCCCCCCAGCTCCATGCTAACCTCTGAGCTGCTGCTGCTGCTGCTGCCACCAAGTTTTTTTTAACACACAAAGACACACAATAACACCACTGCCGTTCAAACCCTCTGTATTCTGGTGCAACACCCCCCCCACCACCACCCATTTGCACGAAATCTAATCAAACAGAGGTTATGCGCTGCCTGAAGCCATCGCGTCAAATTACGACTTCATTTGATGTTCATATCTCGTCTGCTAACACAAAACACATATTTGCACACGAGTCAAGCCGTGACTCCCAAATGAAACAAAATGTCATTTTATTTTCACAGTGGCGGTGAATCTGCAGCCCCTGTCTCTGGCTGCAGCACTGCTGTGGTGTACAACGCTGTATGAGTTTGTCTCTGTCTAATTACTTCATTCACAAGATTGAATCTCTGACGGTGAATTAGAAAAAAAAAAAAAGAGAAAAAAGTCAAATATAAATGGTCTTTTATCCATTGTGTCTTGTGCTTGTAAAAAATCTCACATTTACATTTGTACAGCATGACATTCTGAAAATGACTACAGATTAATTACATACTGAAGTTGGCTTTATGTGACGCTGACATCTGCTGTTAATATCCCATTAATCTTGTAACATTTCAGACAGTGCTGTGGTCCACAGCAGTGACAGTGTCATCATTAACACATTACAGTGTGTGTCTATTCTTTCTCTCTCTTTCACACACACACACACCTAGCCAGAAGGTAAAAAATGTTGTAAAAAAACTGACAAGACAGTTGAGTTTAGCTTCACACGAGGTCAGAGCCGAGGCCTGTCGCTGACTAAGAGCCTGAACGTGACTTTAACTCTGTGAATGAACTCGTTTCCATGCAGCAGTAAGTACTGTACACTCCTGTGAATGACCCAACATGCATGAATGAATGTTCAGCTGTCTTTATAGATAAAAAAACAAACAATAAAATCCAATATTATTGACCTCAGAGAAGACTTTAAATTGTAATAGATACTGATAATACTGATAACATTTATACATTAGAAATGTTGTTTTGAGACTACACTCTTCACTCATCAGACTCAAATACTAAAGCTGCATCTCCATTTTTGGAACTGGACTTTGTGAACAGAACAGCAGATTCCTCAACCAGAAAAACTAAATGTTCTCTTCTAAATTGTATTACTATGTACTTTATTATAAGACAATTTAACTCTGAACCTGGACTATGAGCATCTATTTTAAGGGTCGTGGATATTGGGGGTAGAAGGCAATCCCAGCATGCACTAGGCCAAGTATAGACACAGATTCCCATCACTCGTTCCACCATCGCTGTGCTGAAGCTAAGTTTACAGAACTTTGTGTTGTCAAACGTCAGAAGGGTCGCCTCGATTGTTGTAGTGTGAAAGATACAGTGTAAAGGGTGTTTACCGACAACACGGGTGAACGCACATGACTGGGTCATGTAATCGAACCATATCTCTGCAGCCCAGAGTTATTTACTTCAGCACCAGCGTGCCTCTTATCCTGGCCTTACAGGCAGGTCCGGTGACGACCAACGCTGTCAGGCTGACTTTTGTTCACTACCACCTTTCAGCACAGCTACTATTTTCCTCTCTGTTGTTGATGAGGAAGGCTTTTGGAACAGAAGTGGTATATAACATAAAGGCCATGGTGCACAGGTAACACAAAGAAGTTGATGCACTTTCTAGAAATACAAAAAATCGGTCATTTGGTATTTCACTTTGTCAAGTTTTCACTGACAAACTGAATTATTGAACAGAGGTTTTTTTTAAGACCGAAGTGATAATATGGGCAACATTTGGGAGACTTGGTATCAAAGGAGCATCTCCATGAGGCTCCATCTGTACGAGCAGCTATGGCAATGTTTCCCAAACTTTATTTCTGGGGACCCATATTTTAAAAGTCACAAACCTTAGCGACACAAGTCAATAGACATTATTCATAAACTGCTGGGAAACATGATGTGAGACGACCCCCCCTCAAAAAAACCTCTTGCGACCTACCTAAGGGTCGCGACCCAGTCTTTGGGAAACAAGAGATCGATTTACAAACTCAGCTGAAGTCATTTGATGAAAAGCTGTATAGACATAAAACCAAGGTTTTCCAACAACTACTCTGTGTGTTTTAAACTAGTTGTGTATAGTGTAGAGATAACCAAAGGACTGTTTGAAAGATCATCGCTTCTTGACACAGTCCAGCAAAGACTGGAACTGTTTGTTTTTTTTGGCCGTATGAGCCAGTATCCGTGTGTGAGGGAACAGTACTACGCTGAGATAGTATCAGGACATAATGCAGAGGAAAAAATCAGCATCATCTAAGTCTGTGGAGCAGCACAGCTCTTCACGTTCCTGTCGCAAAATCTGTCACGACGAGTCTCCTCACTGAGGCAACATTGACAAAAGTGCCGCTGTGTGATAAGTAAAGTAATGAGTCATTAAAAATGAGGCACAAATGTCGGTAAATGACTGTGACTATTTTCCACAAACACACCTCCTGCAGCCCTGCACGCTGTGGTCCTCGCCTAAGGACACTTGTACGTCAATCTTCCATTATCCCTCAAAAATTGAATCTCATGTGAAACATAACAGGTCATCGATGTTCCAGCACATGCTGTGAATCACTCTGCTCCAGCTCCAGCTTGAGCTCCAGCTCCAGCTCCTGACGTTTTCCCTGCCCCTCGAACAAAATTACATTTAATGTCCAGTTGCTCTCACATCCTGGCAAACATTCATCACTGACCTACATTTAAACGCGTTTGTCCTTTCCCATCTGGTGTGCTGTCGATCACTCGCTCAGTGCCTCTGATTTCAGTGCATGGGCTCAGTGTTCCACTCCATGTCAACAACAATCCCCCACCCACTACTGAGTCTGACCATCATACAGCAGTAAGAACAGGTAGAGTCATTTAAAAGACAAGGGGGGGGCAATAACCCCCACACTTATTATTCCTGGAGTTGTGTTGAAATTGAAATCTTTTGATATACGACTGTAACACACATCAGTTCAGAGCGTGTTCTGCAGCCTGACACGTCACACTGATTGATGATGAAAGGCTGTGTTAAGACGAAAATGTGATGCTGACAGATGGAGAGCGGCAAGAAATTATGAGAGACAGCGCAGAGAAAATTGTGCAATCACTGGAAACTGAGCAAACAGTGATCACCAAAGCGTGGCTCTGCCCGTGTCCTGTGAGCCATGAAGCCACAGAGGATCACGGTCAAATAAAAAAAAGGGAGCCTCACAAAGGCTGGGAAACAGGTAGATCCACCTCTGGACAGCCCACCACGTCTCTGTCTGGTTCAGATTTCAGATGCAGGTCAATGATCAACCAAATGATCCTGATTGATGCCCTGGGACTGAGGTCACTCTTTACCCTTTACTGTGACCAAAACAAGCCCAGACCAGAGGACGGAAGCTTCAGGGGGAGGAAGACGCTGCAAACTAATGTGTGAGGAGGGAAATGGCCGCGTAGCAGCTCCGTCTCCACACTTTTCTCTTTTCATTGAGGAAAAGTACTATTTCATTCATGCCATTTCCGTTCATTCATCAGCTGGGGCCAGCCTAGACTCACGGAGCCATCTCCACACCAACATTCTTATCAATGGAAGTGACGTCAGCACTGCCTGCTGCTGGGGAGGTGGGGGTGGTGGTGGGGAGAGATCACGTGGTCCCACTGAGGGTATATACAATAAAGTTGCGCTGACCGTGGTGCTGAAAACATTCACTCAATTGTACATTTGCACCACTGCAGCTGTCATACAAACACACCACACAACTAAAGAAAAAAAGATCCGACAGCTCTTCTTTCTTCTTCTCCATGTTGGTCACAGACTGAAGCGGGAGAAGGAAAAGAGAGAGAACGAGGGGGAGAGAGAGAGAGAGGAGGGAAGAAGAGAAAGACATTCTCTCAGGTGACCCCACTATTTATGAAATAATCTTGGCTTTTACCCGCGTTGAGAGCTACACCTCTTCCCCACCCACCCCCAGAGTGGGACTCCAGGTAAGTCAAACCAAAGCTTTTTTATCTTTTTTTTATTACGCAGCCTTTAAAAGGTGTCAAACTTTGGCACCAAGATAGTTTTAAAATATTTTCTATATTTGTTTTAATGTAGATCAAATCACCTAAAAGCAGCGAGGGTTTGTTTTCAAATTGTGGAGAATCATTTCTATCCGAACTTTATAAGTAAATCTGTTCTGTTTGCTGCAACTGGTCGACTGTTGTTGTTTGACCAATGGGAGGGCAGATCTGAAGTAGGGCTGTTTCTGAGGCACTTTAAAAAAAAAGGAGAAAACATTTTCTTTATATCAGGGATCAACATTCTCTCCAATATGTTTTAATTGATTTCGTCTTAAAAATATAATCAGAAAATATGATCAATTAATCGATCAAAACGTATGAAATAATAACCACCAATAAGTAACAATTATTTTAAATGTTTAATTTATCGTCTTATATGTATTTCACGATGACAGTTAAAATAATTCGACATTATTACATCCATCACGGTGTTTATCTATATTTTAAATGTTCAGCAGCTGCTGCGAAATTTCAATTTTTTTCCCAATTAATGTCAGCTAAAAAACGGTCCGTTTTTAAGGATTAAAAAGATTTTTAAAAAATAAAATTAATTTTCCAGTGTTAATAAAATAATTAATTTAGTGCCTGGTCGTGGGATAATGGATTTATACTTCAGTTAAGAGGATTTCTGTCGTTTTTCATCTTTGTCGAATTGTAAAAAAAAAGAGAAAAAATGTAAGCTGCGAAGCAATGGGCAAAAAAAAAAAAAAAAAAAAAAAAAGAAAAAACGTGCGCTCGCTTGCATTCCACCAGTGCCATCGCCACACCACACCAGGACAAAGATGCGTTTTCACTGTAGCTGCTCTGCACGAGTCAGTAAAGGCGAAATCCCCCTAAAAATTCTACACACAACACAATTACAATTTGGATGGAGCGCTCAGGGACCGCAGGGTTAAAACAACTGAACCGCAGCCACAGGCTTTACGCATGACTTCAATGTGCGCTGCGTCTTAAAACCAGGAGCCTGGTCACATCGCGTTGATGGCTGGAAACCCCCAAAATCACAGCTGATACAGACGCAAACCTTGGACCAATTTCTGCATTTTTGTTAAGAAAGACACGCAAAAAAATGGCAGGTGGTGCGCGCTTTTCTGGGGAAATGAGGTGAGGCTTTTTATTATTATTATTATTTAGTTATGCAGGAAAATAAAATCTTTAACGTGTATTTTTAACAGTCTAACATCAGCTTTCGTTGAATCTGGTTAAAAGGCAAAAGCTTAAGACTCCGGTGTTCATTTATTTAGACTGAAATAAAAGGCACATTTGAAAAAACATTGCGCACGACTACAATTTGGAAAATGACGGGACTGTGAGCGTAATTTCTGCATGCAAATGAGTCTCCCTTCTCAAAAACCTGCACTGGTTTGTACCATCATCAAGCCTTTATCTCCGTGTCACCAGATGAGCCGGAGCTGCTCAGAAATGGCCAAAAACAGGGAGGGAAACGGGGGGAGAAAGGGGATGACGGGGGACAAAGTAGAATTCGATCCTCAGAGTGAATGTTCTCTTTATGTGAATAAAAAAATACCAGTTTGTATAAGGGAATGAAAACGCTTTAAGTTTATTTATGAGGCTGTTCAGTCTGAGTGCACTGCCCCTGGTTGTGCTTTGTTCTCAGCTGACTGTTCATTTAACTGCTCACTGTGTTTCTGAATGGGCGCTTCAAGGTGAACAGTGTAGAGTTGTAAATGATAGAATGGTTATGAAAAGGATATTAATGCTGGCTATTTAAATGCTGTTGTAAAAGAAAAAACAAACAAACAGAAAAAACATCACCTTTGAGAGCCATCCTTTCCAAGCTCTATTGTTTGGCCTTTTCATCTATTAGATATCTAATAATAATAGACATATATATTAAATGATTATGTTGCAAAATGAATTGTGTAAATGTTGGTAATCAGAAGGTAGTTAAAACAATGTAAAAAAATTATACAGGAAATAATTTTGTTTCTCTGTTTTTGTCCCTCCTCCTGCGCCTTTTCTTCTTCTTCAGGTGCTTAACTCCCCTCCAGCCAGTTCTGCATGGTCATGACCTGTCATCACGCCTCTACCACATCCCGCCTCATCCTATTGGTCCTGCTCGGCGTCACTCCACAGCTGGCTGGCGCCGCCCCAGTGTTGGGTGAGGGAGGGGAGGGTAGGGTGGAGGGGCGCACCCGGACAGAGCATACAGAGGACAGTCTCGCCCCCTTCCTCTCACCCCAACCCCGGAGTCTCTCCAGCCCTGAAAATGCATCTCTAGACCAGGGCCGTGACCCGGGTCAAGAAAACCAATCAAAGAATGCAATGGACGCTGTGCAAGTGCTAGCCGTGCTTTTGGAGGCCTTGGACCACCCGGAGCACAGTGAGAGTCAGCAAGGCAGCAACAGAGGCTGGGGGGAGGAAGAAATACGGGGGCTGCCCACCATCGAGGGGGTGGAGGGCGGTGAGATAAGGAGATCAGGACAGACAGAGGAAGACAGGGGGGAGGAGGAGATGGGAGAAAGGCTCAGGGCTGATAAGGCTATTGAACAGCTAATTGTGGGCCATTTGACAGCTGCTCAGGGTGATGACTTTGAGGAAGAGAGGGAGGACAAAGACACAAGGGCAGAGGAGAACCAGGGGTCGTCTGTAGAGAATGAGGTACAACGCAGCAGCGTAAGTGAGGAGGAATGGAAGGAGGAGGGACAGGAAACGGAGAAGAATTTAGAAAGTTTCTTAGGCAAAAGCAGACCGAGTTTCACAGTGCAGGGAGACGATCTCTCTCTCCAGCGAAAAATAAGAGGCTACTTCCAAAATATTGACTTGGGTCTCCAAGATAATGAGATTCTGCCTCCACTAAAGGGCTACAAGGCGTATAACACTCAGCTGGCACAAGCAGCTAAGAAGCTGCACTGGCAGGGCAACACCGCCCGCAACCGCCCGATAAAGGGCGGCAACTTCATGGATGACTTTGAGGATGAAGGAGAGGCGCTGGATGAGGAGATTGAGGAGGAAGAGGAGAGCCTCTCACACATGGAAGAGGAGGCAAGGGCTCTCGCCGAAAAGCAGGAGGTGCTCCGTCAGCAGGAGGAGGCGGAGCGAGCCAGAGAAGAAGAGCAGAGGCTGGCAGACATCGCCTCAGACATGCTGCTGCAGTACATGGGGAGGAAACAGCAGTCGTACATGAAGCCGAGGGAGAAGAGCAGCATGAGCAACACCGCAGAGGACAAGCGCTCCGAGGAGGTGCTCCCCGATGAAGATGACTTAGACCAGCAGATGATTGACAGACTAATTGAGATCAGCAGCAAGTTGCACCTGCCTGCAGACGACGTGGTCGAGATTATTAGTGATGTAGAGGAGAAGAAGAAGAAAAGAAAAGAGCTGCAGCAGCAGTCGACCAACATGAAGCCCGTGGCTCCACGTTTCCGGCCTCTGGTTCCCCCTCCACTGGCAGCTCCGCCGATTTACCACTACACAGCCTCTAAAAACCCCAAAAAAGCCCCCTATAAGTACAACAAGCCCAACAAGAAGTGGCACAAGGACAAAGTCAAATCCTACAAAGAGGACTACTGGTATAAGCCACAGAAGCAGCTTGATTACTGGTACCAACCCCAGAAACAGTTTTTGGCCTTCCCTTCCTACCCCTACTACCAGAAGCCATATCGTGCGTACTACCCTGTTTATTTCCCATACCCTAAACCACAGTATGGCAAGCCTGTCCCCCCCAGAGACCATCCATTCGGTCCCCAGGAACTTGAGCTCCCGGCCCCCAGGCGCAAGCACAGGGGCGGGGGCAAGAACCGTGGACAGGGCTGGAGGCAGCAGCCACCGCCTCGTCTGCCTCTCGCCCCATACATCTCCAACTACATCCTTCCTCACCCACGGACCTACCAACCCGTGCCTCCTCCCAAACCAATAACCCCGCCCAGGAGGGGCAGGCGCCCCCAGTATTATTATCCACAGATCACACCGGCTGAAGACTATGAGGAAGATGGGCTGGTGCCTCAGGTGGACAGTGAGGAGGAACTGGAGAACTTTATTGAGAGGATCTACATGAAGCGCAGAATGTACTGAGATGCTTTTTGGACATTTGTCAGATTAGAGGGACAGACAGAGGTGGGCTAGATGTTTGATAGCTGGGAAAAAGGGAAAAGAGAATTAAAAAAAAAGAGACTCTGAGGAGGTATGTGTTTGAGCCTGACGGGAGAAGATGAACAGGTTTAGATTTCTGTTGTTTTAATCACTGAATATTTTTTGTTGATTTCCTCGGCCAGGGAGAGGATGGAGAGGTTGCCAGTTGAAGCTCCCTGTAACCATGTTCAGCCTCTTGCTCAGTTTACATTTTGAAACGGAACATACCGACGTGTATGTCTGCCTCCATTCAGGTCAATCTTTGTATTGTACAGAGAATTCTAGAGAACACACACACATTGTTACAAACACACACACACACACATACACAAATCACATTTGTGACACATTTACAAGCAGATGTGCCCATTGTAAGAGAACCATGTTTACGCCATCAATTTGTGTTTCCTGTTTTTATGCTTTGTTCAATCATTTCCTATCTGCACAAAAATGAGAAACTGAACACCGCTGACAGTATACACTACACGTGACTTATGTGAGAGCATGAACTATCTGTCAAATGTTTTACAACACCCCTCATTAATCCAGTTTTACTGACTCAGACAGACGACATGGCTACTAAATGGTACAGAAGTCAGCAGTAAATCGCTGCCACAAGAAGAAGCTTTAAAAAAAAAGCCTGTAATCAGACTAATAATGGCAAAGAATCAATAGTTTAAAAACTGGTTCTTGCCTATTGTTTTTTGCAGTAGTGGGGAGAACAAAACGATGCCTTGGACTTGTTGAAACATTACTTAAAAACCACATGTCAAATGATAACAAGAACCCAGTCTGGCTGCTCATGTGTTCATCCTGGAGCCAGATGATGACTCCAGATTGACAATGAAGGGCTTTAGATGATAAATAACCAGCACAGTGTCCAGACAGCGACTCTTCAGAGCTGCTGTTAGAACTCTACAGGACGAAGAAGCACAGACGGAATCATCAAAACAGTGTAAACTGGGGTGTATTAGAACATTTGGCCAGCGTAGTGTTCTTTCATGACTTGACAATTGGATCGACCTACAATCTGCAAAAGTGCCAAAAATACTCATGGGAAATATTTAGAATTAGACCTTACAAGGGCCGTGATTCTAAAGGAATAATATCTGTCATCATCAAAGCAACATATCGTTCCAATGTAGAAACCCTGTGGACTCCAAAAGCACAAATCTAAAGAAAAAAAAAACACTTCCATGATGGTGGACTATGGGTTTCAGTCATTTTGGGACCCATAAATATATACTGTATATAAAATCATGTCATGTGTTTGCAGCCTTCTATTCCACCAAGAGGCTACCACAAGATTCTGTTCATTTTCAGGAGATACTCATTGAGAAGTTTCAGACCGGGAAGTCAGGGATTGTGCTTAAACCGTTAAAAATGCACGTCTTTCTACTTGCATCTTAAAAATGAACAAAAAAAAAGAACAAAAAAAAGAGGAAAAAAAAATAAAACAGTATGGAGAAATCAAGACGGCTGTTTTTCTCTGAATAAACTGTGAACATAGAAAAAAAAAATCAAAACGGAAGAGGGCCACTGTGTCGGCAGTGGCGCCATCTGTCTTGTAAAAGGAGAGTGTTGTTGTTGATGTCACCTTTAGCATTGTAAGATGTACAGTGTGAAATAAATATGCCTGTGCAATGTGTAAATAACAGCATGACGATTAATAGTTTTGCTATATGATAAAAAAATAAAAGCAATTATTTTATTAAGTACAGCTTTTTAATGGCTTTTTGCAGAATGTAATGTTGTGCAGCAGCAAAATAAAGCAGCGGTGTCTTGTCACTGGGTGAGACAACAAAGAGAGAGACAACTGGTCACAGCTTAGCAGAAGAATGACTCATATGGTCCATTAATATGAATGAACGATTGTGGGAGAAAAAAACAAACAAAAAAAACTCGAGTCAGTTAATTATTACCCCCGAAAAATCAAAATGAACATAAGGGAAAAAAAAGAAACACTGAGATAAAAAAGAATGGCTGAAGAAAGGAAAATATTCAGAAAAAGGGAGGGAAACAGTAACTGCAGTGATTGATGAGTCACATGATTGTTGGATGAGTCATCCATCTGTACACTTTACTGCAGGACCACACACTCAAACACACACATATGCACACACACACACAAACACAGTCTCTCTGAGCTGTATAGTAATTTAGAAGCTGGCATTCAAGACAAAGATGGAACCAGGTTTGGCTCCATGGTTTGAGCCAACTGGACGAAGCCAAGGTTTCTGGTCGACACATCTTGGCCATTTTTTATTTGTGTTTCCACAATTATTATGCTCTACCTACGATTCATTCAAGTGCCTCTGGCTGCTTGGTATCAAAACAAACCGTTTGGACGCTGTGAGTGGCTCTAACGCTGACGGCTATTTAACAGGTTTTCAATATGGTCCTAATTGTGTGTTATCTCGCCAGTCCGCACTGATTAGAACGGTACCTTACGTGGCTCTTATCTTGGCCGGCTGAGAGATACTTGTACAGGATGTTAGGAATGCAGGCGTTTAATTACAGCTCGGACCGTCTGTCCATGTCCCAGCTGGATATTCAGCCACAGACTGTAACAATGAGTCTATTAATTTGATGCGGCCACAACTGTGACACCGGGCCAGCTTCTCTGTGATAAAGAAAGAAGATGCCTGCAGGAGTTTTCAGAGGAGCCAAGTAAGTCAACTGTACCATCTGTAACAACAAAGTCAGGGTCCAGAATTTTGAACATTCTTGTCCAGAATGCAGCTCAAAACACAGAGGATCTGTGAACAGCAACTAATGCAGCTCAAAACACAGAGGATCTGTCAAGTATTTAAAAGAAAAATGTGTAAAAATGATCCTGATTAAATCATTTTAAAAAGCGTGGCCATTAAATAAACGTGTACTGATCCTCATGTAAAACTTAAATTTTAAATCTTCCCTACCGACAGATTATCCTTCTATTCCAGTGTTTACCAACTGTTTTTTCATATTTTTCATTAGGAAAACCCCACGGCACACCACCAAACAAAAATCTGACAAAAACTATATGTAATAGTATACTAACCTTCTAGTTTAAATATACTCACAATTCACTACAATCTTGGCCTGTTTAGTTGAAGACAACGCTTATATACTCACAGGAATTGAAGAAAGACACACAGATGTTCTTCAACAGCTCTGATTCTCTTTTTTTAAGTTTTCATGGCCATTTGCTGCCACCTAGTGAGAGGGTATTTAATGGTAAGATATAAATAATGTTTTTTCAGACCAATTAAGTGAAATTGAATTGATCTCTCACGGTCTCACACTAGTGTGCCACAGCACAGCGGTTGGGAATCACTGTTCTATATAGATTTAACAGCTTCCCAGCCTGAGACTGTGTTCTTGGATGGTGCATGTAGTGATGCTCACACATTTGACTTGACAGCTTGTTGACAGCTTGTGTGATTCCATTCACATCTTAGTGACTTACATCATTGAGATTTAAAAGATTCCCTGACAAAAGTACTGGAACCGAGCGCCAAACCTCAGAACACTTTATAATCATTTATATTAAGCATAAAATTGGTTCTGCAATTACAGTGCAATTTAAATTTCTTCTGAAGCATATACATCCAGCTCATAAAGTCATCCGTATTGTACAGCGGCACAAAATAATCTGACAACACAGCAACGGCATTCACAAAGTAGAGACATAATGATGCAGCAAACACTTTATCTCCGTTAATAATAAATCAATCAGACTCCCCAAAAGTGAGGCATGACGAATCAGGTTTAATATTTTGAATGTTTATCTTGAGCAGTTGAACTTTTGTCCAACATTCCTTTTCAAATACATTAAAACTTATTTACATGAAAGTAATGTAGAAGAACTTTCTTTACAGGCCGGGATTTTACAGTGTGCTGTTGCTCTCACCTTTGCCTAAAGTGCAGTGTTAAATTGTGCATCACTAGCCAGTGCCATACCAAAATATTTTGAAAATGGGAAATGAAAAAATCCACACAGATATTGTTGCCTCAAATTATGTCCAATTAAAACCTTCTGGCCCACCGCACACCACCAAACAAAAATCTCACAAAATTTATGTAACAAAATATAATAATATATATTTATATTTACTAAAATGTACTTCTGTTTAGTTATAGACAATGCTAATATACTGGCAGGAATTGATGAAAGACATTCACAATGATTGGTTTTTTTTTTAGTTTTCATAGCCATCTGCTGCCACCTAGCGAAGAGTATTTAATTGTTCTGCTTGTCATGCATTGATGACCAAAAAAATAAAATTATTTGTAATAAATACATGATAATTTTAGGACCTATTAATTGAAATTAATAATTGTGGTTGGAAATCATTGCTGTAGAGATTTTTTTTCCTTAAGGAAAATCTGCATATTATACCTTTAAGTTTGAGTGTTTGTGAGTGCATATGTGCGCCACATGATACAACACAAAATTGTCATTGCAAACACTCAAGCAAAATGGATCACATTAGGTTGCATGGCAACAAGCGGTTTTCTGTTTATGTATTTCAATAGTAGTTGATGGGTTTCTTTTCCCTTTTTCTTTAATGTTTTTCTGTGTTTTTATTTCCTGTGCTGAGTTTTGTGAAAAGATTAAGAAAAAAAAGCCACTTCCTGATTTAAAGCAGCAACAAGCCTCTGCCGAGCCTGTTCAGTTTCACACCGCCTGACAATAATTGAATGTAATTGAATAATTTCATATTAAGGAGCAACTATACGAGCCAATGAACTGTGGAGTTCTCATTATTAGAAAACAACAACAAATAAACAAAGACTGCTAATGTGTACGCTAACTAGCACAATTGACTGGTGTTATATTTATTACCGTAATTGGGAGTACTATTTGTTTTTATGAGCTAATTCACGTGGATGAATGTTTTAAACTAGCGAAGATTAAAAACTGTGCACACTTTGATTTAGCCTGTTAATGTTTTTAAGAAGGGGCAGCTAAAAGGGTCAGCTTTTAATTGAATTAAAGGAGTTTCTGGAAACACACAACAAAAACCTGAAAACAACACCAAACAAAGACCACTGAGCAGGAAAGAAAATAAAGGGTGAGTCTAAATACAGCAAAGGGGGGAGAGAGTAGATATTCTTCAAGAGGAAGAGTAGCTCATCAACAATAGTGGCTAGTGGTGCTACTACTATCGTAGCAGTACTGAGTTAACCCTAGCTAACAAACAGCAGACAATCTCCATTTTGAAAAACCTGGTTACTAGCCATTTGACTAGCGTAGCCAAACGTCATAAGTTAAATTGTTAGCATGTTGTTCCGCTCATTCACTGGCATTTAATCAGTATCATTAATTGACATCAGTAATGCACCGAAAGAATAATCCATTTACTTGATTTTTGTTTTTTATTTTAAACTGTTAATATGTTTAATGTGTATAAAAAATACAACATGTCATTAAGATGTTTTTAACGAGGTGGTTTTTCATTCCAATATATACAGTAATACAGAATAAGGTACGGTTGTAAATGGACCCCTGTAATAGTGGCTAACCCTACCCCCCATTTTCAACTCCTTACATCCCTGCCCTCAATCCTCCACACAGTGTCCGACAGTGGCTTGTTTATTCTCCAGGCTTTGTTCTTACCTTATCTTTAGGAACCAAAACAAAAGTACAGCGCAATTATTTTCTCGCAAAATTTTCTGTGGAGAGTAGCTACTAACCTGACTGTGGCCTTTCAGCCTTATGTGTTTTGTTCTGTGGTAGACTACTGTTGTTGAACATAATCTTTGCCATATAATACGCCTCATCAGCCAGGCTTTCATCAGTCATTAGGACTACAGAGGGAGAGCAGCACAGGCCTCTGCCTAGAAAACTGCATCCTTTGTTTATGATCTCTGCCACCCTGATTGTTTTTTTTTTCTTTTCCTTTTTCTTCTTTTTTTTGGCTGCGTCCTTTAATCTCCTTCTCATTTCTGTTCATTCCGATCTAGCTCTGTGCCCATCTTCTCCCTTTTTCTGGTAGTTATCCACAACCCCTATTTCTCCCTAATGTGCCCTAACACACGATCTTCACCCTCCTTTCTTCTTTATCTTCTCCACATTTCTTGTTTTGTATGCAAGCCCCAAGGGAGGGAAATGGGTGAAAAGCGCTCTCTCTGCGCCACTGTCACAAAAGACTGGTGACTCATCGCCACTTATGTTCCAGTCACCCACCTCCTCCTGAAAAAAAAAAAAAAAAACATGCAGGAAAAATTACTCCCTACCTGTTTTGCACTTAGGAGGACATATTCAGACACACACGCACACACACCTTTTAGACACACACACAGATTCCACAGCTCTTCAAATGAAGCCTAAATTAAAATCCAAGTCACATCACATCATTGATAATTACGGTGGAAAAAAAGGCACTCGGTGATGTGCAATGCCTATCATTTCTGGTGAGAGTACTCCTAAGTTTGTTAAGAATTTCTCATGCTAATGGGGGGAGCTGGTGCAGAGGAGTGGGCGGCTACCGAAGAGCTGTTCAAGCACAGAGATTCCTCGGAGGAGAGGAGACAATGTTGGCAAATACAAACAGATGAAGAGAATAAGACAGGAAATAACCCCTTGTTGAGTGGTATAGCTTTGGTCTTAGTCTTGTACCTGCAAAACATTAACTCGAAATAAATGCTCTTCCTCCATCTGCTGGAAAAAAAAGATATTACACTGCGGTCACGGTGGTGATGGATCAACAAGATGATATATGTGATATGACAACAACGTCCACTATGATGATAAAGGCGTGGCCCGATCAAACTCTTTGTCGTTTTTTGTTCATGGCCGCTGATGTCAATAATGTTCTCAGTCTTTCTTAAAAGTCTGAAGTTTGCATTTCGTTTTGGCGCCCTTCTGTGGAGTGATAACGCAAATACAGGTAATAAAGAAGCAAGGGCCTTTAGGGCAAACATACGAGACGTTTTATGATTTTTAAAAATAAGCCTTTTCCTTGCCATTATTATGTTTAAAGAGTATTCAATACTGAATACAAAAGTGACTTTTTTTTTACTGCAAAAGATCCCTATTGACACACGCACATTTTTCAAAAACATCTTTTGTTTACTCAAAGATGTTAACCTGACATACTGCCACCTGAGTTCCTCATTCTCTTCCTTCTTTCCTGTTCACACATGCCTAACAAGGACAACAGAGTGCTACCTCCAGCGTGTGTGTTTACACTGTATTACTCTTTTGCAGAATTAGAAAGAGGCAGGCCATGGTGTGGAAGATAAGAATTGTAGAAGGAGGCACAACAACAAGACCAAGTAAACATGATGTCCTTGTTTGTCTGCTGCTCCCAGCTCCTTTAATTCACAGTGTCAGTGAGTCACGTGTCCTCAGTTTGTCACATCTGTGTTGCAGCGATTAAAGAAAATAAACTGTCTGGACAGGTGGTGTGCTATTCACAACAAAAAACTTTTTTCCTTTTTTAAAGTCCTTCGCCATTGAAAAGCTTTGATGTATTTCAATGGTAAAGGACGTCAGACATCCCAAAAAAAACACTCCATAATGTGGGTCAAAAATACTTTTCCCGTCTTCTGTACACACTAACTCGATTTCCTTTTGAATGTCATATTTGGCTTTAC
>NC_024325.1:7982569-8010895 GCF_000523025.1 Cynoglossus semilaevis | reverse complement strand
CCTTTTGAATGTCATATTTGGCTTTACCAAAAATGTTCCTCTGACACAAATATTACTTCCTTGTATGTACTGTATGTACATGGTCCCCAGCAGAATGACAAAGTCCATTTTTTATTCATGATCTATGGTTTTGACAGGATCAACACACTGACTCTTAACCCTTATAAATGTTTACGAGGTTTTTGTTTTAATTATTATTTTTAGCAGAAGCAATTAGTAATATGATCCACTTGTAAAACTTGCCCAGAATGCTTTTCACCAGTCCTTTTGAATGTCATATTTGGCTTTACTTGCCCAGAATGCTTTTCACCATTTCTCTCAGGCCTGTTGTGGCCTCTTCTCATCATGAGTTGATGTTTGTTGTGTTTTTCCACAGTAAAATACAATGATCTACTGAACAAAACAACTACATCTGCAGCACTCTTTATGTCATCAGAGCCCTCTCCTGATAACTCTTTACAGAAACCTGCTTGTGAGCTATTCAGACGCATCAAATATTAAAACCCAGGAGTTTCCGTTTCACATGCAGAGAGGGAGGGGAAGAGTGCAGCAAGTCAGACAAAGGGGAGGACACGCAGGGGCAGAGGAGGGAAGGAAAACAGTTCAACCAGAGCAAATAACAACACATCAGGCATCGTGAGAGGTAAACATACATGCAGGGATGGAGGGAGAGAGGGAGGAGCAGGGAGAAACTACTGAAAGGTAAGCCAAGGAGAGTCTGATTGTTTCTTACTAATGAAGTGGCCTCCTTGAGTGTAACAGTAGAGGCTGAGCGGGTGTAAACAGCTGAAGATTGATGATAACCTTCTAGTCAGACAGTTAGGAGAGCGTGTTTGGTAATTCTGCTGCTGCTGCCTGTGTCTCAAACCTCAGTGGGACAGCTCCTGAACAGGTCCTGACCCAGGACTGCAGTGGAGACGGCAATGAGATACAAAACCTCGAGGAGTCAACGGAAGGCAGCGAAGCATGTGATTCTGCACAGGTCAGGAGTTGGAAAATAATTCAAAACAAGTACAAGAGGCAGATCAGATATACAGCCGTATAGTCTTAAAACTCATCAGCACACAGAGCTGAGGGAACAAGTATATACTGTAACTATATACAGTAACTTGTGCAAAGTTGTTTATGTTGTATTTGTGTTGAACGATCGGGAAAGACAAATATGTCAGTGAAATTGAAATCACTCCACAGGAGACTCCGACACCTACAAACACAGAGGATAATGCCAACCAACCCCAACCAACACAGGAGGAGGTGACCCCCCCGACAGCATCATCTCATACCTCCAACACACAAAGTAAGTCACATAAACACCAACTCACTTTGGCACAAACTCAGTGGGAGTCAAAACTGATGGAACACACTTTAACGGAGGGTTTCTGCCTCTACAGACCGACCGACTGAACCCTGCTGGTACTGCCTGAGGTCCCTCAATTCACAGTATCGCCCGGAAACCTCAAAACAGGTTTTAACTTTTTAAACAGTATTAATTTTTTTTTAAAAACTTCAACCAAAATGTCATAAAGATGTATGAGGCTCTATGGCACCAAGGTCATTTCCATCCTTTCCATACAAAGTAAGCAAATAAACTTTTGTTTTGTTGTATGTCTCATAAAAGAATATTAATATATATATATAAATAATAACATTGATTGATTTTACTGATTCATACACAAGAGTTAAGTTACATTATTTCATTTCATTACTGTAATTTCTCCCTGTCTATAATTCAGGAGGACTCCGCTCCATCAACACAGCCGCCCTCTAGTGGTCAGAAAATGAGCTACCAGACAGATCCCCGTCCTCATTTTGGTGTAGCCTGGTCCTCCCGTTCAACTTGTCGCCCCCTGTGGGACAGCGAGGGGCCTTGCTGGGGGCACCGAAACCAGGAAGTGCCCAATCAAGTGCACACCTGCCCTCACTGCAATCTGGCCCTGGCCTCTGACACACTGCGGTGGCATGAGGTTGTAAAATGACTGATCCACTGATATAAACTGTAAACAACTGACCTGGCGTCTGATTGGCTGACTTCTATTCTCTCCCTTTACTCAGGCCAAGTGTCTGCTGTTTGAAGGACTGAGGAACAATTCAAACAAATAATCCTGTTGGAACTAACAAGTGGTTTCTGCTTGTCAACAGCTGTCTGTTTACACCTGGATCCAGCCACGTTCATGACTCACTTCATCCTGAATTTCTGTGAAATTCTCATTTTATTTTTCACTCAAATAAATTGCATGCACACAATGATGGCGTTTATGTTGTTTTTCCTGTCATTGATGAACATAGTTTGTTTGTTTATACAGGAAATGAGACAAATGTGTCTAGAACACGCAGAAATTTTAATTCCTCACAAATAGAAAAGATATGCAATACTAATTAACTAACAATCAATAGTAAAAAAAATATGGTTCAGACTAAAGACTTGGTTCAGACTAAAGAGTTACTCCAGACAAATATCGTCTTAATATGTATATTAGTATTTGAATTATTATGTTTTAGGATGTTAAGACTCAAAGGCTACGCTAACCACTAATAGCTATTGTGAAGTTTTTGTTTAGTATTTAATTTTATAAGTGAAAATATAAAACATATCAATTCCTTGTGTCATGTGTAATCTTAAGAAGATATGAAACATGGAAATAATCATAAAAAAAATAAAGTTTTTTTGCAATGTATTCTAATTGGACTTGATTTTCCCCTGGCTGTGTGCAGCTGCACCTTAACTCCAGCATATGCTCACTCTGATGCCACGTCAACCGACAAAGAAAGATTTCAGCCAAGAAGCGCACACGGATGTCATCGCTCACTGTGTCATCAGCAGATGTGTGCAAGACAGTGAGGAGTGACGGCAGCGTGCCCACGCCCGGGGCCTGCACTCAGGGTCTGCTCTCCAGAGCCTGTTGACACACTGGCAGACATTTACAATCTGTTCTTGGCTCAAGCTAATGTGCCCACCTGCTTTTAGGCCACCAACAGTGAGTCACCGCCCAAATTAATGAGAGCCTCTCAGATGTCTGGTGTTTGCATCAGATTCACTCAAACAGCTCTGGAATGCTTCGAGGGAAATAATGTCCGAATGTTTTCATAGATTACAGCTGGGGATTCAGCGCCATCAATTTACACACACTTTCACGCAAACTGACACGTCATCAGGATTAGCAAGACAACTTTCAAAATTACTAACACACTCCACAAATATTAGAGTTAAGAGGCTTTAGCGAAGAGAGCATTTAAAAGTAAGGCATTTGACCATTGTCTAGAAATCAATAGTTTCAACTACAAACAAGAACTTTGGTTTACTGTTTGTTTCACAGTGACACAGTGTGTAAGACGTTGACAAGTGAAACTACTTCTCACCTGATTTTTAGCTTAAAATAACATGACTGAAATATGTGAAATATGTGCGATGAATTCATGACAGGTAGAGAGTTAACTATGGACAGTGCGATTAATCATGGTCAAACACTGTATTAGATTGACAGCCAAAGTTAGCTCACGCTAGGTCAACACACACCTCTACAAGCATCAACCACCGCCTACGTCTGGTTGTCAACTCACTAACCAACCCACAGCTTTGACCACACAACTCCCTGAAATGACAACTCAGATGTATTCTTATTTGCTGTATATTTTTAGGCACAAAGTTTTTTTTAACACTCCCACAACCAGTCCTTATTTATATAAATAGCGCCCTCATGGTGCAAAGGCATGTAGATGCCAACGCACTCACACGTGCACATATACCCACAGATGAAGTAGGTAACGATCTGTATACAACCAGACCACAGAGTCAGAACTGAAACCATCGGTTGATCAGTTGTTTTAATGAATCCCACTGTTGCTGCCTTTTCTGTTCTGTTTTCTTATTCTTCTTGGATTGAAGGTCAGGCTTTTAGTGTTGCAGGGTAGTTCAGTCTCTCACGTTACCAACAGTGGGCAGATCGATGACTTTGCAAATTCAGACCCTAAATTGGCCTGGTCAAAGTTAAAAACAGATTAGGGCCACGATTGACAGACGGTTGTTTGTGCAATATAGGGCCTATATATAACCTGGATATAACTACTGGTTAGGAATATGTGTTATTATATGTATGTATTGTATATTAGAAGTCATTTACGTTCATATGACTGTTTTAAAACTAGTGCTGTCAATATTTCTAAATCGTTGTTTCCCAATGAGTCATCAGGCTAACGTAAACACTTTTTATCTGTCTTTCATGACCTGGGACAAAATGACCCACGACCCAGTACTGGTCAACCACCATCAACCCAGTTGTCCCAAGTCCTTTGTCTTGGGACACTGGGGCCTATCTGATTAAACAGGTTAAATATAAAAAAAATATTAAAATGGTCTTGGAGATAATACAGGGTATTCTTCTGCAGAACTCTGGCACACTGTGCCTTTAACACTACCACCTCCCGACCTCTCCTCAGACCAGACATGAGCGTCGACATCACACATTATTACAGAACATTCCTGCACGGCATTGGCTACCAAAAGTCATGCTTTGATCACGTGACTGAGTAATAGCGTGGGGGCAGCGTGGCGAGCCAATGGTCTGCTGCATCAGCTGAGAACCCTTTGAATATTGATGCTACCTCTGCCGCCACAGTCGGCCCGCCTTCCCTGTGTTGTTGTTGTTGTGTGACATTGTCTCAGTGTGTCCACCATCGTCATCACAACAGTGCAATTCGTCTGCGATCGCAATGTCTTCACTGTTGAAACCGTTCTCGGTCAGCGAGGTACCGTGCGAGAGGAGAGGATGCCCGAGCCCGGCTCTGAATCTGCAGCCTGCCTTAGAGCGTCTGACCGCGGCCACGGCGCTGGCGTCTCTGCCGGCTCACCAGCGGTCGTACGCGGCGAAGAGGAACCTGGCGGCTGCTGCAGTCGGAGGGAGGAAAATAACGCACCCTGGGAAAGCCATACTTGCAGGTTGATTTCTACTTTCCATCCCAAATACACAGACAGTGTTCTCCCACCACCGCTGATCTCCTTGTTCTGCAGCCCACAGCCCTGATTTCAGTCTGCCGTCCATTAAGGACCATCCATGCAGAACTGGGTCAAACGCACTCGGCAGCAGTGATGCTACAACAGCTGCATTGTTTACACGTATCTGTTCATCTATTCCCGTCTCGGTACCTCGTAAATAGATGCTATACTGCAGTAACAACAGTACAAACAAACAAATCCATCACGTCATGTCATTCTATTTTTTGCTGACTCAGGCACTGAATACTCAATGCAGACCCTACCATTAAGAACACATATATTATTCCTCTCCCAATATAAAAAAAATATTTAAAGTTTAGTATGCAACAAATTCAAAAGATAATGAATATATGTTAAAAACAGATTCCAGGTGCAGATGCTGTGTTCACTGACTGAGAAACTCCTCTGTGTACTTTATACTTTACATACTGTACAAGTGATATAAATATTTCTGAAAATCAAAGTGTACTTCATACTTTCATTGGGCTTATACTAGGCTGATACTACACGTAGCTACCCATCTGTATTGTAGTATTAGTGAGTAACATGTTTGGATTACTGAGAAAAGTAAAATGTTGGACTTCCATTCTTCCTGACTAACAAAATATACAAAAATTAGAAAAAATATGCAATGATGATCATTTTTTTGATTGTCGATTTGAAAACATCTGCTCTCTACAGCTCTGGGAACAACAGCTGTGCAGTGAGTCAACAAATTCTCACAGCAGTGTTTTTTTTTCTCACTTCTCACTTTTGCTCAGGTGGCATCGCAGGAGGAATCGAAATCTGCATCACCTTCCCCACAGAGTATGTCAAGACCCAGCTGCAGCTGGACGAGAGAGCCAACCCACCCCGGTACAGAGGGATCGGTAGGTTAACTCACTAACTCACTGCAGGTATCTGTGTGTCAGTCCTCTGCTGGTTGACTCATTTCTGGATGGTCCTTGTGTGTGTGTGTGTGTGTGTGTGTGTGTGTGTGTGTGTGTGTGTGTGTGTTAAGGTGACTGCGTGAAGCTGACGGTGCAGGATCATGGACTTCGAGGCTTGTATCGAGGTCTTAGCTCCCTGCTCTATGGATCTATACCCAAATCAGCTGTGAGGTGAGGATATCCTTAACCAATGACATAACCATTGGTAGTGAATTCATCTTGAAACTTAAATTATGCTGTTGGCTCAGGGCAGAAAAAGTTTTTTGTAAAAAATCGGATGATACGATACATATCGCAATACAGGGGCAATGAAACAATATATTGCAATATATTGCAATAACAGCAATTTAATTGTAGGACTATCAGCATAGTCAACACACAATGCTGTTCCATCTTAACATCTGGTTACTAACACAGAACAGGAACAGAGGGATCTACATTTGTAATCACTACAGAAGAAATAAAAGCAAGATAAATGAACCAACATCATGAATATTGGCATGTTTTAATACACAATATTTCAGTGTATGTATATATTATTTTATACCTTCAACCGCAAGCCTTAAAAAACGTCTCACCTTTTTAAATACTGCAGTGTATGAAGAGGCAAATGTCTACATGCAGGTTGATTGATTGTATGTGAAAGCGTAAGTACAAAAAAAATCAAATCAAAATTGTTTTGTAATTATTATCGCCTTTTCTCCCTGAAGGTTTGGCACGTTTGAAATGCTCAGCAACCCGATGCGGGACTCCACAGGTCGACTCGACAACACTCGGAGCCTGCTGTGTGGGTTAGGAGCAGGAATAGCCGAGGCAGTTGTGGTCGTCTGTCCAATGGAGACTCTGAAGGTCTGCAACACTGTCTGCATGTGTTCTTTATCAACACTGATGTGAATCAATAAGGACCTTCTCTTTTCATCCAGGTTAAGCTAATTCATGACCAGTGTTCCCTGAGACCACGCTACAGAGGCTTCTTCCACGGAGTCAGTGAGATTGTCAGAGAGCAGGGTAAGGACAGCAGGATGGGGGAGTGTCTACAACGATAACTAGCAATTTAAATGCATGCAGTTTCATCAAACATAATCTCTTCAAATTGCTCAGGTCTGAGGGGAACATACCAGGGTCTGACAGCTACTGTACTAAAGCAGGGGACCAACCAGGCCATTCGTTTTTATGTGATGAACGCACTCCGTAATTGGTACAAAGGTGAGAAACTGCAAAACACATGGATCCTGTCTCCGGCTATATTTATAACCTACTTCTCTATTCTATCAATTAAAATTTGGATTTACAAAAAAAAGGAGACGATCCTCGGAAAGAGATGCATCCAGTTGTCACAGCCATGTTTGGAGCCACAGCTGGAGCTGCCAGTGTTTTTGGAAATACACCTCTGGATGTGGTGAAAACTAGGATGCAGGTAAAACAAAAAACACCTAACACTGTGTTGCTAATGTTTTTTTTTACCATCACACCTGTCAGGTTTTATCAATATGACAGAAGGATTTGTTTCCTTTTCCACTGAAATGACCCTGGGTTTATGAGAAGACAATACAACTGACTGAAGTGTTTTCCTGCTCAGTGACCTCACTGTGGTTTGGGTTGAGAGCTGAAACACACACATAGTGCATGTCACCCTATAACCCGCAGAGCAGTGCTGCCTACATCACACTTAAGTTCATTGTATATTTATTGAAACCCAACCTGAAAAAGTATCACTATCAGTACACGGTATCCACAAGTACACAAATGAAAATACTTGTACTCGTACAGCTTTGTAAAATCTAACCTATGTCACTTTAGGGTTTGGAGGCTCACCGCTACAAAAACACGATGGACTGTGCCTTCCAGATTTTGAAGCATGAAGGACCACAGGCGTAAGTCTCACTGATCTTGACTTTACAGCTGCTCGAATCACTACTGTGGAGACAAACTGTTTGACTGCAGTTCATTACGTATTTTGTGCAGATTCTACAAAGGGACAGTGCCCAGACTGGGTCGAGTGTGTTTAGACGTGGCCATAGTCTTCGTCATCTACGAAGAGGTGGTCAAACTACTGAACGACGTGTGGAAGACCCAGTAGAAGAACACCAACCACAGAGCAGCATGTCATGTCCACCACAACTGTCCACCTCGACTGTAGTTCATAGCAAATCTTTGCACACAGAAATGCTCAGAGAAGATAGCACTCCGTCCACTTCACACATATACAGAGGATTGATATTCAACAACGTGGTCACAGCTTTTTTCAGGTTTGTTCATATATATATATATACATATATATATATGACAAATAAAAATTCTGTTGACCAAGACCAGGAAAGCACAGATATGCATTAGTGAAGGAACTTTAGGACAGATTTGAGACAGAATTTGATAAGGATTTAAGTTAGCAATGTGTTTTTTTATTATTGTATTAAGTTTTTTTTTACGAGGTAACTGTAAAATTGGAGTTTTTACGACAACATGCCAACTGAAGTGATGACAGCATTGTGACAAACTGTTACTAACCTATTTATGACTGTGTCTTAATGATATAGTACCATATCCACCATTTATTGTGCATTCTGTCATGGCCACTGACAGCTGCGTGAAACACGATGTGGCATCTGTACCACTGCACCGACAGCGGCTGCAGGCCCATTGAGACGCCATAAATGTGTCTGATGTGAGTTTGAACCAGTGTAACTCACGTCCCTGTAAATGTACTTCTGTAATTCAACAGCAGGAGATAAAATCCATTGTAGTTCTTCTTTGTTAGCTTGTTTTGGCTATTTTGAGAAGACTGCTACATCATGAATATCCAAAAACGATGTCACTGCGATCACGTTGTGTGTTTATACCAGTCATTAGCTGCTTTTGAAAACACATTTATCACTGGCTGACATATGTTGTATTTGTCTGGCAGCACCATCAGAATTTTGATCCTTTCTATTTGCACTACACGGCCTTGCACTCATGTATCGTTGCCAAACTCTAGGAGAGTCCATGATGTCTCTGTTTTTTTTATATCTTTTATTCACGGATGCACACCTCTACAGACCTCTTTATTCCTTTGCTGCTCAGTATGACTAGGTGAACAGCACACGTTAGCCTTATTGATCATGCTCCAATACAAATTGTTCGGATCGTTCAAAAACCTAAGATGCTCAGACCCACTGGATTACTTCCTGTTACATTACAGTTTAACTTTCATGATCAGATTTGCAAAAACATTGAAACTATGCCGTGATTGGTCCAAGTATAAGTCAATAAACATGTTTTAAGCAAAGATAGACATTGTTTATTAGTGATCATGTACTGTATGCACCTCCATGATGTCATCTGTGTACAAGATCATAGTATATGTATAGAATTTTTATCATTAAGTAAAAAGATGTTGATAAAGAATTTATGTTAAAAACCATACAAACAGCCATCCATTCACATATATACACTGTGGTGTCAGGCTGAGCTGATCCTGGAGCTGAGGAGATTAAAGGCTGACAAAGAGGCAGCAGAGCCGGTGTTTGCCAGCATTAACAACACAGAAAATGGTATTAGCAGACACACCGGCTGTTGTCTCAGTCCACCTGTTGACCCAGATGGGACGACTGAAGTCGTTCTTAGAAATAGGTTAAACTTTTTTTTTTGGTTTAGAGACAGTCTTATTGAAATATTTTCCTAGTTTGTTTTCTTGTTTTATCTCTATATAATAATGTCAGCTACAAATCAGACCATGAATAGAATAACTACAAAGATGAGCCGTGACGTTGATACTGACAATTTTGCCAGTCTAGCGCCTGTCTCGTACTGACGTAAATATCTCATCTTTCTGAAATACCTTTAGAGTCGTGACATCGTCATCATGAGCAGAGTGAATTTCCTTGACACAATGTCACTTTTACAGACAGCACATTGAAGCCAAACAAGAGGATTAGGTTCCGTCTCGTCTCCTTTTGCTCCAGCTGTCGGTGATTTTTTTTCTTAACAGAAAAAGACATGTATCCTGGCCTCAGTTGTGGTTATCTTCACCATCTGTGTATGCACAACATCACAACAAGTGTCAGAGTTGGAAAAATTCTAAAAGTACTGTATTCAAAGTAGGGCTGTCAAAAACAATGTCTTGCGACTATCCAACAATATCCTACTACTGACCAGCTGACTGACAACTGTCACGTGTATTATGAGAGACTGTAGCCTCATTAATATTGTTGAGGACAACAGCTTTTAAAATAAACTCTGGATGTGTTCTAGAGGCCACCGTCAAGACGAACAGTAAGGACTAACATTTAGCAAAATACAAACAAAGTGTTCACTGCAGTTTTACGTACATTCTGAGACATTTATCTTTCCCACCACTGGCCACTCTTTGACCATCAGGACTCCAGTCTACGGCATAAACCTGCAGACATGAGAAACGGTCAGAAAAAAAAAATTCACATCGTCTTTTAAGACATGAGAAACGGTCAGAAAAAAAAATTCACATCAAAATTCAGAGCGCCATGACATTTTTCCGTTTGTCACCTCATCGGCGTGGCCTGGTAGGTCCATGTTAAGCTTTCCGGTTTTCATGTCCCAAACTTTCAATGTGCTGTCACTGCTTCCACTGACCAGCAATCTGCTGTCTGCTGACCAGGCCACCTGATACACAGACCCCACGTGGCCACGCAGAGACATCAAGTACCTTCATGTAGGCAGAAAAAACGATTTTACAGCAGAAGGAAAAAAATGTCACAAAGCGCCACCTACTGGACAGATGCATAATTGCATATTATACAGCTTATCAATGACATCTGTAAGGTGTTCTTACTTTCCAGTGCGTCCATCCCAGATCTTGATTGATTTATCAAATGAAGCAGATGCGAGAAGTCTGGTGTCTGGAGAGAAGAGCACTTCATTGACCAGAGCACTGTGGCCAGTCAATCTGGCCAGAGGCTTCTTCTCCTCTGCAGGGTTCCATAGGAACAAAGTGAAATCATCCGAGCCAGACACCAAGCGCTCAGGCGCCGTGCCCTGCAGGAACACAACAGCAGTGAGTAAAGATGTGCATGCAGAGAATTAAACTGAGAACTTTGTGACAGAGAAGAACTTACTCTAACTTTGTTGTATCTCTGCAAAGCTCTCTCCTTCAGCTCATCCACTGGTGGAAGAAAAATATTTGTTATACACATGCAAAGAACAAAAAGTCAGCTGATCATCAGTCTGAGATTCACAAGATAAGTTAAAGTGACATTTGCACCAATAAAGACAGAAACGGCTTACATGATCCAGAGAGGTCCTGTGGGTTTACTGTGGCAGTCGCGGGTTCAAAAGCACCGGTCCGCAGGACATAGTCTGTACTGAGGGCCAGTGTGTTCACCCAGTGAGCATGACCATGCAGCGTTCTGCACTGCACACCCTAATTCCAAAGACATACAATTAAATTAAAAACAATCCAGACTTTGACATTTACCTTCTGTCTAAAAATGTCATTCACAGCCTCACACACACTTACATCTTTTGCTCTCCACACTTTAACTGTTCTGTCCTGAGAAGACGTGTACAGAAGCCCATCCCCTCCCCACTTCACACATGTGACCGACTGTGTGTGTCCGGTCAGAATCTTCTCACAGCGACCCAGCACTGTGTCCCAGATACGAACTGATCCGTCTTTGGAGCTACTGGCCAGGAAGCGACACTCTGGGTTTCTGGAAGCAAAAGGAATGAGTTGATACCGGAAGCTGCAAATCACATTCAAAACCATCTTGTTAAAATTATTAATCAGTAGAAGGTAAAAGTCATAGCAGTTTAATAACCGAGTTCCGAGAAAAAATTAATTACAGATTTATTAATATAGAAGACAAATTTAGATTACTTTCACGTTAAATACAGTCTTGGCAAAATATGATATTAATATCATCGCAATCTAAATGTTTACACATCCTTTGAATTATATTATCTTTATTACTTTTTCATAATCAAGTGTGTCTGCTACTATACAGCTGTTATATTAGGCACCAATGTGTTTGATCCCATCACCACTTTGAGATTAAGAGTACATACACACTCACCTCATCTGTCAGACTGGTGACGTTGCTGACGTGACTCGACGCCACCTGTAGCTTGACTCAGTAATGGCGGGTTCAATAGTCTTGAGTTGCAGCTAAAGCGTAGCTGCATTATCCATTCATACCATCGAGTTACCGAGTGACCCGTTTGTTTGTTTTGATTAGGGGTTGAAGACCGAGGTTGTTTTTTAAATTAAAATATTTTTTATATTTTATTTTATTTTTATTTTTTAGGAAACCTTCCAGCAGAGTAAATGATCTAATAATCCACAACAATGAGCACAAAAACACATAAAACGTCTCAATGGAATCAATTTTTTTGGTTTGAAATTAAACATGTTTAAATCATGCACTTAATTCAACTCGTTCACTTTTTTCTTGAGTTCTCATTTTTAGTTGTAGTTTAGGTTATCACAACAATACAAAAAAAGAGTAGGTTCTGACTCACAGATGAAGAGGTTCCCAGCACAGCCATGTGATCCACTTAGAGTGTCCTGTCAAAGTCTTCCCTATCTGTGCACCCGTCACTGGATCCCAAAGAAAAATCTGTTTAACAAAACAATAGAAAACATCATTCATTATAACTGTAGATATCCATATATATATATATAAAGTTATATATATAAAGTTTGTTTTGGTCTTACTTGACTGTTCTTGCACCCAGACGCCAGCTTCTTGCCATCTGGGGACCAGGCAATGCTGAGAACCCAGTGTGTGTGACCTTGAAATGGAAATAAAAATTGAAGTCGCCTTTGACTCTTAGACTTTTGCAGCTTTACAGCAGATAAGGTCGTGACAAACAAAGAAGAACTTCACCTCTGGCTGTGTGATGAGGCGTCTCAGTTGTCAAATCCCAAAAACGCACTGTGGTATCACCTGACCCACTGGCCAGATATCTACAACATGGATGAATACCATATTTAAGAACATGTTAACTTGTCACAAATGACAAATTGTTCTCCATCAGTGACACTCACTTGCCAGTGGGGCTGAATGCAGTGGAGATGACAGCTTCCGTGTGTCCCTGCAGAGTGCTGGTGCAGCGGGCTACCGCTCTGACCCTAAACACGGCCTGAGGCTGGTAAACAACTGGCAGGACTTGCTCTGTCTCTACAGCAAGAGTTTTAACACAGGAGCCCAGATTGGACACCACCTCAGCCTCTCCACGCACAAAAAATGCCAATGGTACCGGTTCATCCTGTGGGAAGATAAAGACAAAATGATGAAATTCATGTTAATTAATCCTACCATTAATTGCAGAACAAAAGCAACCATTAGCCACACATGCTTTTGACTTTTCGTCTAAATTTTGATTATCAAGTTGACATTCAGTCTGTTTGTTGGTTTTGTGGACACACTGGAGGACAGTGACAAATAGAACGTTTGTATCATTTTAGTACATTGGAATTGTTCAATTATCCAGCAGGTGTGACCTTCACAGCTTACCTTCTGCAGCAGTGCATTACAGACCAGCTGTAGTTTATCTGGAGTAATGTCCAGAGGCACATCAA
Organism: Cynoglossus semilaevis; assembly: GCF_000523025.1. Classification (NCBI taxonomy): domain Eukaryota; kingdom Metazoa; phylum Chordata; class Actinopteri; order Pleuronectiformes; family Cynoglossidae; genus Cynoglossus; species Cynoglossus semilaevis. Next base: position 7,997,439 of record NC_024325.1, on the reverse strand, counting down.
ACGGCGAACCAAGAACTTCGCCTTCCTCATTCTGAAACTGGATGAGAAGTCGCTCCACGTCCTCACTCGCCATCCTCTGTTTGGCGTTAGAAAGTAGAAAGAATGAAATTAAGACAATTACTTCGATTAATGAATGTGCCAATTAATGTGTTATTCATTAGCATTTATGTGCGAAAATGTTAAACATTTACTTACACTACCTAGATTCACCACGAACCATACGTAAAAGCTAAAGCCACAGACTTAAAATAATTAAGCGTTAAATTGAAAAACAAAACTGCACTGTGTAATTATTAAAAAACCATTCGGGCAAATTGACCAACGTTACAGATACTTGATCACTCAAGTCAATGCAGGCTAATTCCACTAGCATTATGCTACCTGTCATATTTCAAACATGATTCCCTTTAGTTACGGCTCCGGAATTTTATAATTTTAGGCTTTCTTTACACCATCGTTTTCAGTGTTATGAGACAGTAGTCTGACAGTATGACAGTAGTACACGCAGTGTTTTAAATAAAGCTTTACCTTCGGTGTAGTAGCAGCGTACTAGAACTCCCCACGTGTATTTACCGGGAGACGTAGGGCTGAAGTTTGTTGACGGACACTCGCAAGGAATTGTGGGAGTGGAGAGCGCAAGTTGATACCGCCGATACTCATCACATCAGGTAGAAACAGTATCCCTGTATTTTTTAAATACAAGTGGCAATTTTTTATCACTAAAATTTTATAAAAACGCAAACGAAGACAACATGGAATAACATTGTCTTTTTTAGTAAAAACAAATATCTTCCGGGAGACAACACGTGTGTATTTACGTTTTAAGTTAAAATAGGAATATATCTTTGCTGAAGCTTAACCTGTGTTTGCTAATATTAACACAAAGTGATTTGAACAATATATGGAATGCAAGTTTTATGATGTTTTTGATATTTTTATTTTAATCCTAGTATCCTGGTGGTCATTTTCATCGTAACTCTTGTATAAGGTAAATATTTCGAACTTAGATCTGGTACGTGAAGGCAACACAGCTTTTTTTCCAGCTTCAGAAACAGGAAGTCACTGTTTCGCATGCGCGGAACAAACCTGGTTTCCGGTGCAGACGCGCTGCTTATAAACTATTTGTTGTTTTATTTATTAGTTGTTTTTACCTCTTCTTTTTAACTGTTTTTTTTTCTGTTTTTCTTCTTGTATATATTTTCAATGGTACCAACTCTTTTTTTAATATAATAACTTTTCTTCTCTGTAACAAATACTAATAACATTTCACATCAATGAACTTAATATATTAATCTTATTATTTTTATTATTACCATTACAAATATCCAACGCTGCATTTAATAATTTATTTTATGAGGTCTTTTTCAATAATTTGTTTGATAAACAGTAAGGTCGTTTACTCTGGAAAAAATGATGTTAAGAAAGATAATTAATAATTATCATTAATATACTCAGAAATTTCTCGAAAAATGATGTTAAGAAAGATAATTAATTATTTTTTTAATAAAAACGACATATACTCAGAAATTTCACCTACAGTCCATTTTATTTCATATCAAGAATACCATGTTTACGTTTACTGTATGTTTAATCTTATATGATTACCACTTCGCTTTGATTACTACAATTGATGTAATATCAGGACCTTCTGCAATATTTATAAAAGCAAAAATTTTAAATCACATACTTTACAGTAATAGAATAGTTGGATATTTTATTTATAACAGGTATAAGGCTTAAGACTTACAGCAATTAGTTGGAAAAAAACAAATCACATTTTTCAGGTTATGTGTCACAAAATTTAGCTTATTGAGCAGGTGAAGATGTATATTTAATCGCAAAATTAGACCGGACTCAGTGTTGTTTAACTCTTCCACAAAGACAAATGCGATGTGGCACTGCAGGAAATGTCTTATTTGTTCAGGCCATTAATTGTCTCTGGAATAAGACCTTCCATAACAGCACGCTTCGATTCCAAGATCTGCAAGAAAAAACAAAGTAGAAAAAAAAACAAAACAATTTCTACAAAATATCAAATGTACTTTTATACTTTATTAGGCATGCTTAAAATCAGATAAAGTACTTCTAATCTAAGAATCAACAGTTACTCACCTGGAAGTTAGCACTAAGTCCTATAATGCTTTGCATGTTTGTACTAAAGTAACCCAAAACATACTGTCCACTTATCAGCGGGATCTCATCCTTATCCACAGATATCTGCAATCAAAAAAATAAAAAAAAACCCTGCCTTTAATTCCCTTTACTGTGTTATCTTGCAAAATACAGCAAAATTATGAAATTACCTCAATGACTTCATTGGTCTCTGGGAGTTCCTTCTCCCTCACCCATACAAATGTTTCATAATCAGAAGCATTTTTAAATCCCACCTGCAGGAAAGCAGCCACATGATGACTTCTCATTTATTACACCTTTGATTGTGAACCTGTACGTGCCTGTCTTGTACCTTGTACAAGCCAATCCAGTCCCATGTGGAGGACATGAAGTCCTCCTGCACCGTGTAGTTGAGAAGGGCATCCTGGTCAGCGCTCCACACACCAATGGGTGAGATGTGCACCAAAGGTGTGTCAAAGTATTTCCTCAGCTGGGGGACACAAGTTTGAGCTTTGGCCAAAAATAAACATGAAGAGCTAACGGTTAGGGAGAAATACCTGAAAGGCCTTACCTCCAGAGTAAATGTCGCAGTGACAGGTTTGTGGTCACTGACACCATAGCTCATGTCGCTGTTGTACTTATCCTGGGTGATCACTAGTGGATACTCATCTTGTTCATCATCAGTACAAACAGATGTTTTCTCATCATCCTCTGATGACAGGGTTTTGGGTTTGATGCGCCACAGGATGCGATCTGTCCAAGCTGGTTTCCTCTTCTTGCCACTGTTAAATGCAAAGTGTTGACATCACAGGCATACAGTGCATCACATGTCATGATCTAATTCACCATGTCTCTACAGAACACAAGAAGTTGAAATGTACTGTAAGTCAAAGTACACATACCAAAACCAACATAAACAACAGAAATGTCAGGAATACATAACAGCCTCTGGCTTAAACAGTCACACAACAGGCAACAAATACATCTTGCAGGTGCTAGTGGTGTGTTGGGTTGATGATGAAGGTGTTCCAGGCTGAAATGTATTTTGATTGCTAGTTTTACTATATAGCCCCGTGTCTCCAGTTAATTGAGTTGTTATACGATGTATGATCAATGAAGAAAGGGCGTTTCTATGGAGACACCCACCTTGGTGGGTTTAACTCCCTGTACCAGGCCCCCAACCAGACAGAGAGCAGCCCCCAGGTGAGGGAGGTGAGGAGGAAGAAGAGGGTTGTGCTACAGCGCTGCAGGGGTCGGGGTCTGTACATGGTTAGAGGCAGCGCCACAGCACTCTTTCTGAGAGAGACACATACATGGTGCTGGTGTCAGGAGAGTGCAGGGAGACCAGAGAGAAAACTGTGGCCATTTAAATCCATGGTCGCTTTGGTTTTCTGCTATGACTGGGGTGGGGTTGTATTTTTAAGCAATGAAGACAAAGGACAAAAAAGCAACAGAAAGTGCTGTGATGAGGCTACAGAGGGTGGTGGGACATGCAACACAATAAAGGAGACTCTTACTTAAATCCAAACCATGTCTTAGGAGAGCTGTATAGAATTAAAATATACAATAAAGCTTAGTTGAAGTATGAGTCCATGTTTCAAGTACCAGAGTTGTCCACACTGGTACTGAATATGTTTGAACTAAACAATACCTGGTGTCATAGGTGTCAGAGTTTCGGTCAAACTTGTAGGTGGGTTTAAAGTTCAACGGCCCTTCCTCAAATTCTTGCAGGAATGGTTCGTTCTTCTTCATCATGGTTAGCTAAAATATGATACAGTGGCGTGTATGAGTAGTAGCCCCGCGAGGAGGTTTTAAATAGAAAATAGGCAAAAATGTAGCCAAACCCATGACTATGCAGTGTGTCAATCACTGCAATTTACACAATAAACAGATGTGTCATCATTTACGGTCTCTCACCTGGTCTTTGGTCCACAGCAAATTGAGCCGTCCACTGTTGATAGATGAGCGAAGGAAGTGCAGGCCATGGTCAGCAATGCGAAAGTTCAGGTCACCAAAGCAGAACACGGCTCTGATTTTTGGGAGAGGAGAGACTTTTAGCAAAACTTGGATCTCCGTGAGCGCAACAGTTTGACCCACATTAAAATACTTCTCAGCTCATGACAGCATACAAACAAGATCATTTATACCTGTAAAAATGATAGCCAAACTACCAGCAGCATGTGTACCATGGGAACCACTGCTGTTGATAGTTGTGCAAATGAGTCAAGTGCTAATGTTAGCATGTTTGTGTGTGGGGTACTTACTTGTGGTCAAGCACATGTGCAGTATCAGCATTGTCAAATTCCTGTGTCTCCAGTATGTGCTCAAACTCATCGACACGCTGCAGGGCGTAGTTCATGTGAGCTGCTAGGTGGCAGTTGAGGAAGCACACCGTGTGGCCGTAGAAGGTAAAACGTACAGACACTCCTCCTTTGTTACCCTAACACAGGTGAAGAGGGAACAAGCAGTAGTATTTGCTGTAGAACATGTAGTATTTTTCGTTATTGTTTCACTTGGATTCCTTGGTAAATTTTCTGTCTCAGTGCATCAATTACTCCACTCACTGTTCTTTCTTTGTAATTGTATTCAACCAAAGCTGTTGATGTCCTACTAATCAAACACAATGGGCCTTTCATAACCTCTTCAGTTACTGCAGCAACTGATGCTGGCTGGATTCCTGGGTTACAGGCTTTAACTATGTTGTCGTCGGCTGACCAGTAATTTCACTGAGAGTTTCCTACCCAGTAGCCAAAGATCCCAGTGCGGGTGTAGGTGGTCTGGATGTGTCTGATATAGGGCAGATGATGCTGTTTGGCAAAAACAAGCAGCAGCAAACCCTGCATCCTCATTGATGTGACCTAAAAACAGAGCAATAGACAGTGAGCAGCAGCATTCCCTCCTGTTTCCAGTCTGTTCTTCTGCCTCTGTCACGTGTCTCACCTTGATGAATCCTCTCGGTGCCAGTGTATCCATGAACGTGTGACTCCAGGAGTCCTCCACCAACAAGTCTGAGATAAATCTGATGGGTGTGGAATTCACTTCCTGCAGACTGACAAGCAACAGCACCGATTAAGACACTGATAAAGTCAGGTCTCCAACCACTGATCACTATAGAAATTAAATTCCACGTCTTTGGTTTTGGTGGCTCACCCAATAACAAAGAGATCTGTGGGTGGCTGCACATCAAGTTGCAGCAAAGAAGTCACATCTTCAGGAGGTTCGGCTGTGGCCACATTCCAGGTCACCATGTGCAGCCTGTAGATGGTTTATGACTTAGTATGACTTAGCATGACATGGTATGAATCATAGTTCTAAGACATTAAAACGCTTTTGCTTTTTAGTGGCATGTAACTATATTTGTATGTATATATGTATGGTTATATATCTGGCCTGCAACCTGTGGCAACTGACGCACATCTGGCTCTTTAGCCTTAGCATTGGCTCCCTGCAAGATGATATTAAATAAAAATATATCATCTTGCGTTATAATATAAATATAAAAAAATAGAATAAAACAACGTAATATCACTGTCTTCTTAAAGAGAAGGTCACATCTGTAATTTTAACCTCAGGTCACTGTGACTGTGACATATTGAGTGCTGTATGCCAGTGTGTTGAAATGGATGATTGCCTGTAGTTCGAACATAAACAAATTGTCAACACTGCAGGGTTTGTGGCTCTGGGTCAATATTTTTGGTGGTAAAATCATTCAAAATCAGTGTTTTAAGTTTACAGACCCTGGTCTGGTAGCAAATGACATAAACAATAGAAAATAAACAGGTGAATAAACTAAATGTATGTTGTCAATGTCAGTGAAAGTCTCTTCCAGTCAAACGTGTGTCAACCTGAATGAATCTGTGGGCATCAAGCATCCGCAGAGCTGAAAAGCATCATCCAGGGAGCGAGACACTTCCTCGCTGGCTTCATCCTCTGAACTCATGTCCTCTATGCGGCTCAGCAGTTGGAACAAACGCTGTCGAAGCTGCATCTTGGACTTGGAGCCCTGTGATGTTGTGCTGCTCAGACTGTCTGAGCGCCTACGAGGACTTCCTATCAAGGAGTCCATGATAGGCTTTAAAAAAATAGTTCCTCTTCCTGCCAAAACTCTTTGTGCAGGTCTGACGAGATGAACGTATAAAAATTATTTATATGCGGAAAAAAGAGGAGAAACCTGCTGACAGGATACCGTTTGGTTTGATCGCTCCTCAGGACTCTCCTGTCTCTTCTGCAGGCATGGCTCACCTTCACTCTACTCAGACCATTTGAAAGATGAAAATGTTTCTTTCTTTTTTGGTCCCTCAGATTTTTTCTCTTGTTGACTTGTCCACACTGACCACGATGCGAAGCTCTGGGTCCAGAGTAATCTCTGTTGATGTTGTCTCCTCTCTGGCCGAGTCCTGAGTGTCCTTGCAGCGATGAAGTACAGCACGGCAGCAGACTTGGGAATGTGGGCAATTCCTGTTTGGACTATAATCGCTGGCATGTGAAAGTTTGTCTTTGAGGCTTTGAGGGCTTTAGAGGCCGATCTTCCATCTTTGTGAGTGATGTTGAAATAGTTGAGCAACCGTTGGGACCTCTAAGAGGTTTACTGAAACCGTGTTTTTTTCCATCAGCTGAGTGCACTTAATGAGTGGATTCGATGGGGGGTAGTGTTGTGGGACAATCAGCGCACAATAGCATTAGTTATATGGTTGGCCTGGATCCAGCCTTTCCTTATTTAGATGAAATGTGGTCCAACCAACAGGGTTAACACAGAAGTGGTGGGTGTAACATAGATATTTCTATACCCACTTATAAAAGTACACATTTTAAAAATATGAAGAAAAATCTGTCTCTATTCCTCCCCTGTAAATATTCAGCCAAATACTTGGAATTATATTAGTCTAATGAAAAAAAATCTAAAAAATATATGGGAAAGAAATCTGTGGCCTCATTTCTCTCCATCACTCGTGGTAACAGTGTCACATGAAGAGAATTAAGCATTCTTTAACAAAGTGTTAAGTGGATAAAAGTCAGAGGTCTGAGCAGTGGGAAATAATGAATGGCACATTGTTTTGTCTCCCGGTCAATGACAGGCATGAAAAAGGTTCAAATGAATATGAACCTTCCAATAAAAGAGATTTTTTAAGGGCTTGAAATTTGTTGCTACTGTGTGCCTGAACTTTTATGTAACCGTGAATTTCATCACAAGCTGCTTGAAATAAAAAAAAGAAAAGAAAATGAACAATAATCTTACCTGCACTTTGTGCCACCACTCTTCAGCTTCCCAGCGCTCATTTTCTCCCCTGTGAACACAGAATTTCACTGAAAACAACTTGAACATTCAGGCAGTGGGTGACACAGAGAAAGGGCTTAATTAAGCCAGAGGGCCTGAAAAAAAAATTAAATCAGACTGTAATAATGTCAGTCTAATTAATTGCTCATTAAAGTTCTCTCTCTTTTTTCCCTTTATCGTTCTCTTCTTCCCAGTGTAGAATGGTAAAAATGCTCTGCTAACAGCACTGCTAGCGTTTTCTCGCTTTTTAACTCCCTTTTTCACTCTATATCTCCTCACCCCTCTCTACATTTCAAAGCCTTTGAAGGTGCTGAAAGTTTTTGTCTCGTAAATGTACTGCATGTTTCATACTCATAATTTTATATGTTTAATCTTGTATTTCTTTATTCTAAATTTGGCACAGATTCTTTGTCGTAAATTGGTGAAAACGCTGCATAAATATGCATTATAACAAGAAATCAGTGACATTAAACAATACAAAAATTGAATCAAATGATTTCTAGCCACTTGGGGGCAGCCTTACAAAATACAACTATGTGGAGGCCACTCAAACACCCAGTGTTAAAGATATAACTTGATGTTCTTGAACGATAGCAAAGCTTTGTCAGACTCAAATGAACGTCAGAATGTAAGAAGTGAGGGCTAAACGCATACCTTCATTGAAATCGGCTCAATAACTTTAAACTAAAGTTTAATTAGCTCTAGTTTATGGTTAGCTCAAACATATTACATATTTCAGAGCGGGTAAAATACCTAAAGTTGAGACTGATTCCTAAATTAGGCTAACTTAGTGTAAGCTTAGCTCTAACTGATGTTTTTGACTTCTTTGAGCATTTCTTTTTTCTAATTGACTTAAACATATATGTAAATAGACAACAGTTCAATACCTTGATCTTTATGTTTCTCCTGTGGTGTTTGGTAAAATCCACAGACTCCGTGCGCACAGATGACAAACCTCTCTGGAGGGGAGTCCAGAGTCTGGGTCTGTTTTCCTACGATGGTTCCCGTTGTTTGACGTTTGGTTTTCTTGTTTTCAGCTGTTCCTCTTCTGGATACAGGGTCCCACACACAACCTGCTCGAGACTTAAAGCGGAACATCGGATCAAGCTATTATCCCAGGTTGGCCAACAACCCAGCGAGAAAGGTATTACGGTATCTTATTCATGAATGAACATGTCTGTTTAGTAAATGTCACCGTGACGCATGGATTTTATTTTATACTTTAAGCTCTACTCGTATGTTCCTGTGTAATCCTTCAGTTTTGTAATAGTATGGAATGTGGACGTGTATTACTGCGCACCACTGTAGTACACCACACAAATATCAACAGAGATTGAAAGTGTTGTAAATGTGCACTGTCAGATGGGTTATTAGTTTTTAGTGAAGAAAATCCAATGGTGATGGCAATTAGTTATATCTATGGTTATTTTAAAAAATGAATAGGTTCTCAACTCCTTTACTTCTCTGAGAAGACTAATTACAAATAGTTGATTTCAAAAGAAACGTTTTGAAACATGATTGTAAAATGATTTGAAAGAGACTCTAGATTTAATGATGGAAACATCTGTGGCTTTGGAGTTACATACATAATACATACATTAGCTGAAGCATTTACAATTAGCATATGTAGCACCACCTGCAGGGGAATTAAGGGGTTGCATACTGCATCTTGTATTTTTGTTCATTACATATTTGTTCCAATAGTTTCCTAATGCTTTTTTGAAAACGTTCATTTTCATTTCCTTACACTTTGTGTTCTTATTATGTCACTGTTGTACTTGCAGTGACAGCAGAGCAGTGATGCATACAGAAGAAAAAAAACACTCTAAAGATGATGTACAGTTAGTCTGCATTTTTTAATTAATTTCTTACATCTCCAATGTACAGTAATGTTATTGGAAGATAAGATGACAAAAAGGCACAAATTCACAATAAATTAAGGAATAACGGGAGACAGGGCAACAGGGGTGAGAGAGTTAGAGGCAGAGACAAAGAGAGAGAGAGAAAGAGAGAGAGAGTATGTAGGAGTTGAAAAACAGTTTTGAACAGTGGAGACAGCTGCTTTCATTCTCTGGTTATGAATGGATGAATCCAACGACGGTTATCCGTGAGATTGTCTCTGTTAAACCACGTTCTCTCAGATTCTGATAATGCTGCAATGCAATACATTTGATTTGTTCTTAAAATGCCTCTGAATGGGATTTCTTCAGTCACCAGCAGAGGGCAAAATCTGGCATAATTTGATCTGCTGATCAGAGTGGATCAATGAACCGATCCAAGCTGCCTTTGTAGAGTGTGTTCCTTTTCAACAATGGAGGCGAGAGTAGTTCAGAGACTGACCACAGAGATACAACAACATTTCAAACAAAAATATATATCTATACACTTTCCCGGTTACAGGACGTGGTCCCTGTGAGGAAAGAATGAGATGAAGAGGAGGAAATGAACAGGGTTTCTTTCTCTTTTTTTTATATTTTCCTGTCAGTAAATTCCAGATCTCAAATGTTTTGCTGGGATCATCCCAAAAAGCGTATGTAGTATGGGGTACGTTATGATGTCTATAGCTGACAAACCTCTTCAGATGTGTTATCATCACTACAACTATCACTCTACACGCCCTCACACCTCAGGGTGAGGTGCCATTTGGTCACTGTGGTCTTTGTTATCCTGAAAATTCTCCAAAGGAATGGGGTGATTTAAGTGCCAAGGGGTTGTGTTTTAGGTTTGGCAGGACAGGTCTGGTCTATATATATATATATATTTATATTTCTATCTTTATTTATGTGTTCATCTACAGTAATTTATTTGCTATTTACAAAGTCAGTACATTACAGTACATCCACAAATCTCCATGATTCGGTTGGTAGCCCCGTCACTGAGTATAGACAGACAAAGGACACAGAGAAAGATGAAACCATCTGTGGCCAGTGTTGTTACTTTAAAGAGGCTACGATATGGACGAAACCATGATGAGGTGTCAGAACATGGCAAAAAAAAAATCATCAACAACAACAACAAACAAACAAACAAAAACGGTCTGCGCCACCAACAGTCTACAAGTCTAAACTGTTCTGATTATATAATCACCAACCAAGCCTGGCAACATTTTCAAAAGTAACTTTAAGGTATTATATTCTGTAATTTAAAAAATAAACCAAACACAACTTCACATAAGATCAGTCTCTTTCAGATCTTCATGGATGCTGCCCTTTGTCTTCATTTTCTAGATTTCCTTTGATTTTAGAAGATTCCCTAATGTTTCTCTAAAACAAAATAACAGTATAATAGAAATCCAGTAGGTGGCAGTAATGTGACAAAGAATGTAGGAATGCCATTCAGACCCAAAGAAGCCAAACTAAGATTGGTTGGCAGGATTATCTTATTACCGCATTTTTTTGCAATTCTTTGTTGTAGTTACTGTACATAATGATGGAAACACTTGTTCCAGTACCGGTTTTTGCAGCACCCCCTGCAGGGGGGAATGTTTGAAAAGAGGAATCTAGAATTTTACATCTCTGCTTAATCTAGGCAACTACTGATGAACATACAGCTTCGTTGTGTGTAAACTTTGTCACAGGAATTGATAAATATTTATTTGATTCGACTCTTGATCAATGCATTTTACACACGCGATGTAAAGAATCAAACTTTTAAGTGTGCTTCCTTTTAGCTCTATACTAGCTTTTTATTCCACACCACTCCGTGACCTCTTTAAGTTCCCACACTGTTAACAATGAGTGCCGAATATGAAATGTGAAGAATGGGTGAAAAGGAAAATAGAAATGCCAAACAGACATCAGTGAGAAGTAGGAAGGCTGAGCCTCGCGACTACATCCCCCTCCAACTCCAGCATTAGTCTTCAGAAACACACCATTGTACCTCACTCACGTACACCCATGCATATACCACAACACCACACTATCACAAACAACAGACTCCAGGTTCCAGCAGGAGAAAAAACCCCCACTGCAACTAAAGACGGACACAATCAAATCAACACCTGGTAAATACAATGACCCAAAACTCACTCACTTTCTGAGTGAACGGCAGCACAAAACGTAGATCTGTGGCGATAAAAACAGAGAATCATGTCTGATGGTAGTTATTGCTTGTACTGGATAAAACCTTTTTATCCACGGCAGAAATGATGGGATGAGTGACAGGGAGAAAGATGTGTTTAATTTTAGGGGTTGGAAAAGTAAACAAGGAAGAAAACTGCCAGGTGTCAGACCTAAATAAACAAGGGACCGTCCTACAGTAAGATGTATGAATGTTCTATGTCATCATATTTGTAGGCTATAGCTAATTTCCCTCAACTCTGTGTGTGTGCGTGTGTGTGTGTGCTTCATTGAGATAATATTCTGACAGTTACTGTATTTTAACATATTGGATCCTGGAAAACAAGAAAAAAAACCAAAGCATAGAAGGTTCAGCAAAATACACACACACACACACACACACAAACCATGACGTCAGCGACAAATAAGGGGCGAATAAAACTGTGAGAGAAGGAGTCAGATTTTACATCACACATCGGCAGGAGCTCACAGGGCATTTTCAAATTTCGCAAATGGATTTTAACAACAAAACTTATACATGACAAATCCAGAACAATGATGAAGAGAAAAAAAAACAAGTCACAGAATCAAACGCAACACCAAGTAGAATGCTGGGAATGTTCTCACTCATCCAGGCCAGGAAGTCCTCGGGAGAATTAGTCTAAGACAGAACTACCTTTCTTGTAGTTCTAGATCTACCCCCCCCCCCCCCGATCACAACTAAATCACAGACATTCTGAAGAAAATAAAATTTAAAAACCCTGCTTATCTATTTATTTATTTATATATATATTTATAGTTGTGGTACAATGCTTCTGCTCCCCAGTATATACATGTTGGGATATCTTGAATTGACAAACAAATAATGTCACTCTGCTCTGCAGTTAAGAACAGAGTGGACTGACTACTGTGTTGCTAGTGGAGGCCTCAGAGCAGTTACTACAGGTAGATGGTGACACCCATGGGAAAACCAATAAGGGCAAATGGAATTGAAGGGAGCTGGAATGGAATGAAGGTTGGCTCAAAAAACTAGGTATTTGTTGGACCCAGGTCCCCAAAAAACCAGGCTGTTGTCTGATCCAGACCAGAGTTAGCATCAGCTGGTCAGGTGCCGCATCAGGGGGAACAGAAGGAAGATGTGAACCTGCTGGTGTCTGGTTACTCTGGTATAAAAAAGACAGAAAGATGAGAGCGGTCAGCTACTGTCATATGTACTTCAGTTTTCAACAGGAGAAATGTTACAGCAGCTAACAATTAGCTAAAATATTGAACTATTTTAATCCCCTGGCCAATCTTACACATCTTACATCTTACACTTGGTGTCACACAAAATTATGTTTAAACATTTTCACAGACAAAAACACTATGAATGAATCAGTTGTACAACAACAAAAGTTATGCTAGTGCTCCACCTAGCTGTCAGGTCACAACAGAGATGATCATCCCACCTGATGAGCAGCAGCATTCACGGTCTGATACAGCCTCAGTCTTCTAAAGCCACCATTCCTTTCACAGGGTCCTTCACTCTCATCTGACAAACAGACAAATCATATTTGCAGAAATGCCACGACGACAATCTTTGATGTCTTTGATGACCTTTGGGGATCTGACCCCATTACCTCATCCAGCTCTTTGCGCGTCTCGTCCTCCATGCGACGAATATCATCCATGTTCAACTCAATCCACTTGTCGATCCAGCAGAACAACTGACGGTGGAAGTTAGTGAACAAACGCTTCTCTTGCTGAGGATGAAAAGGAACAAATGCAAAACAATTAAGAAAGGAGATCAAACTGAGTTATAAACACAACACAGCTTGAAGTACTCAATACAATGTTAATCCAAGCAAACAAACTACGGCAGTGTAGTCCAGGCTAAACATGTGACAGGATGAGGTCAGCACAAACATTTCCTGCAGGACAAATACACCACACCATAGGAAACATCCTCCTCCACCTGGAAACAAACCTTTTGAATGAAGTTTTCCACTTTGTTTTGCAGCCCCCACCACTTGAATTTGACAGTGACCAGTTTGTAGGCACACATGTGTGGGCAGTCTTTCTTGTTAGGAAGCTCCTTCTGCAAGTGCACGTTGACACACACATTGATATGTAAACAAAAGTTATATATATATGAGTAAGAGTAAATAGGTATAAGTAAAATCCTGGCAGAACACGAAGAATACTGAACTGTATTATTTTATTCCGCCCACATGGACTCACATATAAAAAGCTGTCTGGTCTGTGTTTTTGTTCTTGCATTTACTAATGAATAATTAATACATCTGTACTATATGGGTATAAAAAGTACTGAAGTATTAATATCCACCCTCGTATTAAGAGATCTGTTTTGCAGTACTGCACCTTCCAGTCTGGTCCTAAAGGACCTCGGCCTGTCTTCACTGACTTGAACCTGCACGGGTCTTCTTCTGGCTTATAGTCCTGTGCAGATGATGATAATGGATTATAGTGTTTCTGTTCATGGACTTTAACATTTTTTTCTCAGAAGGAACTTCACCTTGGGCTCCACTTGGTGTCTGTCTGCTATATCAATATAAACAACATCCACCTTTTTCCAAGTTTCTGCGTCCAGACCATGAACCTGGAGCAGAAGCACAGAGCACAGCTTTAGTAGATACAACCAAGTGTCTGAGGGCAGATTAAAGGTCAACAAAGCCAGTGCTGACTGACTATTAGTAAGTTTTACTGGTATTTATGCAATATACAAGTGTAAGGGTAACCTGAGGTATGTTAATTGGATTTAATTAGTGTCATAATTACATTTTCGAGGTGTCCCAAGTCAGGTTTGTGCCATGTCTCAATCTTGATCAGGAAGTTGTCTTTCATATACTCATTCTGCAGAGAAAAGAAGAGCAAAGCTGTAAATAAGTTGTGAAAACATTAAACATATACTGCATGGTCAAGTACTGTATGTTTGCCATCATTCAAACACAGACAGATACACTCGTGTACACATGCACAAAGGACTGGTGTCTGACTCTCCCTGCTGCTGCTGCTGCATCATAAAATGGATCAAATTTCTGTCTCAACTTTCAAGTTCATCTGCCGCCTCAGTGTGAATCGAAGTGTGGCGTATGGTTGTGAGTCAGTAAACATGATGATATACAGTATGTGTGCAACAACATGACATACTCACAGTGATAACTGCAGGGTCACAGCAGCGATTATCATGGGAGAAAAGAGAGAGAAAGAGAGTTTAAAAAAAGTTACAATTGAGGAGTTTGATTACAGTTACGTTGGTGGACTTTATTTCTTAAAGGAGAAGGTAAAACAACTTTAAGGTTTTGTGTGTTCTGGTATAACAGATGGCTGGAGGAAGCTGGTTCTGTGTATGTATGCGTGTGTGTGACGGGGGGGGGGGGGGGGTAAAGGGGGGGGGTCCTCACGTAGAGCGCAAGGGGGTGGCG
>NC_024325.1:7976318-7982303 GCF_000523025.1 Cynoglossus semilaevis | reverse complement strand
AAGCAATGTGAGAGTGTGAGTCATGCTTGCGTGTGAGGGTTTGGGGGGGTGGGGGCATAAAGGGAGAGATCTCACACTGAACGGCTCAAGTGATTGCCTGACTCCTCTTGCTGGACACGATAAATAATTCAACTACTACTTCAAGGTGACATAGAGAGAAGGAGAGGGAGAGGAAGAGGGAGAAGGAGAGACAGAGAGAGAGAGAGGGAGAGGGGAGGGTGAAGGGTGCTCACAGGGCGTATGATTATACTCTTCATTTCCAATTATTCCCCTCGTCATCATTCATACAGTCATCATGCTGATGCTCAGCAAATTAAAAAAGCTACACCTGTGGACCCCTAAACATGATACTCCTGATGTGACAAAACCGACAAGTAAAGTCAATTAAGTAGTCATTATTAGTGAGGTATTACACACACAAAAAACCATCAAATATAATATACAAGTGTCACCTGTGCGACAATAAGGATATGCGTTCCAGGCTTTCTCATGGATGTTGAGGGCAGAGGCCGGAGCCAACATTCTGACGAATGACGGGACTTTACTGCACAACAGGGAGGCAGAGATACAACAAAGTATAAATACTTGGAGTACTCGACCCCCCAACTTTGGTAATGACTAAAATACAGTACAGAACATTTCCATCTGCAGAACTGAAACAATGAGTGTCCTCTGGTGGTGAACTTCCCTTTGTCCCAACTTTCGTTTTTATTTCTGAATTAATTCATGTTTAACCAATAACAGTCATTCAATGTACTGCTGTTCTAGAAATGTTCCGTATATGGCCTGTGTTCAGTTCTAGGCCCTCACGGTGTTTAGTTGAAATGTTAACCATATGAAATCTCAATTTCAATATTTTCTTCATCCTTCCCACTGTCAAGATATTGCAGTGATTTGAGATTTTAATAGTCATTTGTGTGTGTGTGTGTGTGTGGTTGACGTTGGCCAGGAGACAGGACTGAAGATGGAAATGATCTGTCTCTAAATCTGCATATTATTATGCAAATGTTGCTTTAATACATACATAACATTTCAGTGGCTGTAAAAGTGTCAATACATTTTTGGGACACAACTGCAGTATTTTATGTATTTTATGTAAACCTGTAAAAACAGCTTACCTCTGCAAATGGTAGATTTTGTGCGTGTACTGTCCTTTCTCCCCCTCTTTCTCGTAGGGTTCATTTTTTAGCACCTCCACTCCTTCTCCTCCCCCCGTCTCATTTTTACTGGCCTCGGCCACAGAGTAGAGCTGGCCCACCTGGTACTGAGCAAAAGACAAACACAGCAGCTTGAACTCAGGTGACAGCAGTGAGGAGACGTCGCCTGTAGTCTGGTTTTGATCATGTGTAAACGAGACAGGAAATGAGAAGAATAACTTCCCCCACCATTCTTTTTTTCCCACTTGTGTTATCAGCTCATCTATTTCAGTCTGAGGTGAGAGATTCTTGTTCTTCTGATCCACATCACTACCTTCACTGTAGCCTGCTGCTAAATCTTCATAATCTTTTCCATACGCCCACGACCTTAAGGCGTCCTTCTGCCATTTCTAATTTTACGTTGCACCCATTTTGTTTTCTCTTCCATCACATGTACACAACCTTTACTGCCATTCTTCCTCTGTGCTCCCCTCTTTCCTCCTGCTCTGGAGTGTGTGAATGTGGTGTGTGTGTGTGTTTGATGCGCAGAACAAAGGCTCCTTTCATTTTTAAATCACCTCTAATCCACCGTATAACCTCTGCACAAAACCGACACATTTACCACGTTGTAAACGTGGATCACGTTTATTCTGTGAGAGGTTGCGGCGACTCTTGTAGTAATCGTCAACCATTTACACGTTTGTAGATGACGATAAAAAGAGTGTGATAAATTTACCCTGCAAAAAGGCTGGCAGGACACAAGTAAATATTTCTGTAACTTCAAATACATCTGTTAGAGTTAGCGTTGTCAAACAATTCAAAATTTTAGTCTGATTAATCGCAGAGAAGCTGTAGATTATCCACAACTAATAGCAATTCATCTTAATTAATCACGACTAATTATGATTATTTGAGCTAAATCAACATTCCTAAATATGACAAAAGATATTTTTCAGTATGTTTCATGATGTTGTAACTTCAGTCAAGTGGGGAATTTCTTTAATTCTTAAAATCCTCCTGATTTCCTAGTCTAACAACTGATCGTTAACTTCTTATTAGTAAATAGTGTACAAGTTAAGACAGAAGAGGATCTGCCGTTTTACTCTCTGCAGCACAGACATGTTAAGAAATGATCCGGAGCAGATTAAGAGCTTTAAATATCTCTGAACCAAAGGTCAATGAGTCTGATGTAAAATAATCCATAAAGAAAGGTGCCCATGTGGCGTCAGGTGACTCATTTAGAATGCAGACCTGAATAGGGAAGGAAACTGCAATGGAAATGGAGATAACGGTGGACAGTGGGCCTCGCAGAGAAAGGAGGACGAGGACAGTGACAGTGTCTACTTTAACAACCTGTCTGATCAGTACAAACATTCTACCTTAGCTCCATGCTAACAAGAGCTGTAAAATGCCTCTCAACATATAGTCAGTTCCGTGGTGGTTGCTCATACAGTATGTGTGTTAGAAGTAAGTGGTTGAGTCCTGTTGCCAATAGTTGTGCAGGGTACTATGTTAACGACTTTTAGCTGAAAAAGACCAGAGAAGAGTGACTCAGAAAACAGCAACTGTGGTGTAACAGGACACACATAATAAAACATACCTCTTCCACTGAGATGGGAAGAATCACTCGACTGGAAGAAAGGACAAAGACAGGAAGGCAGTTAGTTAAAAAAAAACCTCAAATATGCAACAAAGAAAACAAAAACTTGAGTTGTCTACACTGAGCTCCTGGCTCGGCCTGGACTGGACTGGACTATAGTAGTATATAATATAAGGTTGAAATCATTGTATATTGTTTTACATGACTTTACATTGTGTAAGTTTACTACACAGTACATGAAAACCAGGGAGTGTGTTTTTACATTTTTTTTCTTTTTTTCATTACAACAACAGCATTTTAATTACCCATAATGCATTTGGACTCTGAGTTATCAGAAGAGAACACATTCCTAATCCTAAATCACTCCCAATGAAAACCTCAACGTTTCCAGCTCCAGCTTCACTTCCTGTCGTTCAATTTAACTCACGGCGCTCAGATCAATGACACTTGGATCTATTAATAACACGTAATGAAGACGTGTACAGTGCGCTGCCTCGCTGCTGCCGCAAATGTGAGTGTGATGTGCATCGGAATTCACCCTGCACTCAACACTGTCCCACTGCAATCTGGGTTTGAATCCCAGCCAAACGGTGCATGGCAGGGTTTTAAACCTCTTAATGACATCACTTTGTTTAAATATTAATGCACGGCTTCCCCGACAAGATCTTCATTTTGAAACAAACGTTGTGGCCAATTCATTTGTCGTCAGGATAAATGATGATGTGTGTAGCTGCAGCTCACGTGACTTCTCAGACAGGTTCAGAAACAATACAGGGTTACAGGATGTTTCATTTTAATCCTTAACACTCTGCCTCTGTAAATCTTCTTGGTGTAAACGTCTGGACAGAATTATCAAGTGTCTTTCCGTTGATTCTGGAAACATACACTCCATGTCTTTGACCACCCCTGTCCTTCCTGTCCTCTCTGTCCATCATCATTACCTTGTCTTTATCTCAGATTAATGCGTTGTGTTGTCTGTAAGAGCTGATGGGGAGTGGATGAAGGTCAGAGGTCGAGGTGTGTGCAGTACAGTACAGTCTGTACCAGAGGACAGGAAGGATCTCTGGACACTGTCCATGGTATCTTGGTCTGCGTTTGCTTTCAGAATTTAATCACCAACGATTTCATTGATTGTGGAGCAGATTGCCGCGGCCCAGACTGGTCTTTATCGCTTCATATCTTCACCCAGTGCCATCACTCCACTCCTGATCTTATTGGAAGGCCATTCATTGAACAAATCCACGTGTTAAAAAAATCAATGTTAACAAATGTATAACGTATTATAATAAGGCTATTTTTGGAAACAGAGTTAGAGAATAAACCCAGTCAGCAAGTCTCCACAGGAACCACTGCCCAGTATGTATTGGCACAGCTCTCATGCTTCTCAAACTGTGATGATCATATGGTTATGAACCCTGGATCTGGATCACTCTGCTGTTTTTCTAAAGACTTAGTGCAGTCAGCCTAATTAATGAAACCCTCCTGGGGGGAAAGTTTTTCTCCAGTGTTAAAGTGTGGTTCATTGGCTGCTGACTTCTTAAGGATTTGTTTGTATTAAAATCCTATTATGGGTTTGGTGCAATGGTACGGATCCTGCCTGTGATGAAAGCTCCAGTTCTAATAGTACCTTTGTCCCAGGGTGGGTTGCATCAGAATGGTCACTGTGTGGACCACCACTGTGGCAATGACCCTGACCCCTGACAAGGAGAGTTTAACTTTTAACCATTCATATGCAGCCGTGCCCTGTATGAAGCTTCCAGTACTGTTTGTATACTGTAAACATTGATAAACGTACAGAGCTCCAGTTAAAGAGGACGTTGACAAAGACTCACAGGATTCAGGAGCCACAGGTTGGAGAACGCTGCTCTGTCAGGACAGTGTTTCTTGGGTTATTTGACTCTCTTCTTCTTCTACTCCAATCATTGACAGCGGAGTTCTTCTGTGGTTCCTATGTAGACCAATAATCTACTTTCTGTGTACATTTTAGAGACTGAAGGCTAAATTGGGGGTTTAATAAGTTTTGTTACGTTTTCTTATTTGAAAGAAGCCTCCGTTTTATCATCAAGTGGAACACAGATCTAAAAGAGAAAGTTTCTAGGTTGGTATACATCACTCCTCATCTTTAAGCTCGTTCTCTAACCACCAGCTGATGCCGGATAGGCCTGCACGGAGGCCTAATGCTCGACAGTGTGTGTTCCAAATCCACAGAAGGTTTCTGTCTGCACGCAACACAGATCCCACTTCATCTGTCAGCACGTCCTCCCGGCCGAGCTGTCAGTCTAACAAACGCCTGACTGGTGCGTCTAAAACCGCACCATTTGCCCACACTCGTGTCCACCTGCTCAACCTGCCCCACACTTCTTCTTCTTCTTCTACTTCTCACCACCAACCCTATATTCTTCCGGAGTTGCTCGCCGGAATGTTCCATCCTTTCACCTTCACCGAGGATCAATAACATGGCCTGAGCAGCTTTTGCGTGAACGAACGTGGCTTTTCCCACATCACACATATATCTCCTCACACCAGCACCAAATAACTGGACCTGTAATCCAGGCTCCAGGACACCGGGAACGACCGTGTGATGCCGTCTGATATTGCGCTTGTGATGCTGGATGTGAAGGGCACAGCTCGGTCTAACCGTCCTCGCTGCTGCCGGCTGCTGATGGAACTGCAGCCACCGCGTTTAATCATCACGGTTCAATCAGTTAACACAGGCAGGCTGATGATGGAGAGGAGTTCACGGAGTAAACAAACATCAAGACCAGCCTGGCGGCTGTTAATGCGCTCTAAAACCACAATGTCAGTGCCGCGTATCCATCCAGACGGATGGAGGCGCACACATCCTCCTCCTCCTCCTCTTCTTCCTCTCTCCCCCCTCTCTCTCACACACACATTCACTCACACCTACTTACAATTCCTTTATGAGCATTTTTAGCGACTACAGTGTGTTCCAGAGGGGAGCGGCTCAATGCAGGTGCAGAAACAGGGTCGGTCTCTCCCTCCGTGGGTCTCTTCTTCCTTCCTCCTCCGCCTGCGTCTCTTTTACACCTCTCCTCCTCCTCTATGTCATTCTACCTTCCACAGTCGCTTGTTGTCTTCACGTTCACTTCCTGATCTGGGCCGCGGCGCGGCGTTGCTGCTGCGCGCAAAGCAGCGAGGCCTGTGCGGATGAGAGAGCGCAGAAAAGTGGATGGTTCGACAGGAACAGCAGCAGCAGCCGCCGCCGGGGGGGGGGGGGCGGGAGGGGGC
>NC_024325.1:7950143-7974761 GCF_000523025.1 Cynoglossus semilaevis | reverse complement strand
AAAAGAGGGGAGGGGCAGAGAGAACCGCAGGCCCCAGCCGCGGCAGGGGGGGGAGGAGGAGGAGGGGCAGGATGAGGAGGGGAGGTGGTTAGTGACGCACGGGGCTTCATGGACACTTCTGACATAACAGAGAAAGAGGGAAAATAAAATAATGCACTCGCGCATGAATCTGACAGGTCACAGATGCAACACATGTTCATCCATTTTTAAATGTTTTGATTTGACATTTTGGTGCAAGTGTTGGAGCAACGAGGGTGAAAAAGTCATTGTGTTTATCATTTGTTAGGCCGTCCAATTAAAACATTGCAACACACTCCCCCAAAGAGTGAGATGAAAACACAATAGAAGTTTTATTAACAGGGTGAAATGAACATCCAACAAAAGTTTCCAATTTTAGCACACGTGAACATGGTCGTCTGTGACGCCACTGTATATGGGTTTACATTTGTGTAATGATACCATTAACGCAAAAGATTGAATTTAAAATTTTAAAACTACTATTTTCCCTCTGACCCCGTATCCTGTGTTCAGGACAGTGTCATCATTCTGTAAAACTGTTACAATCAAGAAAAAAACTGTACCAAAAATAGAGGGTCTGACTCACGGTAAGATAAAGAGTAATTGAATCTGGAGTCAATGTAACGTACGTACACAGTGTATATTTTTTTAAATTATAAATACTATTTACGGATTTAGAAATCGACATATGTCAAATGCACAACACAGAAACCACCAACCACGTCATTAAGAGTGACGTAGCAGGTGTCTCTGTCTTGGTACAGCCCAGATGCTAACGACTGAATCTTGTGTCCTCCATCCTCTGCGTCATCTCCGTCACAGTGACGTAGGGTGTGGGCGCTCATCATCAGAGTATATAAGGGCACGGAACAGGGATCACATTCGATGACGACAGAGACGCGCGACGCGTCAGTTCGTCGATAAAGCCTTAAAGTCCCCGCAAACATTGTTGATTACTACCGCAGCTACTGTCACCGGTGTCTGACATTATAGTCATGTTTAGTTTCATTTACAGGACGAACTCTCAGACGCGCAGGAATCCTCCTCAAACGTCTGGTCGCTGTCACGTGATGTGACGTCAGGTTAATAATCCGCAGTCACTGGCTGTGATTGTTGGACCTGAAATTACATAATGATCTACCGCTGCTGTATTTATAGCATCTGTGTCTGACTCTGCCAACAACAAAGCTGTCTGTAGAATAAGAAGGGAAAAAAAAAAAACTAATTGTATTTAGTCCTGTGTTTTGTCAATCTTTTAAATTGAGACAATTAGTGTTGCATCTAATTCCTTTTTTGGGATGAAGTAGTCTATTTTTTTATTTTAAAAATAAATCGTCTGTTACAGGAAATCTTTGACATTTATTTATGCATAATATTTTAGTCTAGGCTCATCTGCAATTATGTTTTTTTGTTTTGCTGATTTATAACAACAGGTTAAATGCTTCGCAGTACAGTTTCAATTGAATGGCATGACTGTAGATAAAGCTTAGCCTTTATTTTTTATAGTATATATAGGAATATAATTTATATAATATATTATAATACATATAACTTATTTAAGACCTTTTTTTAAATACAAAGGCATGTATCTTACCAATTAGCATTTTCTACACTATTAAACAGTTGTAACAGATGTAATGGATTTCTGAATCCAGAATAACACAGCATTACAGTTGTTAACCGCTGTAAGGGAACACAGAAAGCAAACAAAAAAAAACAAAAAAAAAAACAAGCTCCACTAGCAGCAGCAGCAGCAGCAGCAGCAGACAGCCTGATAAACCATTGTCCCGTTCTCTAGTATCCTCTCAGGTGGTGATATGGCTGAGGTGTCGGGTGTAGTGACAACCATGTGACGGAGTGCAGTGTCAGATGGCAGAGCGTTGAACTCGCAGACTGAAGCTAAAGGCTGGTGTTTGTTTAAAAGCTGTTTACAGTTCACTTTTTTCTGCATGTAGAAAAAAAAAATCAATAGTCAGCTCTTCAATTCTAATGTCAACTATTCAGGTACACCTGTACTGCTGGTGTGTACTTGTAACACATTTGGAACTGAGGTGCTGGAAACATAAATCAATCTCAACTTCAGGAAAAAACATTTGATGAAGATTTGATTAAAATACAGTTGAAGTGAGGTCTGGAATTAAAAATATAAATAAATAAACCAGGCATTTGTGATCAATGTGGTGGTGATGAATGTGTGATGACAATTTACACTTACTTCCCTTAACATCTGTTGTTAATACTGACCTCTGCTGGTTAAACGAAAATCTTGGAAAAACCTTGGAAAAAGTATCTTATCAAATTAACCCAACTTCAAGACTGATCAGAGATGTGACATGAAGGATCACTTTTCAATATCAAATAATCATAAAATAAAAAAATATAATAAAGATATACTTGATAAGCTGCCAACAACCTGATGAAATGTAAGCACGAACACTTCTGTGAGAAAGTAGAAAAGACCCAAAAAACACCCAAACCTTCAAAGAGATCAGCAGATCTTTATTCAACTAACCACCATAAAACTAGTGAACACCTGTTTAACAAAGAGATCGCTGTGAGCTGGATGTGAAATTAGAAGACGCAAACACAGGATGTGACATGCAGAATGCGTTTCAATGCGAGTCATTTGTGAAAATGTGGGGGGAAAAAAGTAAATACAATACAGGGATGCAAGAAGGAGGAGCTTGGAGTTAAAATATGGATATTAGTTTTCAAAGAGTGGCACCGGGAAAGAAGTGCTGACATGAGCTGTGTTGAGGAGTTAAAGTGCCGTACTTTTCGTCAAGTAGAAACAAAAAAAAACTTGTTTGAAAAGATTGTTCTTAAGAAGAGTGATGTCTGATTCATATTTATATGAACTAATTGAGGTTGTTAATTATTTCCTCACGTTGACTGTAGATTAGACATTTACTTACCAAATGTATTCCAAAAGGCCCAGTAGAACTATATTCAGAAGATAAAAATAAATAGATCTAAACATAGCTTTCATCAAAAAAGAAAAATCACATTCTGATGTTAGTGTTCCAGAATACTGCTACAATAAACACTGACATCCATCCAACAGTATACTCTGTGCCTTCTCTGTGATGTTAGCCTCATTTGTGGCATCATATTTAATCTTAAAAAACTATATTAAAAACACTTCTTCTGAGCTTCTTTTATAAAAATTCAGCTCATCAGCTTCCCATCAGCCTCCTGTCACTCTTCGACGGTTCACTCACCTGATGCTGATCAGTCTAAATCTACAGTGGGTAGCACCACATCTTAGGATTTAGGGACAGCATGATTTCAATTTAACAATGTTAAAGAATAGAAAACCTCAAGCAGTGTCATAATAAAATGGTAAAAACGCAGCAGGTGTCTTTTCTGGTCCCGCTGGATTCACGACAACATAACGCACTTTTCATTTCTCCTTTCTACCTCAGTTCCGAATTACAAATCAGACTTGACACGAGGCAGAGCTGCATCGATGTGGTTCTCAGTGAGGGAGGAACATAAAGAGAATTCAGAGGACGTGGGGGGAACACAGAGCACAGATGTCTCTTTCCTTTCACAGTCTTGTCCTCTTTCTCTTTTCTTCTTCCTCTTCACGATCACTTTTCTCCTCAGCAACTTTTGTATCAGCCATAGGCCTGGTGAGATTTTGGAGGTTGATAAATGTGATGACTAGAATTCCATCATTGGATCACCAATGTCTCTCAGGGAAAAAAACAACCCTCGTCTGTTTCTTTATTGACTCTTCCCTAGACGAAGGCCTCGGGGAGATCACAGCCGTTGACTTTGATGTAGATCTTTGCGTTGTCCTCCTTCTTCTGTTGCTCCTTGTGGAGGTTCCGCCTGTAGAAGAGCAGGAAGAGGGGCAGCAGGAAGCCCAGCATACTGAGCACCAAAAGTCCGATGTTGACCTGGAGGATAACGGGAGTTAGTGGAGTTCAGGGACCTCAAAGGTGTTCAAAGGTGTTTCGTGTGCGAGTGTGTTGAAGTTTTTACCCAGAACGGATCTCCTTTCAGTGGTCCCATCATGGCCAGAAACAGAGGCTGCTGCAGCAGAGCGAACACAGCACTGACCAGGGACTGCATTCCTGTCAGACTCCCAAACTGGGACGAGGGATACCTGCGGAGGGAGAGAGAGTTAGAAAACTCGAGTTAGAAGATGAAGATAGTACGTGAATGTTGATGAATGTACAGTGAGACTTACACAGCTGCATAGAGGCCACCAACTGCAGAATGAATGAATCCTCTCACCACAGTGTGGAGAACAAATGACACAATCTGAGGGGAAGAAAGAAATATTTGTCAAGTTTATTCTGCAGGGTATTTATTATTGTCATCAGTAATTTTACAGATCTAGAAAGGTTTGTGCAATAATAATAATAATAAAATTACACTGATAATTTTGCATAAAAGCGACCACTGTCCACTCACCTGCAGAGGGAGATTAGGGATGAGACAGGTGATTCCAAATCCTACCAGTAGGAGGTTTGTGAGAACGAAAGCTCTTAAGGCATTGGTGATTTTCTGGGTCTTTTTGTCTCTACGTTTTTTCTTTGGGTCTCCCCTGGTGAACAAATCGAGCCACACATTATTTTTTTTCATGTACACCTTCCTTGTAGGAGCGCTCCAAATATTCCACAACAAAACAGCGGTTTAGTAGTTCGTGCGTGGCCGCAGTTAAATGTGACTCACTTTTGGCAGGGTTCCTTTTCCTCTGTTCCATCATCACACTCCTTCAGCTTCCAGTCCATAATCTGACCAATCACAGGAGTGGTCATCAGGCAGAGCAGCTGCAGGACGCCGAAGATAGATGAGTACAAACTGACTGTGAGAAAGAAAGAAAAAAAAAACAAAGAGAGGAAGGATAAAGAACTGACTGTGAGAAAGAAAGAAAAAAATAAAAACAAAGAGAGGAAGGATAAAGGAAAAAAAAGACATTATTAGGTTATTTTTTTTTTGAGGACTTAAATAATGAATCATGTGATCCTACTCATGTGTGCTTCACCTTCGCTGACAGTCAAAATGAGTTAATAAGTACAACTAATGGTATCTGGGGATTTCAGACTAAAGCTAATGGAGAGCTGAAGGACGAAGTCACTGAACAGTGAAGGTCACATGACTAATAAAAGAGGTGGCTTTGAACAGTGTTAGGTGGTGAAGGCGGGTACATTAAAGTTTTAACGTTTCTAAGAGTTGTTAGTTTGAAAGGTAACAGTCTGGGGGTTTAGTACTGGTCAACTCTACGCTTGTTTTCTTACCAAGTTCCATTCTCTCCACTGAAAAGGACAATTAAAGTCACATAAGTTCAGCTGCTTTTATCATGAGTCTATGTCATTATGTAGAAAACAATAGGTCCTCGACCAGGGGTCTCAAACTCCGGGCCCACAGGCCATTTTGGGCCCGTAATCTCACCCACATCTGGCCCATGACAAGATGTCAATCATGATGTAATCTGGCAACAGTTTGTTTGGGTTTGAGACCCCTGATCGACACACATACAGTACCAGACCTGTGTTGAGGTCTCCATCGCTGAGAGACTCCAGGACACTGTTCATGGCTCCCATGTAGAACAGAAGACGAAGCTGAGTCACAGACATGGTCACCAGGCTGAGCATGAAGAGGGGACTGATGATGCTTTTCAGGAATGATTGGGCTGCAGAGGAGAAAACACCAAGAATGAATCGATAGAATGGAATGTGTAAAGCTGACTAAGTCCAATGGTGGGTCTGCAGTCGTACACTCCTGCTGTGGTTTGCTGTCCATTTCCAGGTCCATGGTGGAGAGGCACAGCTTGTGTCCGTCTTTAGTGGCCAGCTCCTTCTGCTTCAGACTGCTGCCTACACTCAGCCGACGGCCCACTGTGGTCACTTGTTGGTAGAACTGCTTCCCTGTGATTTTGTGGTCAAAGCCCAGCCAGCTGAACTTGATCTTCACACTGTAAACAAAGGATGAAAAAAGTAAAATTATATTTAAAAAAAAAAGTTAACACATAAATCAATAAATCAACAAAATGTCAGGACAGCTAAAAAAGATTTTCTGCTGAGCAAGACTTGTAAAAGTTTCGATGAGGTCGAGTGATGAGTGTGCAGTTGGACTTTAACCACGTGTTACATCACCACTGTTAGACTGACTGATGATGTGGCTAACTCTCTTCTTCTATGTCCACATTATTAGTTGAACTGTTTTTAGTGAGTGACATGTGTGGTACTGACGTGTAGTCCATGTCCTCTGGTCCAGGGAACGGCTCCAAGGGCCAGTTGAAGAAGCAGTTGAGGAAGACCAGGCCAGCACAGGCAGCCCACACCACCAGGATGGTGATAAAAGGTACTCCAAAGTCATAGATCACCTGTGTGGAACCAGGACAACAATTACAAAACATGAAACAGACAAGAAGTAAAAAGTATCCCAGTGAAAAAAATATGCAGTAAAACAGTTAGGTAAGATTTATAGATGCAGTAAAATATCTGAGGAGGTGGGAAAATGTGCTGGACACTAGTTCTTACCTTGACCCCTGGGAAGGTAACAGCAGAGGAGGCGTAGGAGCCAATCATCAGGGCGATGAAGGTGGAACGCAGGTCCCCGAACATGCTGGGCAGCTGGAGAGAAAGGAGACAGAAAACTCTGAATT
The DNA here is from genome assembly GCF_000523025.1 of Cynoglossus semilaevis. Taxonomy (NCBI): domain Eukaryota; kingdom Metazoa; phylum Chordata; class Actinopteri; order Pleuronectiformes; family Cynoglossidae; genus Cynoglossus; species Cynoglossus semilaevis. The sequence goes on along the minus strand of NC_024325.1, from coordinate 7,968,121 downwards.
CCACAGCATTACAATCTGTACTGATCGTGCATTTTGACAAGTGAATTAAGATATGCAGCAACCAATTAAAAACAAGGTTAGGAGCAGAAAAATGTCACAGGGGTAAAAGTAGGATGACAGTCAGAAATAAAACATTTAAGACAGACCACCACTAATAATAATAATAATAATAATAATAATAATAATAATAATAATAATACATTCATGCGAGAGATTATATTTTTCTTGGATGTTGAAACAGAAGTGAAAACGTGACCCAGCGTCTGACCTTCAGCAGGTAGCTGATGTTGACTGCAAGATGTTGCACAAGAAAGAATGACTCCTAAGTCTTAAAAGTCACAATCAAAGAGTCAACAGGCAACTTGAAGACTAATAATTAACCCCACACGGAGGCTTCTAGGTGCAGCTCAGGGAGGAGAGTAATGGAAAGAGGACATAAACATGTTTTTTTTACCTCTCCTTTTTTCACACTGTAGGCTTTCTGTGTTTTTTTACGGCATCGTTGAGATTTAAGCCTGTGGCAGCAACTGATGGGAGATTTAGGTGAACGCGACAAAACCACATGGGAAACACAGTGCAGCCTGTGGTGGTATATAAATTGAATTATGTGTGGACAGATTTACTGGAGCGAAGCCACTTTGTTGTGAACAGCATCACCATGGTACGACCCAGGACTGCCGTGCATGTCGCTATAACCTGAAGTGATGGCAGGAGGGAGGGAACAGGAGGATGAGGAAGGCCAGGGAAAGAATGCAGAGGAGTGCTCGGCGTGGGGGGGGGTGACCCTTTGAACCCTGGGAATTCACTGGTGTTGTTCTTTTTACTGCAAGTGCTATGGTTATATAATTATGTAAGAAAAGTATCAGTGGCCCTGGGAAGATGTTGAGTAGTACTGCACTGTATATGAACAACAACAAGTATATGATTTACAACAACAAAAAATGGCACACAAAATATGCACTAAAAAATATCCCTGCATTCTTTTAGTGTTTGTAAAAAACAAATCTAAAACTTCTTATTATTGGCTTTTAACATTTAGCATTAAAAATGATGCATAAAGTACATTTGTTTGGTGTTTTCCGTTCCGGGTTCCAGGTTCTTGGTGAACAGTAAATGCAGCAGGTGGTTATAATGAGCCACTGTGTTCATTTGTGTCTCATTTTCTCTCTCCAATCAGTGCATACTTACTGATTTTCTAAGCACAGCTCAGTCGCTGACGGGAACACTGAGTGCTGAGAGAGGAGTAAGCCAAAAACAAGGGGAAGGGCGGAGTGCCAAACAAGAGGGAGGGGGGATTTATTTGGAGTGACGATATCACGAAAACCTGTGAACTATTATAATAGCAGCAGAGACAAAACCCTTTGCATACTTTCATAATTAAGTTGTGCCAGATTTCCAAACCATGAACTTCAGTTGGGCCACAGGTTTGATGACCTGTCAATTGTTATGAAGATGGCAGACATTTTGAATGATTTGCCGAGCAATATATTTTAGCATCTCTCAACCTTTCTCTAATGACCACAGGCTGGTCCACTCTGAGGTTGAGATTTGAGTAGCATTACATACATAGACATTGCAGCATTTGCTGCAAAAGCAAAAAAAAAAAAAAGAAACTGCAAATACTTACTGTAAGAGAGGTGAAGGTCATACACATGCCCCCGAAGCCGTTGAAAGTCAGGGCGATGAAGATAAGGACAGAGAGTTCTGGGAAGGACACACATTGGGTCAAGTTTGTCAGTAAACAAATGAATGTCTTTGAAAATCAGTACAACCAGGTCTAAATGGTTTTTCAACACAAACCTACCGTTAGGTTGATAAGCTCCATAAGCAATGAGAAGACAAGACAGCCCGAAGCAGGTGCTGAAAATGGATACAAGTGTCAGATGTTTCAATAGGTCAGATAAATCATAAGTCATTTATAGAATAATAATTTCTTGCTCCATGTGATTCTCAAAGTGAGGTCTTCCTACTCACCTGCCCAGCAGACGTAGCTTGCGAGGCCCATATTTATCCATCACGATGCCCAGAGGCAGTGTAATGGCTGAGAGTAGGAAGGAGCCCACAGTGAAGGCCAGGTTCAACATCTCATCCTGCTCCTTACAGATCAACCAGCCGTTCATCCTCATGGGCCCATCTGGTGGCACCAGGGGTCTCATCTCGACCCCGTCCCCCAGCCCCACCACAACGTCATCGTAATAGTCTGAGTATTCATCGGGTGTTGGCGTGGGCTCAGGCAGGGACAGATTATAGCTGGAGCTGTTGCCTGAGGAGAAGAGTGGACAGATTTATGGAACATATAGAAAAAAACTGTTGTCCACAAACCAGAGCTACTTCATGTTTCAACCTATTAGCCTCAAAATTGGGTAATTTCTGTTTCTGGGGTAATTTAATAAAATTCTTTTGCTGTCTGCTAGCTAACTTTCCTGAGTTAACGTTAGCTATTTTGGTTGATTTGTAACTGTTAAGTTTGTAGCACTTTTGACTAGTCTAACAATGATCCTGTACAACTGGGTTATCTTTAAGCTAACAGTAGGTTATTGGATAATGATTTCTGACCAAAATCTTTAGCTTTTCTCTCATTTCTTGGCATTTACCTAGCTACTTAGCTAACCAGCTAACCTTTTCTAGTGAATTTACCTATTTGGGGCTAACTTAACATCAAAAATGTACTCCATTTTCGGGCTAACCTCTGTGCTATGTACAAACAGATAACTTTGCTACATTTGCTTTACTAGTAAGTAAAATAAAATTGGGGGAAAATTAGTTGATTTTTTTTCAGCTTAAACAGTTTTTCTATTAAATAGAATATTCAGGGACAGTGCTGGGCTTTTTAGAACATTTGTAGTTTCTCTTTGTACAGGTGGTACCTGAGTATTTTAACCTTTGACCTTGTCACCTGTGGCTACCCAAATAGTTCGGACATATTATCCAAATATTACACATCACTGCTTTACATCACGTGGGTAAACTTTGAATTTAGGGTCTTTGTTTACACACCTCATCATGTACAATGACAAATAGTCCTGCATGTGTGTACCTTAGACTCACAGATAGACGAAAGTGACAATCTGTTTTTATGTTGGAATTCCATGGATCAAATTGATAAGATGGTATTCGCAATAAATGTCTCCTTATCTCCATTACAATGTGATAGTGTGAAGGTTCAAGGGAGGACGGGCAGTAAACAAATGGATGTCTATACTAAACTCATTGACACCTTTGTGACAACTTCGTGGCCAGAGGAGAGAACTCTGATGTTAGCACGTGCTAAGCACGTTGACATGCTTCACAACAAAGTGATGCGCTCTTGTTCAGTAACACTTTTGAGAGATACAGCGCCTCACCTAAAAGAATGTACTTATCAGTTCAGTAGTAAAGCATTACCCTCTGGGTTCACTGTCCTCCTCATATAAAAGAAGCCTAAATCATATCTCTGCTGCATGTGCACAAATCCCTAATCTCCACCTCACCTTTTTTTCTCCCATTTTTATTACTGTCAGCTCAAGTGTGGTCTGATTTCTACTGTTCATCACTTTCCTATCTGTCTTCACCGCCTCCTCAATCTTAATCTGTGGACTTTGAACTTCCATATTACTGGTCATAAACTGTGGTGGCGGTGGAGCTCTCAGCCACTCGACCACATGTCACATGTCAGGATAGAGAACTGAGCTGGTTCAACTGTTACTCTCTCTCTCTCTGTCTTATGTCATCAGAGGTAGATAAGATTACTATGACAATGCTGCAGGAAGTGAACCTTCCATTAGGGTTGCTATAAATGCCCAAAGACGTATTAATGTGTTCTCACAGAAAATTATCAGTATATCATCACTGATTAATGTCAATAATTGAAAATATTTCAGACATTAAATTATAGGATATGTTCCACAAATGATCAATAAAACATCCTTAAATATGATTAAAGTTATACATTTCTGACTTATTAGTTAAATATGATTAAAGTTATACATTTCTTATTAATCTCATGAATCTTATTAATCTACGCTTTGCTCAAAAATGTATAAAACATGCATTTATTCAGATATTATTCTCTCAATCAGTCTCTTAATTTAAAGGGATTCATCAATTTATTCTTGTAATATAAATATTGCCAAATATTTTCAGTTTAAAATTCTAATCTTTATCAGGAATATGAGGCAGAATCTCTTCTTTTCGTAAACTTGAACTATTAAACTAGAGATATTATTTTGCAATTGCCTCATTCAAAAAATAACGTTTTGTAACTCCACCATATATAACAGTCATCCATCTGGTAACCCTACTCACTCTTATATATTCACAAGGCCAGGTTTAATCTTATGGGCACCTCTTTAAAAACAGATAAGAGCCCTTTCAGGTAATTCTTTTATTCTTCTTAAAGAATGGACGAGGTGAGTGGGGGTGTTCATTTACAGCCTTTAAATACGAATTGGCCTCTGATGAATGTCTTCATTTAAATTACCTGACAACAAAGACAGCAAGTTTCATGAGAAAAGGGAAGTCCAGTTCCCAAGGATTGAGCAACTGTGACTGAATTAAAAAAAAAAACTACAGCCAGGGAGAATGTGGCAGAACACACACTTGTGACTCACCTTCGTCGTTGCATAGGTAAGAGTAGAAGCCCTCAGATTTGAGCATGATGAGGAGAGATCCCCATCCCAACAGCACAGCAGAGAAGAGCAGATTCTCAACAATGGCCGTCACTGCCATCCACCAGCGCCTGGCGAAGGCTGTGGCCAGGGTCGGAGGCATTGTTGGAAGGAAGGTGAACTACAGACAGGAGAAGAAAGGCAAGACGAAGAGGGAGAGGAAGAGCAGCAGAGAGGGAAGAGTCGTCCTGACTGACCCAGGATGGAGGAGCCGTGATCACTTATCTGTGAAGTGGAAGGGGGAGGTTTTATAGTTAGCCTATCAATGAAATCAGTGGACAAGAGAAGTTTTACTTTTTCTTAATCACATAATTTATAAAAAAAGATTCAAATGTAACCTAAGGAAATTGGTTGACCAGTTAACATGTATTTTCCAAATAAGAGCTAAACACATTTATGCTAAAACTAAACTAAACTCACAGTAATGAAGAGAGGCGAATTATTAACTCTACTGCCAGTACAAAGATCATGACATCACTGCTGCAGGGACAAAGAGCTTACATCACGTTACAGCAACATAACTAACTGAAGCAGCATCCACACAAGTTTGTGCTGTTTAGTCAGAAAACTGGATCAAACTGGACTCAGAGAGAAATTTGGGGCTCCCTCACTTCCCCCTCATCTCATGGCCTCTCTATCTGTGTACTCTCTCTCTCCCTGCTCCTCTTTATTCCTACACAGCCCGTAAATATGTTCTCAGGCTCATCGAAGCGCGACCAGCTTTTCTCTGTAATTACTTGTTGTGCATCCAAAAACAAAAAAGCTGCCAGACAAACAGCAAACAAATCGGCTTACTCAGATCATTTTTTTTTCTTTTCTCTCCATGTACTTTTACATGTTCTCATAAACAATCTCAACTACTACAGTAAAAGAATAAAACTGAATTGTTAACTGTAAATAACATTAAACAATAAAATACTTAGCCACGTAAACAAACTGTGATACAAATATTCACTAGCAAATGTTACTTTGCTTTCAGTTAAACGATAATGCATACATTTCTGAAGATTATGATAGAATTCAAATATACAACCTGCATATTAATATATATATATTCTGTATATACCTCTACTACAGTAATACACGTATACTACATGTGATATTTACCTCTGCAGGCTCTAAGCAGCAGTTTCCAGCTCCACACTCACAGATGTACTCTGGTCGTTTAAAAGACTACTTATCTGTGACAAGTCAGTTTTATATACTGTGGTGAGCTGCACATGGCGCCCCCTATTGACTCGTGTGAGGCCAACCCCTAAAATGACCTTTAATGTTTAGTTTCTTTAGGATGGCACAGGTTGATTTTATCAAATCCACAGTGCAATGGGAAATCTGAAATGCTTTAACCAGGAACAGTGGAAAGGGTTAATCAAGCAAAACAAAGTCTGGTTGAAAACATAATGGACTTTTTTAGATACGGTGCTTCGGCAGCTGTTAAGGATCAATGAGAAGAACTGATAAAAGGAGGCTGAGGCCGTGTTTACCATCTAATGTACGTAAAACATTTACCTTGGAGTTTGTTTTTCCTGTTCAGGGAAAGCAGTTCAGCTGGATCTAATGAACTGGATTTATTTCATTTTAAATAGTTTATCGATATTGTGTAATGAAATGATCCAGATAGTTTTCCTTTTATATATATATATATATAATTATAGTAAAGTAAATAAAATAACTTCTTTTTTTACCAGTAAAACATTAAACAATGTTTAAAAGTCCAAACAATAGGATCAGTTCATCAGTAGTTTATTAATTGACTTAAATCTCAATAATTGTTCAGGTAAAAGCTAGTCTGGAAATCAGATTTGTTCTTTTTTAAATTTGTGAAAGCGAAGGTGATGTCATCAGCAAACTGGAAGTGAAGATCGCTTTTCCATGCCTGAAACTCCATTGATGGTCCGCTAACAGCGTGTCACGCTGAAACTGTAATCAATGCATGTAAATCAGTCTGTGAGTGGACACTCATCTTGTCCAAACAAACAATGATATGGTAATGTGTGGTAATGACTGTCATCAATGCCTCTGATTAAAGGTAAAGCCACAGCGTTTGAAATTCAAACCAACCTGTTTTCTGGGGTTTTTCCAAAACATGTTTGTGACATGAATCCATTCCTCTATCAATACTTAATGAACCAGACAGGACGTCAGACATTCAAAGATCAACGGGGTCACATTTTTGCTGATGTAACTGCTCAGATCTAACGGTTAATTACCAACCCAATACAAACACAATCTGTTATAATTCTCCTGCTTTATCAAAAGGCATTCTAGCACAGATACTATTCTCCTGCTTTATCAAAAGGCATTCTACACAGATAGATCAATACTAATAATAATATCGGACATTCAAAAGACAAGTATTTATTTAAAAGTATTTTTATAGAATAATATCTTTAATACTTAGAACCGTGGTTATTAGCAAGGATTCTACCATCTTTCTGTATGTGTTTATATTTTTCCTTGTTGCAAATGAACAGGTAAATATGCAAACATTTGTGGTACAGGTGCTCAATAGACGGCAATATAGCAGCTCGTAAAAGCTGCAAAGCTCCCAGTGAAATATAAACATTTTACTTGGAGTGTTAGCTTAGCCTAGCCTAACCTTGGACTGACTTTGTTTGTCAAAACTTCAGATGAGCAAACTTATAATCTATGTAAATGAAATTGATGGATGGGAGGAGTAAACATGTACAGCTTCAAAATTGGAAGTTTATGTTGGACTTGTTGCATAATATTAGCATTATAGCACACTGAAGTTGGAACGGTTGGCAGTAATAAATGTTTATTCAATATTTCCTTGTTCTTCTAGAACAGCACACTTGGGCAAAATGCGTATTTAGCACCACCCAAAGGCCACCACCGGCCTAAACAGCCCAAATATAAAGCATCAACCATGTTAGTGAGCACACAATAAGCTGCAGTTAATTTGTAATAATTATTTGTATATTTGTGTATAATAATTTGTGAACTTCTTCCTATTACATTGCTAAATTGTGAGCATTATCACTACAGATTCTCTACAATAGAAATGGTGTGCAGTATTTTGAAGTCAGTAATGTGGTGTACAATATGTCCTAATGTGTCCTGTAGCTGATTTAGAATCAGCAGACTAATCCAAGATCTTTCTGTTGTTGTTCTTATCAGATTTTTATCAGATTTTTCATATACACATACAGAATATTTCTCTTATCTGAATTCAATTCCTTTTATCGTAAAGTTATTTTGTAACTCTTATGGCTATTTATTACTTTAACATTCTTTCTTCAAATTTATATTTTATATATGCCCTGAACTTCAGGGGTGCGGATTTACTTTTCTTGTTTTGTTGAAAATAACGCCATCTTGTGGTGTTATATATACCTGACTCTGCTTTGTCCTGTACAATGTCTTGGGAGCGGGGTACACTCTGATAGACAACCGTTCACACTTATGATCGACACTCACACCTATGGGCAATCTAAAGTGTATAATTTACATAATCCCCAGTCTACATGTTGTTAGACTGAGAGAGGACGACAACAGAGAAAACCAACAAACACGCAAAGTACTTACAAACCCAGTACAGTCAGAGCAAAATTAACAACACTTCTGAAATTATGTGTTATATTTATTGTGTATTCTCACTTGTAATATGAAATGTACATCAGTACTTGGTGGGAGCAGCAACACATTAAACAATGGGCCTCATGTAAGAGACACAATAGGAAAAAACACTACACAGCAGACCACATATACAAGGTTTCCTGTTTACTTTAAGTTAAGTGAAATGGTTGTCATTGTTGCACAGCACACCACGAATTGTTTCCACTGCATTTAACCATAGTCAAGTGCGTTGGGAAGAAAGTATGTGGGGGCAGTTCATGCTCACAGCACCTCAGTGGCTGGTGGATTCAAACCTGCGACCTTCTGGACACTTTCTTAACCACCAGGGCCACCACTGCCCTAATGTCTTACTCTTTTATACCCTACATATACATATACATTACACTTCCTCCACCAAATATACAGTTTGCAAAGCATTATCTTTGTCCCTGAGTGGCTTTAAGCGCTTAAATGTGGTAACGTAATCCTCCGGTGTCTTTAGCAGAATTCAATCACAGCGATGAGACCAAATATAAACAGGAGCAGCGGTGTCACTGTCCTTCTGTTAGCTGCAAAAAAAAAAAAAACATAACATGATGATATTAGAGAGAAAGGAAGGAAGGAAGCCAGAGATAAGAGAGGACTGGCATGGAAGTAGGAAGTGCAAGAGTTCAAAACCTGCTGACCCTTATTGTTGTTATATCATAGGGAGGGTTTCCAAATGAGGTGCAGAGGGTTACTCACAAGTCATGATCCATTCTCTATTTATAATAATAATAACAACAACAATAATAATAATAATAACAATAATAATAATAATAATATCGTACTTAAGTGCTTACCATTTGATACGGTTTCTGGAAGAGAAAAAAAAAACATTGTGGTAATGTAAACCATGTGCAGATTAATATATGACTCAATGATATAGGGTTTATTTCAGACAAAATTAAGAATGTTGCGAATCACAGCCTAGAATATGTTTTTAAAAATGAATGGTCATCAAAAATGAGGATTTTCAATGCTGTCTTTAATCCGATTGTCTATGAAATCATTCTACGAAACATGATGTGCAGTTTAGGTGTCCTTTTGTAGTAAAATGTAAAAATAGGGATGGCTCATGACATTGTGTAAGCAAACACACCTTTGATGGTGAAAGTGGTTTCCATGCCAGCGTGGATGTGATCGGTCACATGACAGTGAAGCAACCAAGTCCCTGGGTTACCAGCAACCATTTCCACAGTCCGGAAAGTACCGGGGAAGAGATCTAAGACGTCAGCACGGTGGACATTATCTGTCTGACTCATTGTAGAGTGGGAGAGGAAGAAGGGAAGAAAACAAACAATATTTAAGGGAAGTTAACACAAACAACAGTGATTTCAATTTTTCTGTTCAGTCCACATCGTACAGTTATAGTGAACATTACCTTGTAGGTAAATGTCTCAGCGTGGAAGTGAACGGTGTGCATGTCTACTTCGTTACCCATGCCCAGCAGATACCAGTCAACCTTTTGACCCTGTGTCATCACCAGTCCGTGGAGGTTACCGTACAGCTTCCCATTTATACCTTTGATTTGCAGTGTCATAAATAAAGTTTGCCAAGAGGTCACAGCAGTGCACAGGGAAGAAGACATAAACATAACAGAAATATCATACATTTAGATTATATTGGATTTACACTGCGTTAGTAGAGGTCACATTTGATCTTTTCTTTTTCTGTTTGCTTCAGGATGACCTCGAAAATACCTTTCTCCATCATCCTAATCTCTTACCATGCATCATGTTACTCTCTATAAAGTCTTCATCTTCGACTAAGCGACCGGGCTCAATGTTAAGGTATGTTCTGATGTTGTCATCCAAGTACCAGGAGTGGTTTTCATCATGAACCATGAAGAGCAAAGCAAACTCCTTTTCTACATCAGTCCTCCGTCTGCTCAGCCCTTCACTTTGTTGTAGAGTTCCAGGTCTGCATATCACCAGAGGCCCCAACAGACCACTGTAGAGATCCTGAACATAAACACATCTACACATTTAACAGATTTGACCCCTGGCGGCTGTGGAGCTCAATGTTCAAACTGCCAAAGTTTTTGTTTCTATGTGACTAAAGTATGCGTACCTTAATGTAATCCACAGTGGAATAGTAGGCATAAGAGATGCAGTTTGGATCTGAGACCCCAGGCCCAGAGCTTTCAGGAATATCCCATGTCAACTCCAGTATGTGACCTGAAGAAAAAAAGTTCTGTCCTTTAGCACTGGTGTAAAATCACATTTAAATTAAATTCACTCTCAATTCTCACCTGGTTTGACGTGACTGTGTGCCCCACTCGCTCTGACTCCATGGGCAGAGATGGAGTAATTTCTAGTGGCTTTGTTCTTGAATGTAATCACAATCTGCTCCCCAACCTCCGCTTTGATAAGTGGGCCTTCAAGTGAGGAAAAAAGAAAAATTCAACATCTCCCTGCTTTGTCTGTTAGTTAGAAAGCTAGCTAAGCTAGCTACAAAGCACCAGACGTACCATGGATGAAAAAGAAAACTATCTAGCTATCTCACTACCCAGTTAGCTAGCTAAGATAGCTGCACAAATCCCTGCACCCTGAATCACGACTGTTAATACAAAAAGAGGATAACTACAGTAAATAAATAAATAAACATCAGTATAGGAATCAAAATAGTTTTTTATTTGACATCTGTGTGTTCTATTTAAAGATTAAAAATTATCTGTATCTACATGTTTTGCTGAATTGTGTTTTTTTCCTCATATACAGCAGCTGAACTTACCCAAGATTTCCAGGTGTTGTTGACTGGCATCCCGATCCTTCTGTACTTTGAAGCTTTCATCAGTGTATTCTCTGTAGACCACCTTCTTGTACCGCGACCCAATTGTGTATGGCCCTTTCTCCACAAAATGTCTGCCAGGACTGGGGAACATGCGCCAATTTGCTTCCATTAGCAAACAGTAATAAGTCTAGCTGCTAATCACACGCTGCGGCTGCTACGGTACATCAACACATCATGTCATCCTACAATTATTCTGACACACACCTGTCCTCCGCTGAGCCTAAGTGTTTCTTCAGCTGCCAGTCTCTCTCAGGTGAGTAGTCCCACTCTACTTCCTCAGCACTGATGAAGTACTGGACAATCCTGGTGGGCTCTGCCTCTGTGTGCCCGACTTTACGCCCTGGACACACGCCCACCCTGTACTGCTGCCTCATACCACCTGAGTAGTGGTCTGTAACCCTGCAGCTCACTTCATACACACCTGACAGGAGAAGAAGTGAAGGATTTAGATACACGACCAAATATGTTTATGACTCAATCCTACATTTAGCTTGTATTTTGTTTCCTAAGCAAAAATATGACTGTTTGGAATTTGACCCAGTAGAGGGCAGTAAATAATGGTGCTAGTTTGTTTTTAAAAGACCAGTGGGAAGGAAAGGGGATAACAAGGTGGAAAAGAAGGAAGAAGAAAAAGTTTAGGAAGGCAGGAGGAGGAGGAAGAAGTAGAACGGTATTAAGAGGAAACCAAATTACAAAAAAGAGAAGAAGAACTGAAAGAAGACCAAGAAAAGGATACGAGACGAGGAGAAAGGGAAGAAAACAAAGAGGAAACAGGGACAGGGAAGAAGACAAGAAAAAAACTGAGCTTCTGAGGTCATGCACTACCGTGAGAACTCTATATTTCTATATTTCTCAATAAAAATAAAATTAGTTAAAAGCTTTTCACAGCTATAATGAACCTATTAAATCTTGGGGGGAAATCTGTGCCACTGAGAGCAAATATTACTTTGCTAATTCCAACAATTTTTCCAGTGTGGGATCAATAATGTTCTCTCTAATCTAATCTCAATTCATTTACAAATCAAAAGTGTAGTTTTCTTCAGGTGGAATTAATCAAATGTCCTGGGTCATCTGAGGATCCTGTGAATCATATACTGTGAGAAATCCTACAGACAGACTTTGTGTTTGCACAGTGACCGCTGCTGTTTCCTGTGTGTGAATGTGAACTTGTGCTCAGACCAACCAGGGCTGCTGGGCTGCATGCTGACAGAAGCAGTGGTGTGAGGAAACAGGTTGACGGTGTCACGCGTTGTGCCCTGCGCCTTGAATGTGTTCCCTTCAAAATAAACTCCATGAAGGTCTACCTCGGTGCCCAGGCCAAAGATGTACCACTGAACTTTGTCCCCTGCACACATCTCCAAACCCTCCAGGTTCCCATACATAAATCCATTTACGGCTTAAATGAGAATGGTCAAAAAGAAGATTAACAAAAGAGGGATACAGCAAAATGGTGAGTATTTCATCGAGTAAAAACGTTACCATGCATCTTATTGGACTCCACAAAGTGATCAGACTCCTGATTTGTCTCGTTGCTGCCAAATGTCTGGATATTTACCTCCAAATACTGGCTCAAGTTTTCATCCATGACAGAAAACAGGAGGAAGAGCTCTTTGTCCACACCTTTCTATGAAGTGATCCATACACAATACAGACGATAACCAGGAAATGGAAGGACAAGTTTAGTTTTAAGACATCATTTTCAAACTTTAACAACAAAAATTGACAAAATCAAGTTTGTATCTTTTACTCTAGGTGATTTGTTCATGCTTACTGCACTGACTTGCAATGGCAATTTGCTTAATGAATGATTGATTAAGCCATTTTTTCCTTAGCTCATGCGTTTGTTCCAAATAGTAGAACAGTGTGTAAACCTTTAGAACTAGCAACTAGTGAAACGCAGCAATTTACTAGAACAAAGTTCGTTAATTTAATTAGTTTAATGAGTTCTTTAGAAGTTTCTACTACCTGGGTTCCAGTCGCTCCCAGTGTTCCTTTCTTGCACACAAGCAGAGGTCCCACTAGTCCAGAGTTGGTGTCCATGGTGGGGTCAGTGGCAGAATAGTATAAGTAGGGGATACAGGGAGAATCAGATGGAGATGGACCTTCTAGGACCTGCCAGTTGTAGATGAAAAGTTTCCCAGGACCAACATGGGAGCCAGGCTTGACAACACCTACAACAACAATACAAAACACAAATATAACACAGTACCATTTTGTGACTTCAACAAGCACTTTGTTTCTGCAAATCACCTCGAAAGAAATTACTTTGTTATTGCTATTAGGATGATTATGATTATTATTATAGGTTTATAGATTTAGATATAAATTACTAAGATTGAGTCGTCTGCTTTCCTACCGTCCTCATAAATGCTCCCCTGGAATGTTTTGTTATAGTGCACCCCGTGAGGCTGGATGCTATAGTTTCCATCAGCCTTATTGAGGAATGTCACTCTAATGATGTCTCCTTCCTCCCCCCTCAGTACAGGACCTGGTCACAAACAAAAATATCTGTAACTAGAGAGAAAAAGACTAAAAGAAAGACTCAGGTTAAAGATGAGAAAAACAGAGAAGAGACAAAAGACTAACAGTTTTGGGAAACTTTACCTAAGATTCCCAAGTGTTTCTGTTCTGGTGTTCTCTGTTTCCTAATGGTGAAGGTATCGTCTGTGTACTCCGTGTATATCACTTTCCTGTACTGACCTCCAATCCTTCCACAACATTTGCCAAAAAACACCTCAGAATCCCTTAAGGAAACGGTGACAGACAAGAAGGATACAGAGGATGAGAAATGTCCAGTAACAGAGACACGACAACGACTGAGACATTATCAACACCGTTTTGTACTAGACATCAAGAAGCTTCCCTGTAACTGGATCCAATAATGTCTGGGTCACTAACAATCAAAGGTGCCCACAGAAGACAAACGACTGAAACATCTAGACTTCAAGAAACATTTTCACACCAGTTACAATAGTTTTTTTCAGGCTCACCCAGCCTTGGTAACAATGAGCCTGTACTTCTTAAAAAACAGAGCCAGTGTTTTTGGGATGGGATTGAAAGTCTGTCAAAACACATCTGTTAAATACATTTGTGCAAACATTAAGATTTGGATTTGGGGTAAATATCAAATATGTTGTCTTTTTAGAGCTTGTTGTTCCCTCCAGTGTGCTGCTCATATCTACATACCTGTCAGGGTCAGTGAGGGACAGATCATCAATCAGATCCCTGCCAGAGGGAGCATAGTTCCACAGGACTTCCTCTGCTGCCACGTAGTAATCTCTTACAACACCATTTGTCACTGTGGTGTTGTCTTCACCGTCACATGACCTCACATCGTAAAATGCCTGCATCCCAGCTGGAAAAACAAATCTTAGTGTGATTAAAAATAGTATTTCTTAGGTGTCAGCTCTGTATGAAGTTTGTTGAGTAAATTTATCTGTTTCCACAGAGGACCATGGACATGGAGTGCACGGAATATAATATATCCCACGAAGACTTGTTACATCCTGCCCCTGACACCAAAATGGTGTCACCCATGTCAGCATTTCTGCTAAGCCACTGTAGACATGCAAGCAGAGAGGTCAAAGTTCAGCTTCCTTACCTTTCAAGTGGTGATTAACCTGGCAGGTCAGCAGCCACCTCCCAGTTGATCTGGGGATCATCTCAGCAGTCACAAATGTGGCTGGGAACAGGCTGAGGACGTCAGTGCGGTGACCACGGTCCAGAAGGGTATTCCCATGGAAATAAGCCGAGTGAATGTCCACCTCATTACCCATGCCAAACAAATGCCAGGCTACTCTCCGGTCTTGGCACAACTGGATTCCAGGCAGGTTACCGTACATGTATCCATTAATAGCTGTAGCACAAAAAAGAAAACAAAAATAAAGACATATATTTAATTTGCTTTATTTGATCAAAACTAACAATTTGATGTATTCCATGATTTAGAAGTTGAAGTAAAAGTTTATGAAGTTTAACTCTCACCGTGCATCAAGTTTGACTTCTTAAACTCTGGGTCGTCAAGATTAAGTACATTTAGATCAGAGATGTTTTCATCCAGGTACCAACTTGTGTTTTCATCGACTACATTGAACATCAAAAAGAAGTCTTTGTCTACATCATGGCGGGCTGATTCCTGGACAGAGTCGAGGTTTGTGTCTTTTAGGACACCTGCAGGGACATCAGAAAGGACTTTCAATATTTTCTTTTATGAGAAATATTTACCAAGCTGAGCTTTAGTCATCGTCAGCATCAGGAGTTGACAACTGCCCGTAAACCTCAGTGGACAAAAGTGTGGACACAGTACAGAAAGGTATTTACCATCATGTGTAAGAGAGAAAAACATTGAACATTCTTCCACCGTGTCGTCCAATGATGAATCAGTGATGGTAAAAAGCATACATCACATCACATGTCCACATATTGTACCTTTTTTACAAGTGAGTAGAGCCCCGATTAGCCCTGAAGCGATGTCCCTGGGAGCGTCTACGTGAGAGTGGTAGACCCAGGTCAGGCAGTTTGCATCAGCATCTGTGGGGGCATATTCTGGCCTGACCTCCCAGCGGTAGGTGAAGTTTCCTCTAGTAGGAATTGCGTCATCATCTTTCAACTGGCCTGATGTCCCATCTGGATAGAGGGCCCCTGGTGGCCAAATACCAAACTTTTTAGTAAACATATCATTATCTGTGCAGCAATGTCTTGCTTTATTAATTCTAATTCATAAATATAATGTGGCTGATAATTCAATTTTAAACATTTTCCCTTGACCTAATTTCTTTGTGCTCATTTATTTTTCAATATTATTAAAATAACTTGACAATGATTCAACCCAGCAGGTCTTCTTCAGTTCCAGGCACTGGAAAGTAATAAGAAAAATAAATCATTGGGTTGGTGTCTTTTCTTATCCAAAAATCACAAGCCAAATGACCAACCCCTGTGGGGTCTGTATACACACTCTTAGGTTTTATTTTTAGGTGTATAAAAAAGTTAATAAATACATAACTGACCTGTTTTATCTTTACAGTATCACTGCCACAGTGACCTCTGTACCATTTCCACATCATAACATGTTTCACGACATAGCCATCTGATTAGTCAGTCTTTTATTTTGCAGACAACATCCCATGGGGCTCCTATTTATTTCAAACATATCACATTCCTTCCTCTCCCTGATCATGGCCCTGATTAAACAACTGAATCACTTCATGGTGTAAGATCTCTGGACTGACAACCATTGTAAACTGGACAACTTCCACTTCCACATAGTTTCAGTTTCAGTTTCAGTCTCAGACTTCCCAGAAACAAAATGCTTTTGAAGAAGTAGGGGGTAGAACAGGCATGGGCAAACTAAGGGTTAAAACTGCAGATGTAGCACCAGGCCAGGCATTGATTGATAGGTGATAGATAAGTGGATAGTAATCCATGCCTGGACGTACCTTCTGCATTCTTCTCATAAAAAACTCCATGAGGATGCATAGAATAAGGTCTGGAGGCAAAGTTCATAAGGTGGACCACGATGACATCATCAACCTCTGCTCTCAGTACTGGCCCCAGGAAGCCGAGCCAGTTGGGATGCAAAGCTTGTTTGCTGTAGGAACCATCTGTAAACTGTCGGTACATCGCCTTCTTATAAATTCTGCCGATATTTTTGGAGTCTCTTTTCAGGAAAACAGATGCATATCTATCGAAAAGATAGAAAGAAGATGAATAAAAACAAAAATGGGTTCCAATTTAAAGAAGAGAGGATGTTGGTGGGACAAAACCAGAAGACAAACACAATACCAAAGCATTTCTTACATAGAAATTCCATAATAACATTACAACAACATACAGCATTCAATGAGCATCAGTTGTTATATGTGGAACGCATCAGAACAAATTGTGTGGTTGCAGCTTCGTACAATTACACTGCAGTGATTACATGCTGTTGTAACAGACTAAAGGTGGCAGCAACCGAAACTGATTGTTTCCCTTCATTTCACCTCAACCAGACAGTCAGTCACCATCCTGTCTGAGTTCCTAAATATACTCGGATTACTACACAGAGAGACAGAATGACACAGTTCCACAGCTGCTGACATTCAACAATTTTAAAATAGCTGTAAACTGTACAACAATGTACACAACATTAGCAGATACATCTTTAACTATAAAAGTTAATATTGAAAAATCTATCAATAAATAAATAAATAAAATTGAAATGTCACTCCCTCTTGAATCAGAAAGCTTTAGGATCATACCATGCACTGTATTTGTATTATTTTGTTTTTCTTCTTGCAAAAGAGTATAGTTGGATTTTAAAAATAAACCTGCTTATATTTATTTTGATTGATTTTATAATAATAGCAACATTAAAACACCCTCTGTATCTGTGTCAGTTTGGTTATCGATAACCAGAAGCAGAAGGCAACGTAGCCACTAAAACTCGATCAACTAAAGTAAAATACGCCACATTTTTGGCAAGAGGTTACATTGAATAATAAAATACTGTTTATATATAACATGTAGTAATCCTCAGTGAGTATATAGAAATCACCATATTTGAAATAGTATTACATAATATAAGATATGATTTGCCTGCCGCCAAGTCTGTCTGACAGAAGTATGCGCATTGTTTTATTTACTTGTATAAATTGGGTTAAACTTAAATATTTTTCAAGTTATTTCGGGTACTGTGTGTGTATATGCGTGCGTTATAACTGTATTCGGTGATTACTGCGATTGGAATGTTTTCATCCCTGTGAGCATTTTAGTATGTGGGTCATATCAACAGCATATGAATGTGTTTTGACATTTAGTATTTCGATGTCCACATCAATTACATATCAATTCACAGCGTTCCAAAAGAACTTACTCATCCTTTTCGATCAGTTGGCCGCTGAGCAGATTCTTTCCACTGGGTGAATAATTCCACGCGTC
>NC_024325.1:7928436-7950108 GCF_000523025.1 Cynoglossus semilaevis | reverse complement strand
TACATGGTAGCAGCAAGAGCAAACAGGTCGCCAACAGAGGTAAAGTGCGATCCATGTTCACTTGTTGAGCTCATTCAGACTCTGCTTATCAGCAGCGGGGCTGGGTGGGTTCAGATTGGAGGGAACCAAATGTAAGAAACTGCGTTTACGCCCGTATTCCGGTACGCTGCTGACCCAAATGAAAGTGAGTGATTCAAGTGAGTGAATGAAAGTAAAGCCAGGAGACTGACGCCTCCTTGATGATGCCATTCAATGATTTTTTCCTAAGCACTTGGGTTACTGCTATCGCCTGCTGGGAAATGAACATAATTGACCCTAATTACTACGAAAATGCAACGTTAGGCACTATGTCGTCTCTATTGGCTGTCCATTTAACAGAATTGATGAGTAAGCATAGGACTTTGTACGTGTGCGCGAGCGTGTGCGTACACGCTGGTAAAGACCTGAGATCGTTTGCAGTGGATTATTTGACCCTAAAAGCCTTAAGTGATGTTTTTGATGCGTCACTGCAATTACCTTTTGTTTTGTAAGCCTTCAGGACACAACCAACATGTCCAAGTGGCCCCCTCATGGGATTGCTTGGATAAGAGAGGTTCGAAGTGTATTTTCTGTCAAGCGCAAAATGTGGGCCGCACGTGGATAATCATTTATTAAATGAGTCATTTAAGAATTCAGTTTTCTCCAAATTAACGGCCAAAACAGTGTAATATTCGACCAACCTTGCGTCCTTTGTGAAATATGAACAAATTCAGAAACTGACGCCGCGTGAAATATGAACAAATTCAGAAACTGAAAAAACAGAAACACGACAAGGGTATATTTAGGGCGAGGCCAAAATGAAACTAAAAAAGTGATTCAAGTAACAACATTTTTCTTTAATTTATTAAAACTGTGTCAAAGGACTTCGGGCGACACCTGCTGACCAAGTTTGAACAACACACACAGTTCGTCGTGGCAGCGTGCACGTTCACAACGGTGTCACGTTACTGCGGTTGCCTCGCTATGAGCGCGTACGTACAGTACAGTACGCGTTGTTGCAACTGTGGGTTGCCGGAGAGCACAGCCATGGGTGTGCTGAGTAAAATACCACATAACTGCTACGAAGTCGGGCACACATGGGACCCGTCATGCCTTCAGTCTGCCGTGGACGTAACACGGGGAGCCATGGAGGTTTCCTTTAAAATATACGCTCCTCTTTATCTGGTACGTTAGACTGTTTAAGCTGCGCCGGGACTTGTGGACACTTGTGCTAAAGTTAGCTTGCTAACATGAAGTAGTGTTCTTTTGGTGCAATAAAACATCGTAACGATAATTTAAAGATAAAGATAACTTGTCTATTGATCCATGCACTTGAACGTTTATTGCGGAATGTCTGACTGTTTAGGAAAGTGCTAACTTCACCTTGCGTCTCCAAATGGAGAAGAAATAAGTTATGAGGTACTCAGAAACCAAAATGTTATTATTTTGAACATCAATCCTTGTGTTGCACTGTGACAGTTATTTTTTTTAATGAAATGTCTAACGCGCTGTCGTTCATACGCAGGGTCGTTAACCAAAGTCGGCCTTTGGGCTGAAATGATGTGCTCGTGGGTTATACCAGATAGACCAGTTTAGTCAGGACCTTCAGTAAAGCACTTTATCCCTTTTTCAGTCAATATTTAAATGTTTAAAGACAAGAGCAAATGTGTTCTCAGGGTTAGAGTTGTTAAAGTTCTACAAACTCATTTTCACCGGGGGCCACATTAGCAATACAATTCCCTTTGAAGGGCCAGTTGTAAATAGAGTCAGAATAGAGTCTAAAAGTAGTTTTATTTTGAAAATGTATTGATTCTTCAATGCTCAGCACCTTGCTACTGGTCCGTAGTAACAGGTGGTACTTTCTGACCAGTCCTTGGAACAAAAAAGGTTGGGGACTGCTGGTATAGATGTAACTACTCCATAACAGACTAATACATATTTCTGCAATTGATTATTGTTTATTCATGTTACAAATATTGTTCATCTTCATCTTTTGGCTTTGTCCCTTTTTTCAGGCGTTGCCACATTAAATCATTGATTTCCATCTCTCCCTGTTCTCTGCATCTTCTACTCTGACTCCAACTATCTGCATGTCCTCCGTCACTGCATCCATATATCTCCTCTTTGTCTCCTACCTGGTAGCTCCATCTCTAACATTCTTCTACCAATGTATCCACTGTCCCTCCTGCGCACATGTCCAAACCATCTCAATCTGGCTTCTCTCGCTTTTTTTCCAACCCTTCCTGTCTGTGTTGTCCCTCTAACGACCTCATTCCTGATCCTGTCCATTCTTGTCACTCCTAAAGAGAATCTTAGCATCTTTAATTCTGCCACCTCCAGCTCCGTCTCCTGTCTTCTGCCTATTGCTACTAACTCTAAACCATACATCATGACTGAAAAAAAGCTACAAATATTGTTCATTGCTGTATAATAAATTTTTTAATTAAGTTTAAGAAACTGCATGGACTTTACTAAATGCTTCTTAACCTCCCGCGGGCCACACAAAATGGCTTGGCGGGCCGCATTTGCCCCCCAAGCCTTGAGTTTGACACGTATGTTCTACTGGTATACTTTACAACCGGAAGCATAATGCAGGTTAATACCATGGTGACCTCTGATCAAGTGAATGTGACCTAATTAAAAAGGCTATTAAGCTTTTGATCTGCCATGTTGGCGTGACACTGTATCAGGTGGCACTAAGATTTAAATTCTTCAGAAATAAATGGTGTGAACAGTGAGGCGTGTTTTCTTTGAAATTTAGCTCATGTGAATATAAATCGTATGTGTTTTGCAGATAGCAGCAATTCTAAGGAGAAGGAAAAAAGACTACTATTTAAATCGACTTCTTCCTGAGATTCTAACGTCTACCTCTTTCCTCACCGCCAATGGGGGTCTCTACATGGCTTTCTTCTGCATTTTCAGGTGCGTAAAAACAACTAAACCCTGTAATAAGATATAGGTTTGTCACAGAAACCAAACATGTAATGGCACTTAGACCTTAAATGAGCATCCAACACAAGATGTCAATTATATGTAGAGTTTACGTTACTTAAAATAAATGTTCAAAGTTACCCAGACATATTTTTACATAACATTTTGTATTTTTTACTTTTTACTGACAAATGTTAGAAAAAGGTACCTTTATAATATTTCCAGGAAACTGTTAGGAGGATTCTACTCCTGGTCGTCTGGGTTTGGTCCAGCACTTCCTGCTTCCTTAATTGCTATTCTTCTGGAGCGCAAAAGCAGGTGAGATACTACCTCTGTACACGTTGTGTACTTTTCACTTCTTATATAAGGTATGGTTGTGTAAATATTGTTTTTCCTTTTTTTCTTCTGTATATCTGTCCCTATAGGCGGGGGCTGCTGGCAATATACATGACAAACCTTGTAAGAATTTCATTTGAATATGACGTGATGTATGTCAACAGACGCGTTTGCTTCTGTTACACATTGTAATGTTTGATGTTGAATGTATTTTTTTAGGCCACAGAGAGTTTGTTCAGAATGGGTATTACACGCGGCCTCATCAAACCAATTAAACACGGCGAGGTAAGACGACACAGAAGTCTGTTTGAGGCTGAAGTCGAGGGACTTGGCAGTACTGCAGTAATAGTGGAGGATCTGTATCTATGCAGTGGCTGTAAAGTCTGGGCAGACTTTCTTTTGTCAGGATGACGTCGAACCTCTCTCTAAACATCCCAGACCTCGTACAATATCTCTCTGTCATTCATTCAATCTTGCCGTCCCGATGTTTCTATTTGTTTGGTCCTTTACTGTAAATTAATAAATTCTAGTGTGTTGCATTTTATATTCCTTCAAGTATTGTAACACGCATTCAGTCGTTCAAACCAGAGTGACCTTGCAGTTCATGTTAAACAAAGACGTCCTAACAGAGACGGGGCCCAAAGCAACAAAGAGTGCAGTCAGCTAGAAAAAACAACAGCGGCCAAGAACATCTCAGAAGAATGTGTTCGTGTGTCATTGCCTTTACCTCATTAGTAAAGTACAATTAGTGTTAAATATCCTTGTAAATTTTTGTTTTATGTTTAATTTTTCCAATCTTATTATTTAGTTATTGCACCTGCACAGTGATGGTATAGTTTTCTACCCATTTCCAAACTGCCAAGGTTTTTAAAAGAGCAGTTTTTAGCCTTTGAGAGATTTACATTACAAGCTTTAAGTCTGTGCACACAATAATCCATATATAACCTGATTGGAATCACATAGTCAGTGACTATGAATGGCAGTGAAGTCTAAAGTTTTGTTTTTAAGTTATACAGCTCTAAACCTAACCAACCAAACTGCGTAAACATTTTGATCTTGTTTTTCTTGTTTTAGGTTCTTCTCTTTTGTATAACTGCCTCAATCTACATGTTCTACTTCAGGTCAGTACAGTTAAATGCAGTGGACATATATGCATATATATATATATGTAGTTAGTGTGTATAGTATGTGTACATATTTGTGCATGTGTTCAATGTTATGCTTTATTTTACAGGAGTAGAAAAGGTCTTAATGGCTTTGCCTTCTCTGCGTTGAAGTAAGTTCCACTTTTTTGCACAGATGCATCAGGTTCCTGGTGAAGCAGACACATGTTTAAATGTCATTTTTTGTCACAGATTCATTGTGGGTAAAGAAGAAATTCTTGCTCATTCTGGCACAGCAGAACATGCTTCTGTAAGACCCCCTCTGAGAACGGCAGCGTTAGAGACGGAGGATTCCCAGAGGTCGGCAGAAAGACTCAGCTCCAGCAGGAGAACACTGGTTGCTAACACCAGGAAACTGCTGGAAACAATGTGAGATAACACACACCATTCGGCAGAAATGTGTGACTTTGTGCACAGTGGCGACAAGATCGTTATTTTAATTCTGCAGATGCAAACGTGGTCCGAGACACAGATGTTGTAAACACTACAATGACAACTGCATTTCTTACTGTGCGAAGGTAAGATTTAGACATCAACCTTTAACATTCATTCTTTCTATGTTACAAGCACTGTACCAAATACTCTCTGTCTTTTTGTTGTGCAGGGATTTGTCAGGATGTTCAGTATTGGATATCTGATTCAATGCTGTCTTAAAATGCCCTCCGCACTCAGACAGATTTTCACCAAACCTTCGCGCCTCCTCTCTCTCTTGTACAACAAGGAGAACTTCCAGTTAGGAGCCTTTCTGGGATTTTTTGTCAGCATATACAAGGTAATTATTTTTATTTCAGTTACATGTGTGTTCTTTTTTTCTCTCACACAGCCTTGTGTGATGCTAACTGATGACTCAATGGTTCCTGTCTTTTTTTTGTAATATTAACCCGTAAAACCTGTATTGTAATTAGCCTCTTCTTCACTCAGGGAACAAGCTGCCTCCTCCGCTGGCTTCGTGACATTGATGATGAACTCCATGCACTTATAGCTGGTAATAAGGGAGTGGTGTAATATGTCCCTGCAGAGATTTGTCTCTGGATGTTGTCATGAGTCACGTTCACCTGATTTAACGGTTCTCTCTTTTTCCATTCTTTTTAAAGGCTTTTTGGCTGGTTTTTCCATGTTCTTCTACAAAAGCACAACAATATCCATGTATCTCTTCTCTAAGCTGGTGGAGGTAAGGGATGAATGAAAACTCAGTTAATCGTGCTATATGCCAAAAACATCAAAAATATGAAAACCTATATTTTCTCTTAATGTTATTGAAAAACATATTAATATTATAATATAAATTATTATAAAAGACCAGAGAGATATTTATGTGAATATGTAACATTATGATGCTAATATATCATTGTAATGACATTAATGTTTAATTCTATGGCAAAATGCACATAATCAGAAAACACTTGTTTTGCAGATCTGATCTGGTCGTTCTGTCTGTTTCTCCCGTTAGTTAGTTTATCATTAACAGATCACGTAATGATCTCTGTCCTCAGACCATGTACTTTAAGGGCATCGAGGCGGGCCACTTCCCATACTTCCCTCATGCAGACGCTCTCATCTACACCATCTCCACTGCTATCTGTTTCCAAGCAGTAAGTAACCAGTGTACCAGTCAAAGAGTTCTAAGAAAAATTGGGTAAAATAAATAAATGGAAAGAGTTCTCAGCCATTGGCAAAGCTCCAGTGTTGGATTTTAAACTGATCCAGTCCAACATTGTTGTACAGCACATTCAAAACAACAGAGTTGTCCCACAGTGATTCCTCAATGAATGTATGACTCGTCTGTGTGTTGCACAGGTTGTCATGGAGGTGCAGAACCTCCGGCCTTCATACTGGAAGTTCATGCTGCGTTTAACAAAGGGCAGGTATGAACAAATAGATGATGTGAGAACATTCATTCAACGCAATTAAAGCTCATAGAAAATGTTCGGGTTGAATGTCAGTCATTTGTCCTTTTTGTAACCATTTAGACATGACTTTGTTTCTTTCGTCCTAGGTTTGCTCTCATGAACCGACAGTTGCTAGATGTGTTTGGAACTGAGTCCTCCAGGGAATTTAAAGGCTTCGTGCCCGATCTAGACCCTCAGTACTGTACTGTACTGCCTCCAGGAGCCAAGATGCTAGTTGGATGACATGGGACCAGGTGTGGGGAAGAAGTTTTACGTAGGAATTACCTCAACACGAAAGTGACTGTATGCTCTGAATAACAAGGATTTTCTCTTTTTTTTAAAAAAAGATGTTGTTTCAACAGCTCAGACGTAGGTGTGATGTACTTTGGAAGGATGTTAATGTGCAAACCAGGGTGCCATGACTGTGTGGTTGGTATTTTTATACGTGACATGAATGAAGAAATTGACATTGAAATCAAAAGGAAGAAGTTCAAGTTAACAAAGAAAAAACACTCTAATGATTACTTTACATTTGTATTGTACTAGAGTGGATATACAGTACGTATCAGCTACTGTAAGATTCATGTTAAAGGACATAAGGATGGACTCTGCACAATAGGTATCTCTTGAATTCATGCCAGCCATGCCATTACTCTCCATAGTCTGTCAAAATGCAACTCACTATGCATCACCTGTGTGTCTAGAAGAGACTTGTGTGGTGCTGGAACAGCAACATGGACCTTCATTTTACTGCAAACTCCAGATGTCGTTTAATTTGTGATTAGTGTTTGTGATACTGCAATTTTTTTTTTTAAAATACACGTTCATTTTTTTTTTTTTTTTACCTGAATCTATCTGGCCCAGTTGAATTCTTTAGAGGAACGTTTGGCCCAACTAAATGTATTAAGTAACAGACACAGTGATGCCAGAGGTGAAAGAATGTCCAGGTCCAAGTGGATTTTTTAAAAAAAAAGTATGAATATGGTCAAATATAACGCTATATAGCCAAATTAGATATTTATTTTGTATTATGTAATCTGCGATATAAAAATGGTGGGGTTAACTGTGTGGTCATGTCATCTGTTGTTCAGGAGGAATAACCTTGATGTTAAACTTCACGTTTAATTTAACGTTTTGAAGGACAGGTTTTAAAGTACAGTCTCAAACATATGTTATACTTTAGTTGTATAATAAAGAAAAACATTACTAGATCTTAGACAAACTGCTGTAGATGAGGTGTCTCATTTTATGGCTCCTAAAATCTTCAAATCTAAGGGTCTGCTCATTTCTGCGTCAATGTTTATTATCTCCTGATAAAGATTTTAAAGTGACCATAATAATCATGTTTTTTTTTTATGTAACAGAATTACAGCGTGATCTCTGCCATTACCTCTATCATCAAATTTTAAATAATATTTTATGTTTATTTAAACATAAAAGTTTATTCTGTTTCTGTTTAACACAATTTTATATTTATAACTGGGAGACAAACAATTATGTAAAAAGCTCATGTACCATTTTCAGGTGGACCAATCATGACATTTGTTTTAGATGTGGAATTTTAACACAATTAAAAAATAAACCTGTTGCAATTAACATACGTATTTCTTCAATAAAGTCTTTTAAATAATTAAACTTCATTTTAAGTTGAGTAGCTCTGTAGAATACAGTATATTTTAATCTGTTTTATGAGTTAAATTTACATTCAGGCATTTAGCAGACGCTTTTATCCAAAGTGACTTACAAGAGGAGGATTTACAATCAGGTTGCACAGAGGAACACTTAAAAAGAAGACCAGTAGTTAGGAAACAAGTGCAGAAGGAGATAGAGGAGGGTAGGGGCAGAGACTGACAGCAAAGTGCT
Organism: Cynoglossus semilaevis; assembly: GCF_000523025.1. Taxonomy (NCBI): domain Eukaryota; kingdom Metazoa; phylum Chordata; class Actinopteri; order Pleuronectiformes; family Cynoglossidae; genus Cynoglossus; species Cynoglossus semilaevis. The sequence continues at coordinate 7,941,908 of NC_024325.1, read as the reverse complement.
GAGTCTTCAATAGTTTTGTCAAGAGTCAAATATAGGACAACACCTTCTACAACACCCAAATAACCTATTTAAGTGTGTTAGAAGTTGGTGTACTATATTTTAATATAGAATTCGAAACAATACATTTTAGGTAAATTTGGTTTTAAGTGAAATCAGGATTATCACAAAACGTTCTTGTCTGTAAAGGAACTCCACCAAGATGAAGGACTGGGTGACGTCTTAGTTTTGAATGACGTAGAAACAGGAAGTACTCTGTGGCAGACAGGCGACTACAGTCATCACACAGGGCTGTATGTCAGTACTTAGATTCACTACCAAAGTCATAGATTAATAGTAGTATTTTTTTTTAAATAAATAAAAGTGTGACAATGGGGGGTAAGAACAAACAGCGGACTAAAGGAAATGTCCGGGTAAGTTGAATTACAGTCAAAAGTTAGTCTTTTAGCTTCAAACTGTTAGCACGAGCTAATGTGTACATTACGTAAAACGCTAACACACCGCGTGCGGCGTTTTCTGTAAATATCTTTAAACATACTATTTTACTTTCAGTAAAAACGGCATGGTGTTCTCACCAACATGTGTTATCGTTCTATAAAAACATTTTGTTTATTTTGTTTATTTCTTTCTAATAGCCGTCAAGTAGTGGTCGTGCTGCTGAGGTACTGGCTCGGGAGGGCGGTATCATTCCGGGGTTCGTGGGCTTTGACACAACGGTGACCTCGGAGCTGAGTTATGTTCCCGCTGTCCACGGAGCGGAGGAGATAGACCACCTGGTAGACGCTGACTTTCGCCTGGTGCTTAGGAAACTCTCCAAGAGGGATGTTGTCACCAGACTGAAGGTGAAGTGAAAGCCATTATGAATAACACGCAGCAGCATATCAATTGGTATAAAACATAGTTATTTATTATTTCTAACCTTTTCAGGCTGTGCAGGACTTTGGGGCTATGTGTCAAGAACGGGACGCCTCTGTTGTTAAAGGGGTGCTGCCATACTGGCCAAGGATTTACTGCAAGATAGCAGTGGTGAGTTAATCACGTTTCTTTTGTTACAATCTTAACCAGGGCGTCTTTAACAATGAAATACTAAAACCTCTAATGAGACTAAGAGATAAGACTGATATCCATTCTTCTGTTTCATGCATTACAGCGAATTGACTGTAATTTCTGTTGAGGCCACTAGATGGTGGCAGACATAAAATGGTCCAAATTATCTTGAGGTTTAGGTTTATTCTTGTAGATTTTATTTAAATTATTTTGCGCAATTCTACATTCCACCAATACTGAACTGACCCACCAGTCAAATTTCAAACCTCATTTTGGCCCATGAGCCAAAACGTTTGCCCACCCCTGCCTTGAAGGAAAAGCTAATTTTATGCCTAATGGTGTTGGCTGATTGAGTCCTGATGGGTGTGGATTTCCAGGGAAGAGAACATCACCACCTTTTTTTTATTATTATTTCTGCATTTCTAAGTATTGGAAGTGACCTAAACAGTGAACAGCCAATTTTTGTAATTGAGATTGATTATAAATAGATGTGTTTGCTAACACCCACAGTCATTTCGGCAGTGCCAGTCTACCTTTTGAAACCATTTTGTTTGATCCATCATCATCTGTTTCACACCTCATCTGTTTGTTGAGACTACTGTTCACGTCTCCAAACAGCTATACACACTCTGAGAGTACTCATGTTTACTGCATGCGCATTAGGAGAATTATATCTTTATTGTTTGTCTGTCAGGATCATGATCGTCGTATCAGGGAGGCTACACAGCAGGCTTTTGAGCAGCTGGTGCTGAAAGTGCGTCGGAGCTTGGCTCCCTTTCTGAAGAGCTTGATGGGACACTGGATCCTGTCCCAGTGTGACACTTACACACCTGCAGCCTCTGCCGCGTGCCAGGCCTTCCAAGCTGCATTCTCACCCAATAAACAGCCTGAGGCTCTCGGTTTCTGCAAGGATGAGATCCTTAATGTGGGTGATTTTAACGCCTATTAAATGACGTGCACTGTAACTGGGGTGGGAATGAGACTGAATTAAATAACTGTTACTTTTACTTCAGGTGCTTCAAGACATTTTGCTGAAGGAAACAGCAGACACACTCAGTGATCCTCAGTAAGTTGTCCAGTAAGGTCATTAAAGCATAGTTGTCTGTGCACAGGAAATCAGTGTCATGATTTCAATCTCTCTGTTCTTTTTTCTTTTAAGGAATGTGACAGTAGAGGAAAGAGAAGCCAAATATTTGCGTATGCTGACCAGCTCTCTGCTGGGGATAAAGAGACTCCTCTCTCTGCTCATTCCGAGTGACAGAGAGACTTTTGAGCAAAGACTACAGCAACTAATAAATTCTGCCAAGTTTTGGAAATACAGCAAACACAAGACACCACAGGTGAAAACGTCGGCTAAAAATCCTCTACAGCCTGTAACGTGTATATTATGAAATTATATTTTCTTTTTAAATTTGAACTCTGTTCCTACGTAGGTGCGAGGGGCCTTTTTTGAGATGCTGTGTTCTCTGTGTGAGTTCACACCAGCTCTGGTTCAGGCTGAGGCTGCACGACTCTGCCCTGCTGTTCTCCTCAGCATCGATGACACTGATCCCGTCGTGTTGCCTCCAGTGTGGGAAGCTGTTCTCCATGTTGTGTCTATGATACCTGTAAGTTTTGAATTTGTTAATGTCATCCATTGTGACAGTAGACCAGAATTATTTATCCATAATCTGTTATGTCTCTGTTTGTTTTGTTTTTTTTATTCAGGACTGCTGGACACATGTAAATGCTAAGAAGGGTTTCTTGCCTAAACTTTGGGCTTTACTCAAAGATGGTGGCAAAGGCATGGCTAAAGCCCTTCACCCTAATTTAATGCCACTTCTCAGTAAACTGCCGCAGCAAGTCACAGACCCAACCCTGGACTTTTACACCACCTTCTTCACCTCTCTCACACAGGGGTAATTTCTTTTCCTCCTTACATGTGTATCCATTTTTATATATATGAAAAATAAAACAAATGACATCATGTGACTATTTTTAATTAATATTGTAGAAGTTTTGAAAAGTGAAAATGAGTGAGTAAACCCTTCTAACATAGTTTTGAATATTTTTCTTTTGTTTTTGTTTCAGCAACATACACATTTTTGTCACATTACATCATGTTGATTTATCTCAATTAATAATGATTACTCAGCAGCTAACATTTGAATCATTCTTTAAATATTTCAAAGCTGTTATTATGCCGTGTAATGCTCCTGAACTGGAGCAATGAGCAAAAAAATCCTAGAATTCTGTAAATACCATTTTGGTAAAGTTCTTTGTTTATCAACCAACCCATTCAGATATCAAGTATGTGCAGAAGAGACCACTTGACCCTGTGTATCCCACATAATGTCAAATATCTCTGCCTTATTTTTCAGAATTTCAAGTGAGCGTGCTGCAACCAGTACATCAGAAAGTGCCGTCATCGTGACTTCTGTGGTGGAGTGCCTGAGGTACTGCATCCTACACAATGCAGAACAAGAGGAGAATCAGAGGAAAATCAGGACCATGCTGATTTCACAGCAGGTGGGATCGCAGGATGGCACACACATTTCTCCCTTCTGGGAAAATTAAGCCTCTGCCATCTAACATTGTGTTGTTTGTTTTCCTGCAGCTCCTGCCTCTACTGGAAAAAGCCCTTGAACATCCTTCTCTCCAGAATGGTCCTCTCTTTGTTCTGGTGACTGAAATGCTCATTTCCTGGGAAAAGAGGGCAGCTTCAGCCAGTGAAATTGAAACAAACATTAGTCAGGGCATCTTTCAAGCCCTTCTGACAGACTTTTGGGAGGAGCTTGGCCTCCTCTTCTTACGTCATGTTGACACAGAAGAAGCAGATCAACAGGCTTTGGAAGGAGTAGCCACCATGCTGCAGGTGAGATTAGGGTTTTGAGAATCACTGGTTCAGACATAACACCTATGGAAATTTCCATGTTGGTGCCAAGGAAACAGGCAAATCACGATTTTCTGTCAGAGTCTTTCACAATTTTAATAGCGAATGGCGTGAAGGAGAGAGCAACGTCTAAACAAACCCTTTCTTACGTTCTTCTTCTGTCGCCAGGTGATGCATTGCCCCGAGAGAGTAAACAGAAAGTGCATCCAGAAAAAGAAATCTGTCAAGATCTGTTTCTCCAGGCCTGAGGGCGATGAGAAAAGTGGGCTTGAGGCGAATGATGCTGAGAAGCCCGTGCAGACGGTGTCAGACACTGGGAATGAGAAGACACTTTGTTCTCTACAGACCCAGCGTTTAGAGGATGTTGTTTGCCAGCTGGCGCAGCTGTGCCTGGTGCATGTAAATGAGAGAAACTCAGAGAGACATCTTGTTTTTCTTTCACTCCTCCTTCGCTCCTTCCACACACCCAGGGTCTTCAGTGTAAGTTGTATTTGACAACAGTGGACTGTCAGTTATGTTTATTGCAGCTAGGTGTGTCTGCACCAATAGCATTTGCATTGCATTCTTCTTATCTTTATGAAGAGAGTATTGAGTTTAGATCACACCGGACCTAGTCTGAATAACTTTGTCTTTAACTGTTGCGGTTTTAGGCGCTGGTCGAGTTGGATGAGACAACGCCAAAGGAGAGTGAGCGGAGAGTTGACGTGAATTTAAAAAATCCTGCGGTGCAGTTTCTGCTTGAATGGGTGGTGCTGTGGCTCGCAGAGAAGGGACGCAAAGACACGGAGCACCTGGTGGAGATGATGTTCAGCTCGCTCCACTGCTGCAGCCAACAGGAAATGACCAAAATTCTCAACCACATCACCCTGGTAACAGAAAGACTTTGACTTGATCTTTGCCAGTAGGTCTGATTGGACTGTTGCTTTTGTTTTGTTCTAAAGATTCTTTTTTTATCTGCTTTCTAGATTGACTTAGACTGGAGAATTATCCTGCAAGTTATACAGAGAGTACGTATCATTTCTTTTTGTGTCTTTCATTTTTGCCAAAGCAGTAGAGGAGTACAGGGCACCTGGACGGTCTCATCGTGTAATTATATGTATAAAGGTCCCTGTTGTGTGGTTTCAGGCCTGTGCAGATGCTCGGACTCTTAAAAGCTGCAGTGATTGGCTGAAAGGGTCAGTCCTGGGTGAGCAGCTCCTGGGATTGACAGAGGAGCTCTGCAAGGTGGGACGTGCTTCATCTTCTACAAGCAACCACAGTTGGACACTTATTAGTTTGGTCCTCTCTCAGCATCACAACAATGGTAATTACTTACACACACACACATACACAGACACACACACACACACACAGACAGTGCTAAATAATGTTTTCTTTAGGTAGGCTGACGTCTAAATCCATTCATGTGTTCTGCATGCAGAGTCTCTGATAGGAGAGGTGTACATGGAGAAGATCCTGGAGAAACTCCACGCTACTCTCTCTGAGACCAAGAGTCTGTCAGACGCAGGGAACATGGAGCCGCTGGTCTCCTTCATCTGTGACGTAGCCTCCACTTTTTTCTCCTCGGTACAAGACTGTATTCTACTGCTGTCTGCAGAGGAACTCCTGCTCAGTGTATTCCAGCTCACAGCCCAGGACCAGTCTCAAACTCACCTGACTGGTAGGCTCCAACACAGTTTTCATACATTATGGTTGTGGTCCACAGATGAAGGGACCGTGTCATCTGTGTCTAATCTGCTTTTACAGACTCCCTGTTAGATAAACTAAGGAGAGTGTGTGTCGCTGGGACTCGATCGTTGTTCCAGAACTCTGAATATGAGGTGAAGGAAGGAGGTTTCCTGCACAGTGTGGCAGTGTGGGTGAAAAGCCGACTTCTCACTGTTTCTCTAGACATTAAAAGGTAACAAAAGCAGAGTATTTCATACTCGTGTTTCATTTTTCTCTTTTTGTAACCTTATAATCAGAAAGATTTTCCCAGTTTAAAAAAAAAACAAACATGTTCCTGTGCTTGGCTTAGTTTGGAGGCTCTGGTTTTGGCTGTAGAGAATCTGGCTGAGACAATTGTTTCTGTCTGTGGTGAAAGTTCCTCGTTCATCCTTCAACTCTTCACACTGTTGATGCCCAGTCAGGCAGAATGGACACGAGTCCGACAGGCTCTGCCTCCTCAGGTGAGTCGACCTCCACTGTCTCTATAAAAACTCAACACATTTCTGATGAGGTTGGATGTAAGGTCTGAGCTGTGTAAAGTGTGACGTTACTGTAATACTGCTGTGTTTTGTCTTCTGTTCTGTAATTTGAAGTGGGTCAAGACACCTCTACTGCACAGTCGTCTCAGAGGCGTTTTTGAACACTCCACCATAGACGTGTGGAAGTTCAGAGGCACCAGTGGGCTGCCGGCCCATCTGTGTAGCTGTGCCCTGTTGGCCACTGTGGCCAGGACGTTTGCGGCCCAACCTTACAATGAAGCAAAAACACAGCGTCTTTGTCACCTGTCATTGATTATAGTTACACGTACACACACACACACACAGAATGTGGAATAAAGCTGAATTCATGTGAAAGACAAAATATTATTCTGTTAAACCTGTGTTCTCTTTGTTTTGTACTGACAGCTTCAGAGTTTCAGTACGCTCTTCAGTGGTGTCAGGAGGTTGTATGCAGCCTTCCTCTGGTGTCCTCCTACCACAAACTTCTGACTGACTGTGGGCTGTCAGACGGGCTACACAACCTGGTTCCAATGAATAGTCTGCTGCAGATATTATACTCAAGGTGAGGTTAATCGCTGGATATTTCAGCTTATTCAAATTAAAGAAAACACAAACTGGATTTAGGTGCTAAAACAAGCACTGCAATGCCTGTTAAGTCATTTGAGAAATTAATCGTATTTTTAAAAAATGTAACTAATTTAAATGCACGGGCAGACTGACGCACATAATCCAAAAATTCCATTGTCTGTCCACTTATTGTCCCTCCTATATACTGTTGACACTACTTCACCGAAATCTACTAATAATCAGAATTAATAATGAATAATCCAGAGCTGCTATGTGATTAAACAGATTAAGTCTTATCTGCCTCAAAAAAAAAAATCCAAATACTTCCACTTAATGATTTGTGAATTGTCTTGTCACACCGCAGGTCAATAGAAGAAGGTGGTCTGTGGTCTCTGACTCTAGAAAACTACATCCACACCAACAACCTGGCAAACACTAACAGTGCAGCTTTGCGACAGCTTTACAACACAGAGGAAAGGTAGGTCACTGATTATAAAGCACTTTTTATATTTCCAATTCCACAAAATTATACAGACATTCATAAACCATGTTTAAATTTTAAACATTCTGCTCAGTTGGTTCCCAGTTTCTCAGAGCAAACTTAGCACGCTGCAGGTGCTCTGCCCGACCATGACGACCAAAGACAGAGAGATTCTCGTAACTCTGGCCACGGCTGCAATCATTAACTGGCAGGAGGATGATGGTAAGGATAATATGACATACAGTACATGTACATGCAGTACATTCCAGATTGTATGTTGTTTTCAACAAACAAATGCTAATTGTTGTTTCACAGATGTTTATGGCTGCCTGGTGACACTGATGTGTTGCTTAAAAGCCAAAACGGAAGTAGAGCAAGAGGTTCTGCAGGCTGTTTTGGCCACAATGATGGAGTGGAGGAATAGTCGGGAGGACTGGTTCCTCTTTGGCAGGTACTTTAATCAACCAACCAACCAACCAATCAACCATATAAATGCTTACTGATCCATTACTAGAATGAGGAAACACTATTCAGCTTATATTCTCACACTTGTCACTTTTGTGTCTGTCAGTGATCTATTCACAGCCTCTGCAGAGCAGCTCAACCGTTCTGTGGAGATGATGCGTTTCCTGTCCTGGTTGGTGACAGACTGTCCCACTATTCTGGGCAGCAGCCAGTGGGACTTTGTGCTCTGCTCCATGTTGGCCTGGTTGGAGGTGAGATCCTGTAGGACTTAGAGGTTCAATTTTTTCATAGAGGGGATTTTCAAAGTTTGGTTTCAAGTTTTAATAACAGTTCATTATATCCTGACTAAATTTAGCCAAAAGTACTGGCTTAATATTTTGTTTGGTTTTCGTTTGCTCTTATCTTTGTATCCTCAGACCATCAGTGAGAACGTGAGCAGTTTGTGGAACCCGTGGGTGCAGCTGTTTGCGTGTGAGAACGCTGTGCTGATAGTGAAGTTGAATCAGTTTTTTGCAGCAGTTTCACCTGAGCTTCTGGAGAAACTGCCTCCAGAGCTGAAGGCTGAGTGGACAGACTTCTTTGTGGAGGGAATCTACAACCTGCTGTTGCCTCTGCCTCTGAGTATCACAGGTAATGCTGCGACGCACACAACTAAAAATGATGATCCGATCCTTTGTAGTAAATTTCCATCTTCATACTGTTTGTTTTCTATTCTATTGAAGATGCCTTCCCTGAGCCGGATGATTCCACGTTCCCTCTCTCGGTGCTGCAGTCACTTGGTTTGGCCCTGACCTACATTCCAGCAGAGCATCTGGTCAAAAACACACTTCCTCCACGGTTCATAGCGGATCAGACGACAAACCTGCCAGAGTCGCTGCAGACGCTCCTCAATACCCTCTGTCCTCTGTTGTTATTCAAGGCCAGATCTCTGCAGATCATCGTCTACCATCTATTGGAAAAGTAAAGATGTCTTTCAGATATCACTTATACTGCTCCATTTAAACTGTGAATAAACGAACAAACATCTCCTCCTGTCACTGTAGGGTGATGCCCCAGCTGCCAGAGTGTGATGGAGAAGGAGACAACAGCAGGACTGAAGATGATAGGGAGGAACCCTGTCTGTACGTAGGAAGACAGCCACCTGTGTCTTTTATTTCTTTCTAAATAATTCTTCTTACATGTAAGTCTTGTGATCAGTTCTCCTCCAGCTGCTCTGATGTCCATCCTGTCCACCTGTGAGGAGCTCTGTGACAGTATCCTGGCTGCAGTTGACGTAGGAGAGTTTGCAGTGGTCCAGCCTCTGAGTATGGAACACTCTTGCATTCTGGGATATCTGCTGACCTGGAAACTGCTTCTTACTTTTTTCAAATCTTCACCATCCCATGTGAGTCAAGTCACACTGCCTTTTCACATATAGACTGTGTTTATAAAGCTTTATAAAAGCTTTAATTAGAATAATCACTGGTTTGCTGTTGTTTAATCATGATCAAAATTAATCATATTTTTTTACTTATGATAAATCAATGTTATATTGATAATATATATATATTAAAAATGTCAAAACATATAAATAGTCCTAGTACTAACCACTGACTGATTTTTGCCCAGCTTCGTGCACATTACGCCCAGTACCTGAGGAGTAGCTGTTCCTTGGACAAACTCCTCCTGCATCTCTTCAAACTCATGCCTGAGAATCCAGTTTATCCCGGCCAGGGTGTGGAGACCAAGGAGACCAAGACCTTCTTCACAGAGAGTCTGTCTCTGTCTGTGGACAGTGAGTACAGACCACTCCAGTACTGCCTCAGTACCTTCATTTAAAATTTGAACACAAGCTGTTTTTTTTTTATTCACAAATTCTTTGCTACAGAAAGTGACAGCCTTGACTGGGAGCTCCCTCACCTGGCGTGCAGTGTGTACTACAGCACAGTGCAGGACCTGCCTGCCATGGTGCGACTGTGGTGGAACAGCCGAGAGAAGAGAGTGAGCTCAGCTGTGGAGAAGTTCACCATCAAATACATCAGTCCTGTTCTCTCAGCTCAGGAGATCTCCTCTGTTCATGCCAGCACGCAGATGTTTGACAGCATGACGGTGAGTTAGCCAGATTTTAAATTACACATTTTTATAGCTGACCTATAAAACCTTCTTTATTTTTTTCCCCATTGTAGGTAAAGGCCCGTTCTGCAGCCAGGGAAGTGATCGCCACCTATTCCGTGGACGACATCTTCATCGAGTTGGTGATTCAGCTGCCACAGAACTACCCACTGGGCACCATCTGTGTAGAGAGTGGGAGACGTGTGGGTGTGGCCGTACAGCAGTGGAGGAACTGGATGCTGCAGCTCAGCACCTACCTCACACATCAGGTAAACATCGTCACCATAAGTCAGAAAGTCTGTTCATCCGATGATACCAAAAATGATGATTTGATTTTTAATGTGTCACTGTTTCTGTGTGAGCAGAACGGCAGCATCATGGAAGGCCTGGCTCTGTGGAAGAACAATGTGGACAAACGCTTTGAGGGAATCGAAGATTGCATGATCTGCTTTTCAGTTATCCACGGCTCCAACTACTCGCTGCCCAAAAAGGCTTGTCGGACCTGCAAGAAGAAGTTCCACTCTGCATGTCTGGTGAGTTGTTGTTTAATTGGAAAACGGCTGTAAACGCTCGGCAAAATGATTTCTCACAATGAGTCAGTGGTGCAGCAATGTTAATGGTCGTCATGTTGTTATTTTACAGTACAAATGGTTCACCTCCAGCAACAAGTCCACCTGTCCCCTCTGCAGAGAAACCTTCTTCTAACTCAAGACAGTTGTTTCTTCAAAACATCACTTCCTGGAAGGCTTTTGACAATCATCCCTGTTGTTGTCTGATGTTTTTAACACAACATCATAGGTGATGATGATCTCTCAGTATTATGACTAATGCTGGTTTAGATTCACAGGTAGAAGTTGCTGCAAATCCAGCAGAGTGTTAAAGTTTGTTGCACAACAAACTGCTGCAGTTTTCTTTTTTTTTATCTCTGTCTTGCCTTTAAACTTTAAAGTGAACTTAATTTATGTTTGGAAACATTCAAATGTGTTAAGGAAGCTGAATCACAAACCTGTAAAGACCAACACTGTTGAGCTGCTGTAGTCAGAGAAAACAAACGGTTTTATTCATTCAATACCAAAGATGAAGTTTCATAGGTATTTCCTAATATTTAGGAGTTGTACAGAGAGATTGTCTGAATACTGACATGTTGACACTCATTGTGGTATCACTTGTAAAAAGAAAAGGAAATGTGCAGAGAACGTGTTTAAGTTGATTGAACTTATGAATAAGTCTCATTACAGTTTAGTTCACAACCATTAAAACATACGTGTTTGTGTTTCCTTGTGTCTGTGTACAGCTGTGTATAATGTCAGAGAAAAAATGAAAACACAACTGGGTCGATTCACGTTTGTTTTGCACAAAACTGTGGGAAAAGGTTTCAAATTCACCGAGGCGTCTACAACTTTAAATACCATCTCTACACCCAGGAACACACAACACGTCCAAAACAACCACCGTCAAAATGCACAGCACTGACTAAGATCTACTGTTTTGGTTTTAGTTCTACATAGTTTAATAATTTAAATGTTAATTTATCTCGATTAATCCACTTGTTGTTTTATGTTGCTTGTGATCTGTGTTAACGTCTTAGCCAGATTTGGCCTTTTTTAAATGTTAATGACCAACATTACAGTGGATACACCTTAAAGAGATCAAGAGGGTGAATGTTTGATTTTCCTCCTGTGGATTCACTGTGTTAACACTTCACTTTGTTAGCCTTATTCAAACGTGTCATAAACAAATCCTCCAAGCTTCACTGACCTGCTGTGTCAACCTCAGCCTAATTGCAGGCACACGTAATTTTCATACAACTATTACTTTAAGTTAACCTGTACTATTTTCTAAGAAAGGGCTCTGATTAGCCTCAGCCTGTGACTGCTAGCTCCTTTCCCCACGCTCATTTATCTTGGCTCCTCCACCTCCTCCTCATGTTGAATTATTTATCTGTGGAAAAGGAGGATTGCTCTCATCTTGGCTTTCCCTATGGAATTAATTATGACAGATTAGACATGATCAGTACATTAATATCTGTTATTTTGGTCTGTAGCTGTGTATGTGTGTATGTGTCCGTGTCAGTGCTCGTGAATGTGTGTGTGTGTGTTTGAGGAAATGTCAAAAATTATCAATACATTCAGCCAGCATCCATCATCATCTGACCTTGAACTTTGTGATGATTATTGATCTGTTTGCTTGGCAAAAAATATATAGAAAATCTCAGCTTACTGAACAACACACACACACATCATTTTAAATCTTACTGCTCATTATCCGCTTGATTAAGCTGTGGTGCAAATGTTATGAACCACAGTGCAACCCCCAGTGAGCAGACGCTGCTCTTTCTTTATAATATACTGGTCTATACCAGAAGATGGCAGCATCACCTCAAGACAAACCCTGGAAAAAAATATATGTATTACACCCACCATTTGCAGAGCTCTGGACTCAGTAACCTGAAACAAGGTTAGTGTTTCTGGCTCTGGAGAGTGATTAAATTACCTTCTGAGATCAAATTTTCTGTAGTTAAATTTTCTGCGTGGTGGGTTTTCAGACAAATACCTCCCCCCCACCTCCTTTTTCATCCAAATAATTAATATGGAATTTAAATGGTGTCTATTAGACGGCACCACAGTCCCACAGGGATTAAAAATATAACTGTGCCATCTTTAATTACTCAAATGGATATTATGAATATATTTGGCCACAACAGGAGCCATCAAATATGATGGCTCATTTTGCCTCAAGGTTTGATTGGACTGATTAGTTTCCACTCAAGTGGGAAACTCAGATTTATGACACTAAAGGTCAAAAGGTCATACAAAAGGCTTGATTTTGACTGGCTGAACTGTTTTTGTGACTCTGTTGTTGTTATAAATAACACATTTGACATTCTATATGCAGCTCCTTCCCGTATATGCTCCTGTTAGCTCTCCTCACACTGACCCACTTGCATCTAACTGCTGCTTACGGTAGGAGCCAATTAGCGGCCAGTCTAGACCACAGCCAATAAAAACCAAATCCATTAATTAAAGCCGGTCTGCAGCCAGTTGTTTCACTGGTCTTTGTGTCCTTCGATCCGATTGGTCGGGTGCGTGGCAACTCCATAATTAGACAAACTCCTATTTAGCTCCTTCCCTGACCCATTTGTGAGCCCTTTTAGCATTCAGAGCCATCGGTAGGCAGCTGGGCTCATCCCAGCTGCAGCCCTTCTCAACACTCAACACTGCAGGCAACTGCACTGTCACTGCACACAATGAATTTGAATGAGTCGTTGGGTGTGTGTGTTTGTGCGTCTGTGCACTTGCCGTTGTGTGTTTGTGTGTTGAGTGTGTACACGTGTACGGCGTGTCTCTGATTGTGTTAGCTGAATTGAATGAAATGAATGTCACACACAGTTGTTCCACCGCGGAGCTGGTTTTTTTCATCCTACTCATTATGTGGCAGCACATTATGTGAAAATACGCAGTCAGTGGCAGTTTGAATGGATTCCTGGGAATTTCTAATCAGGATCATTTATCCTAAACCAGAGCAGGAAACTTAACAATTCAGCGTGGGTAACTGAGTTCAACCTAAAAGCAAACGGATCAATTATTTTAGCATTTGCTGTTTTCATTTGATGATGAAACAGTGATTATTGACCTCAGACTGTGAGCTCCTCCTCATGCATTTGTATTATAGTTATTGTCACTTTAAAGTCTGCTGGGTTTAAATTCCTTTTATTATTCTGTCACCGATCTGAGTTTTTATGTGT
>NC_024325.1:7893037-7928379 GCF_000523025.1 Cynoglossus semilaevis | reverse complement strand
GAGTTCAGATGAGCTATGAAGTGAGTAAAATGTAAAGTATGTAAATGATGAAAATAATGCACATTTGCACATAACAGTAGGAGAAAGACAGCTGAAATTATGGTGAAGAAATGGGTTGTAAAATCCCATTGTCATGACTACAAACAAGGGGGTGGCCATGGATCAGTGGGTTAGGAGCTCAGCTTACATCCAGAGGGCTCATGTTTGAATTGAGCTGCATGCTAATGTATCCTTGGGCCAGACAACTTACACCAAGATTCTCATTAAACCCCAGCTGCATAGTTCTGGCACCAAGCTTGAATAATTAGGTAAAGTTGTGTTGAGAATCACAAATAAAAGCTGCCAAATATCACAGTGAAATTACCCACTGAAGCTAGTTCTAACAAAAAAATATTTAACTGAACTATAAATATGTATGAATGTTAAATAAAAATCCACACGAATCAGTTTAACATTGTAAAGTCTCAGAGCAGAAGCAAAAAAAGAGAAAATAGAAACATGGGGCAGTACTACTGCACATGCAAAAACCATTACACATTTCAGGATGTACTTTGGAGTGTTTTGTGGCTTATTTCCTGGAAAATACCTGGTTCATATACTTTTCAACAGTGACTCATGTTAAAACTTTCCACCCAAAGAGGTGAAGAGCTGCTGATGTATTCTGAAGTAGTGCCTGAGCTCAGAGTCAAGCAGCAGTAAAAGCAGCATATGTCTGCCTACGAATAACACTGGCTGTGTACTTTTACCATCCATGACAGTGTGGCGGGTATTATTTTCACCGTCTGTGTCTCTGCGTATGTATATACGTATATGTGAGTGTGTGTATGTGTATCATGGAGCCACCTACACCTGTTGTGGCAGGGACTGCGACAAAGACGGTGTTGAATACTCTGACAGGTGTAATTTTTAGTTTGGTCTGCTGTAACAGACTAATAATTAATTATTATTAATAATGAATTAATTATTTCTATAATAATGATTTCACCTTTCTAATCTGTTTCGCCTTTTTGTACATTTGTTTTGGTTTTATTTATGTTGATTAAGATTATTAAACCTTTTCTCAAACTCATCTATCATCTATCTATCCATCCATCCATCCATCCATCCATCCATCTATCTATCTATCTATTCATCCATCTAGCTAGCTAACTAGCTGACTAGCTAACTATCTATATGTACTGGCTTTTGACAAAAACTTTGTCTTTGATGGAAACTAACAATAATCTCCAATAATTCTTCCACCTAAAGACTAAAATTGGGGTTTACAGTACGTCGGTGCCTGTCGATCTGATGTTAATTTTAAAAGTCAACACAGATTCAGAGAGAACTCCTTCAGTGGAGCCGTTCGACATTTACAGCCTTTTTAAAATGCCTGTGATGAAATAAAGAGATTTTTTTCTCTCTCTCTCTACAAATCCCTGAATCTTCACCCCATGGCCTGTTCGTCTAAAGCACTCATATCTACAGGAGCTGCTTAGCTGGTGTCCAGAGTAAACACTTATCTGGGTTTAATACATTGGAGCCACAATCTGCTCACTGCTGGAATAATTATCCTGCGGCAAGTCTGCCCCAACGTAACCCGCTATGAAAAATAAATACAACTTTTACTTCATCTCAGTCTTAAAACCAGCTACTTACATATTCCTTGTTGTATGCTTCTACATTAAAGATATATATATATATATATTTATATATTTCATCCCATTCTCTGTTTAATAATTTAAAAATATTTTTAAACTTTTATCCTTTTTGCCCTGTGACTTCAAAGCACACAGAGTTAGTAATGTAGTAATTATAGCCAACCAAGCTAATGGTGCTAAGTGGGCCTCAGAAAATCAGAGGAAACTAGATCAGTGATTCACAATCTAGGGGGCACCCCCTCATAGTGTACACAACTATTGCAAGTGAGGGACAGATTTATTAAAATGTTATATAAATGTTAATATTTTAACATTTTCAAATGTAACAAATACAATTTTATTTACTTTACAAAAGTAGAAGTTTATAGACACTGCAGAAGTAGTTTGTGAACTCCTGCTTTGGTTTTGACCATACAGGTGTGAATGTGAGAGTTAGAAGAATCACGCTGGGCTCTCTGATCTAGAAAAGTAAAAGCTGACTGAACTGGAAATGTGAAAATGGCCAAATCATATGAGATGCAACTGGGACAAACACTGGAGTGCTGCTCACTGAATATTTCAGGTTAAGTCTGCCACCTCCTGCATATGAGCTAAATGGAGGAAGGAACAGGGACAGAGATGCTTCTCACCCTGGGCAATAGTTCGACCTGAGTTCACTTCCCAATCTTATTCTCATTTAAATTAGCAGGAATAAAACCTAGTGTTGCAGAAGTACCAAAAGTTCACACAGGACGGAACTCTATCACTGGCCCAATTCGTAAATTTAGAGACACCCACAGGCATGTCTGTATTTTGTACCTGTATATATATATATATATATATTGTGATAGGAGCAGGGAAATGGACTTCTATTCCCTGTGGCCAAATTTGATTTACTGTTCTATTTAAATGGCCACATTGTTTCACAGACTTTGGTGTTTCCACAGTTTAGCCTCAGGCTGTTTAGATACATCATGCTGTAAAGTAACCAGACATTTAACATACCACAGGAGACGTGCACTGAGCAGTGGAAAACATTGCACTTGGGTCTCCCAAATAATGCGCTGCATTTTTATTTTAACATTTTCTTCTTGTTTTCCAAAACCTTCCCATGGAGAAAAAAAAAGACTTTTGCTCTTCTTCTGTTGTCTAAAATGCAAACCACATTCTTTAGTAGCTGCCAGGGGCTCATTGTGGTCAGGGAGAGCATAGTTATAGACAAATCACAACTTTAATCCAAACCCAAAACCTCATTTATATGCCCTGATTTGCATGCAGTACACATTACCGGTCCCCAGGGGCCAATCATTTTGTGGTTCTTTGACTTTTCTTTTTGGCTTTTCACCATGAGGCTGTCGTTTGTGGCTTTTGGACAGACATATTTAAAACATCTCAATAGACTTACAGTGTTAAATGTGTTGTAGGATTTGTGGTCAAATGATCTTCAAGAATAAACTCGAAATACTTCAGCTGATAATTTGTTATTTTGCTCTTTCATAGATCACAGGTTTTATAACATATCTAGAAAATATCATGTCTGACATAAAACTGATGAATTTTACCTGAAACGAAATAAAAAACAAGAGCAAAATTGATGAAAATAGACAATAATATAGTATTATTATATAGTATAAAATGTAGTAACAAATAATGCAACACAATTTGACTGTGTTGAATTTTCATAATAATAATAATAATAATTATTATTAAAGATAAGTCGACTATTGCTGATATTTAAGAAAGTGATGCCAAAATATTGAAAAAAAAATATTACTATACAATTCTATCATTTTATTTGAAGGGAGATGTATTTCAGGTTTGTTCTGTTTCTACATTAATATGGACACAAATTAAATAAATGTAACTTATGAACATTTGTTTCTTGAACACGATGATGCTAAGAGGTGAGTTCTTTATAGGTTTGTTTGCAGGTTACCATACATGTAAGCCTTATTCAAATGGGCCATGTGAGGGCAAAGGTCAACCGGCACACGTACACAGTAGTAGTAGTACTTGCCAAGTTCCCGTCTCTGCCAACTTTGAACACCGCAATTTGTCATAAATACATGACGTTCAAGTTAAATCTATCAGGTTCTCCATCATGAAGGTCGCCCTCATACCTTTGCTAACATCTCACTCAGATACAAACATAAATTTACCATTTTTTAGTTACTGGACAGCCCATCTCTCTCCATTTCAGCTGAAATACTTTCTGTGCTTAGTATATCAAGTCTCGAATCAGTCTTGTTCTGCCTGTCTGCATCAATCATTGGAACGACGTAGCTGCAGTGGCAGTTGGTGAAAAATGTTGTCGGTGGGTCAGTGTGTACTTGAGGTATTTGGTACCAATTCTAATAAACAGGCCCTAAATGATGACTAAATGATAGAACTGGAAAAATAAGGGCAAACATACATTTAATTGTATTTAAATGTTAATAATGATTAGTTGTTGTCAAAGTGTAGTAGTTGCAAAAACATTTAGAAATAATTATTCATGATATGATTTATATTTAATATTGTAGCATTTATTTACATTTTATATATGTTAATTTATCCATTATTATATAGTGTTTGGTTCATTATACGGTAAATCTTTATTATTTAGTCTTAAAATATTTTTTTTAAAAATAAAGTAATTAAATTTCATATTATTTGAGAGCAACGCTCTGGCGACCTCTCTCAATAATTATTTTAAATACATGGATTAAAATAAAAAGTAAGCGAGTTAGTTAAAGAAGCGTGTTTTGCGGCTGCGCATGTTTTGGACTGTGACGCGTGGCTGATGGCGTCGCGTGCTCTGTTTGTTTGTTTGTTGTTTGTTTGATTTAAAACGTAAGAAAATGAACATGAGGAAACTTCCAAAGTGCGCAGCTGTCTGTATTGGCCACACTGCGGCTCCAGGGAGCACGGGGAATGATTCGTTTGTGAAGAGGCCATTTACACCTGTGGGCAGGTGTGGAAACACCTGCAGCTCGTGCTGTGGAAAAACTATCCAAAAATAGTTACAGCGTATTGCAACTGGACGGAGTCGGTTTCTTGAAGACGTTTCACCTTCTTCTTCTGAGGCTTCTTCAGTTCACTTGTGGAAAAACTCCTGTCAAACGTCTTCTTCTGCAGCAGCTCCCACAACCTACGGCTCATTTAAAGGTAGGACACAGTGTTGTGTTTGAGTTTTTGACGCTGCCAGCCTTGGCTTTGTTGCGTGTGTTTTCTTGGCTTTTTTCTGAACTCCCTTGTTGTTGTTTGCTGCTGTGTTGTGATACAGAGTGTGTTTGAGAGAAAACGAGTTTGTGAAAAGTGGGTTATTTAGGTTCTTTTCATTGACAGTGCTGATCCTGGCATATTTGGTGACCCCTCAAGCACCCACCCCAAAAATGTTTTTATTTTCTTTTGTAGATGATTTAGAACTAATTTGTACGTTACGCTATAAAACGCACAGTAGATACAATAATAATAATATTTATATTAATATAAACACCAAGGCATATTTTTTGTCTCTTTCTTTGTCACAAGGTTAAAAAAAAATCATGCAGATTTTTTCCTACATATGTTAATGAGCTCAATTAATGCATTGTTAGAGATTAAATAGTAGTAAATCAAGTCGTAGGAGAATGTTTTCAACAGGAGTTTAGCAGAAAATCTCTGTTAAAAATCCTCCCTGCACTTTGTTGGATGAAAACACAATAGTTATAAGTGAGTTGTATTTCTGTCTGGCAGTTCTCTGTCTTTAATGATAATCCCCGATGATGTGTTTATGTGCATCCATTTTCAAGGGTAGGAAAAAGTCATACGCTTGGCCTTGCAGTCTTTTTTTTTTTTTTTTGTTCTGCGTGGCAGTAAAAGTGGACGTCTTCACTCTGCAGTTCTAACAAGGTCGGAGCTGTCAGGAGAGACTGAGGGCAGGCAGCTAATATACTGGGGCCAGGAGGAAGATTCATTCCTCATACATACAGCCGATGGAAAAGTGCAGGAGAGATAGGATGGAGGGAAGGTCTGAGATGGAGAAAAGAATGAGGATGAGTGAGAGGAAGGCCAGATTAGGACAAGTCAGACAGGGAGGCATGACTGAGAAGCAGCAGCAGCAGCAGCAGCAGCAGGAAGATAATACAGAAATGGAGGTGAAGAATGGAGGGAAGAGGAGAGAGACTTGCTGTCCTGGCCTGAAGCAGTGTTGATATGACAGTGGGTCCACATCTGAGGCCAACCCATTCCACTCATAGACGCCTTTGGGTTTAACGACTTTTAAAACAGCTGTGTTTGTGTTGTTAATAATCCAATTAATGATGCATAAGTTCTGTTAAGTTGTTGTCAGATTCCAGGCTGGACCCTTGAACCATTGTCAGCAGCACCTGTGCCTTTCCAAACTTCTGCTTGCCGTTGTGGTTTAATACTTGGTTATACTTTTGCTTATTTTTCTTGACATTTTTACTTACGAATAATGCCATCATTTGGATTAGTTGCAAATAAAAACAGGTTCCGGCTGTTATTTGTCATGCTGTATACAGAATTCTATATAGAAGAAAAGTTTTTTGTCATATTCGAGGATGTTAATCTACAGTATATCAATTAATCATGATTAATCTACAGCTACCATGTGATTAATCAGATTAAAACCTTTAATCGTTCGACAGCCCTAGTTCCAGCGCGACCTTTTCCACCGTGACAGTAGCATGACTCTGTCGTCAACACTCAGGCCTACTCCTACTCTGTCCTTATCAATTTTTGTGTGAGATTAGTTCCACTCAACGACAATAAAACATCAATCACTGCTTCACTGCAGCATAAAGAGGATTTGGTTTATCAGTAAGTGAGTGAGGAGACGCGGAGGAGTGGGAGAGAAAAGACACCTGAAGCCAACACCCGTTAACTAGTTAGCTCCTCTTTTCTATTCCATCTCACCGTGGAATGGTGTCATATCAAGGCCTATAAAATAACTGCGCAATTAAGTTAATTAATTGTTTGTATGCCCGGGGGGGTTCGTGGGGCTAGTGCTACAGCAGTGGCCAGTGATTAGATTACATAGTTAGCGATGCCATTGCAGGCTTAAGTGTGAGAGCTGCAAAGTAGAATCCCACTGGTTGTTGTAATGCTTTTATCTCTAAATTAACAACGTAATGCACCTGAATGCATTAGGAAGAGTCTGGAGGAAAACAGACTCTGGTGGATTGGTGGGCTGCTTTAGTGTGTGCACTCTCTCTCTCTCTCTCTCTCTCTCCCTCTCTCCCTCTCTCACACACACACACACACACAGACTTAAAGAGCATCATAATGTGCTTTATCCTTCTGGGCAGGTATACAACAGCAGGTTGATGGATAATTCCCTAAGTTTCCATGTGTGCATTGCAAAGGCAGTAGTTTTCACTGATCATGATGAAAACCTACACTTTCTTTACTTCATCAATACATTAATATTTAAAACAAAAGAGTGTCTGGTCCAAGCACAAGGCTTAAAATCGTACGATGCATTTAAATGCATCTCGAGTGAACTGCGACTTCTTTATCTTAAGATGCATTTTAGGTCTCTCCCTCTGTGAGTTTCGGACAATCAAAATCCAAATGTGCCGAAAAAACCAGCCAATGAGACAACTAAAGCATTTAATCTCTACAGCCATCCTGTTTGTGACCAGGCTAAAGGCCAAGCTACGCTAATCCCTGGTGATGCATTTACACAGTGAACTGTTTCATCGTGATTCCACAGCGTTAATTGAAGGGTAATTTTAACTATGCTGTTATAAAGTTTGCAGCCAAACATCTGTTTATATTATGTTTATAGTTTTTTAATCAGTATTGCCTTTTGTTTTGATAATATTTTTTTAAAAACGTTTTTGTCCTACAGTGGGGAAATTTACAGTGTGAGTCTTTGCAACCCACGCGGGCTGCCACGGGAGGCGCCATTTAGTATGTGATTCCTCTGGGGCTCGAACCCTGGACCTTCGTCGTGTAAGGCAGATGTTTATTCATAGTGTTTGCCACACACTGTACCTTAAGTAAAAAACTCAAACCTTATAAGTTGTTAAAAGTGGTTGGCCATAAATGACCTCACAGGTCGTTAACTGATGAAAACAATGTGCTGCGCTGCGAGTTCTGACACTTTTTCCATGTCATGGTAACATAACACGTACACTTTTGTTGTGTTCTGAAGTAGTGGTGGCCGTAATTAAGTAGCGGCTCGCCCGCCCTGAAATGCATCTTTAATATTTATGAGGTGCCACAGTAATTTTTTATGAATTTGTAGATTATGTGCAGAAAAACTGGTCAAAATGAAATTCTTGTCATGATACAAGTTGTGGAAGTTGAGTTTCTAAGCATTAATTTTGGTGTCATAGATGAATCTAGGAATGACATTTGCGGTTACTGAAGTAAACAACTTCATTGAATATATTACAGGAGCGTGTGAATGTGCTGCAGCCACGCTCCACTTCTGCACCTGACTTCTTCTCCAGAGTGTGGGGGAAGTGCGTCGGGACCAAAAAAAAAAAAATCTCATTTAATTGAGTCCCCTTGTGTAAGCTGGGGGAGCCATCATTCAAATGTAGGGTTGCTATTTTAGACACACATACACACACACACACGTGCATTCACACAGGTGCAGACACAATGGGAAACCTGTACTTTAATAAGATCCCCAGGGTTATGTGTTATTGTTGGTTTCCGTGTTGAGGATGCAAAGATGTACATAATCAAATTCACATGTAAGCATGCAGAGGCGGCCTCTGCACACATGCATGAATGCATGAACCGTGCAGCAGCTGTAAGCAGATGCCGCTCCTTTGCTGTGTTGCTCTTATTCTCACTTATATACGGTGAATACCAACAGGCTAACACTCAGCACAACAGACATATCTGGATCTCCTTCGGGTCATAATATTACCTTAAGGAAATTGGTTTGCTGGTGTGATCTTTAAATGTACATTTTTGGAAAATTCTCCAGTCTGTTAAGCAATAAAAAAAAAACAACAATGAATTGCCAACCACATATTTTCATTTTCACACTTAAGGTAATAATCATATTTCTTTATTATTAATGTTTGTTGGTTATTATTCAGCTAACACACACTTACTGAAACACTGCGTCCGTGTGTGCTACTGATTGATTGACCTTGAAGAGGCTTTAATAATATTGCACATTATGCTAAAGAACGCGGCCTATGAGCTACTACTTTTCTTTTTTTTGCAGCGTTTGTTCCAAGGTTTTCCTAACCTTGTGTGCGAGATGTCACTCATGTAACATCCCAAAGAATGATGGAGAGCATTTTTGACGTTGTAACAGCGTGTTCGCACGCTGTATGGTTTGAATACTTAAGTAAATCGGGGAAAAATGTACTCTCAGCATTTCTGTCATCAAGTCTACAGAACAAAGAAGTATTTGTGCCCGTGGGAAACTTTGTTGTACGTGGAGAGGCAACTAGAGAGAGACAGAGAAAATCAGTTTAGTTTAACGTTAGCTTAGATTTTAGGAACGACATTGGACAATGAGTTAGAGCTGATAAATTTGTTTTATTGTTTCGTCTTTATTCTTGTTTTTTTCTACCTCTCTTCATTTTCTGCTTTTTTATGTTGTCCTCCATTTTCTGTTTCTTTTTTGTCTTCTTGTCCCTCTTCTTCTGCTACCTCTCCTACCTCCTCTGTTCTTCCTCTTATTTTTTTGTTCTTGTCCATGTTATCCTTTTTTTTACTTCTAATTTCTGTTTCTTCTCTTGCTCTGTCTTCTTTTACCTTTTCCTCTTGTCTTTTCCTACTTTATTGGTCTTACCTAACTCTCTAATTCACCTTCTTTGCAGCAAACTCATAATTGTACTTTTAGCTTTTAATAATCAGACAAAGTCCAATCTCCTTCCCGTTATGATTATACATCTCCTTCCTCTCTGTCTTCAGCTGCTCGCACAGACTGCAGCGCAGCTATAAAACACACGTCACACTCGCCTGAAGTCTCGTCATTTGCAGTCAACTCACTGAAGAATATTGCTGGACAATTACCACACAGATTTTTTTTTTCTTTCTGCAGAACAGCGAGTGCCTGAAGGTTAGATTTAACAACACCTGCTCTGGCACATTATCCACTTGTTAGCCAGAAAAATCCAGTTCTTTGCTTTGATTAATTTCAGAACAAACTGTCTTTGTGAGGAACTGAGCGGCAGATTTTAATATCACCACCACGAGGAGCAGACAAATCCCTCGTTGTCTTTATGATGCAAGACTGTAAAATATTGAGAAAACAGACATAACCAAAGTGTTTAATATGTTGATTAGGTAATTAGCAAAGGAAACGTAGCCCACAAAGATATTTTCATCTTTTAGTGAATTCAAAGCTGGTTGAGATGAACAAAGAGTCAGATCCTGGTCTTTTTAAGCAGATGGCAGTTGTACAGCCGCGCTCCAGAGGACATGCTGCAGGTATTTACATTACAGTAATCCCCGATTATTCAGTTTTCCGCTTGGTCCTTGCTGAATTGAACTGAAATACGTCTGATGCTTTGCCCTTGTGATCTCCATTGATTTCCAGCCGTGTTCTTAATGCTTTTTGACTCACATTAAGCTTTGAATCTGTTGTCACTGACACTGCATTTTGATACCCCTGCCTCCGTTGTGCATAATTACTCGTATCGATGGATGGATTAGGTGTGAGTCATTCATCAGCCAGCATTGACGTTCTGTTCGCAATTTTGGACTTCTGAAACTCAGTCATGTGAAAACCATGTTTTTGGTTTGGGTTTAGCAGCTGTAGATGCCAGTCTTACTGATATGAATAACAACTTTATTTTAATGATGGGGACGGGGGGGGAGTCATATTTCAACTGATTTGATCAATAATTAACTGATCAATAATTAATTCAACTGATCAATAATTAACAGTAATATAATAATTAAAGCTCATGTTTTGCTCCAAAATCACAAGAACAGAAGAATTATCTTCATCCTTTAAAATGTGCAATAGACCTAATTTCAGTATTTTAAGATACACAGGTAATTGATTTTATTTTTTCTCAAAACCTTTTTGTTTTAGTTCTGCTTGATTCACATTTTATTAATTGACCTGCAATGCAGAGGTGTTTCAGTTGGAGATAATATTCCAGCCTCCAAAATGGATCTCTCACACGATCCGTTCCTCGGCAAATTGTAACTTTGACACTTCTGCTCTTTGCAACCTGGGAAAGAACAACAGGCTGCGGAGGTGGACGTTGATCTAAGCTAGGTTAGAAGAACCCTGCAGGCAGAAGGACGCAGGACAAAAAGCACAGCAGCCAAGTGAAGAGGTGAAAAGGCCGAAGGACTGGTGTGTTTTGAGAATAGCAAGGAGATTGGGGGGAAGTGAAATATGATAGAAAGGAAAAAAAGAGAAAGGACAAAGTTTATGGAAACTCGTTTGCCCAGGAGTGAACTTTAACTTCTGTAGAGTTTATCTATAAAATTCAAGACTGATGGGTCGAATATTTTAAACTCTATGACTGCCAAGTCACCACTGTAAATAATTTTATTTATATTCCAGCACTGTTTATTTATTTATTATTATTATATTAGTACTTGGAAACAATTTTGATTTTTTTTTTTAGATTAGTGAAAAGGAAGCAACAAATCATGGAACTCTTTCTTGGTGTACTTTGTAATTAACTCTTAGCTGACTTGCCCAAGGACACATGGACATGCAGACCTGAGGAGCCTGGGATCAAACCTTTGGTTGAAAGATGACCTGTTGCATACTCATTAAAAATGATACAAAATACACCATACAATACCAGGTCCACTTCTTATTCTGGGTTTGGATTCGCCTTGAGTTTTTGAATCAGCAATCTGTCTCCGTCAGTAAAGGTGAACAAAAGTCCCCAGCATGCCACTGGACTGTGTCTGCGCTCTGATAGCATTCGCTGTTTGACTTCTAAACCCGAGCTGTTTGCTCATGGTCTAGCAGAGGTTCCTTTCTGGTCGATCTTAATGACACATCTTCAATAAATATTTATAGGGGCCATGGGGGATATTAAAAAAACATGACATGCTAAAATGACTTTATTCCCTTGGAGACAGAGATCTGTGTAGAGTTGGGGAAAGACAGAGGCGAGGGGATGAAAGGGAGGCAGTCATTTGTTTGGCGATGGCAGCCCGCGAGATGACTTTGGCAAGGACACATTTGATAGACATCTGCTACACATGCTAACAACTCAAAGGACAACACAAGGACTAGACATTATTGGAAATCATTAAGGGAAATATTCAGTCTTATTAACCTGAAATAAAGACCTCGTTATATTTATTTTTGTACGTGTGCGAATGGATACTTTGTTCTGGCCTGCTGTTGAATTTTTGAAAAAACAAAACAAAAAACAGTTAAGAAAAGGTGGAGAAATGTGTGGTTTGTTTGTGGTGTTACAACTTAGTTATATAAAAACAAAATAGGTAAAAGCAACAGCTAATTTATATTGAATAATCCTGTATGTTTGGTATGAAAACACAGTATTAGTACCAATACCAAGTATTTCCTTTAAAGGTATATGAAGGTAGATTATAGTTTAACGTTGAATGTCAATTTGGAATGTCTGCAACTGTTTGGTTGTGTTTTATTGTGTGTGCCACGTTTGCGTTTACTTAATTGAAGCTTAACAGCAAGAAAAAGTGAATGGAAAGAAAACCCATTGTGTCAGAGACTGTTTGGAGAGGAGAGAGATACAGGCTTTTACTCTCTGTAAAGCTGCAAGGCCTTTTTAATTTGTCATTATTGAGGAGGAGGTTCTGGACACACTGTACACAAACAGAAAGTTAGATGACGCAGCAACTTTACAGGATCACCGCTGCAGCCGGCTCAGTGCTGAACTGTATCTTTAATGAGACAGTAAATGTGCCGAGCTGAGCAGAGTGTAACTTTAATGATGTGCACAGTACAGAGTTTTTCTCCTTTTGAGTCTTCCACCAGCAGCCTTGTCTCTGAACACACAGCTCTTATTAGCAAAAAAAATGTCCTGTTCCTCTCATTTTGTACTTTTTGCACCAGAACTGTGTCTTTCTGCTTGCTAGAAATAGAACGGCCTTAAGCTGTCACTCTCTCTCTCTCTCCCTCACACACACGCACACACACACACACACACAGTTCTTTAGTCTTTTTTAGCCCTTCACACAGTCAAAAGCATGTCCCCTCACCCTCACCTTAACTTCTGCCAACACGACCAGTCCTAATCCCAAATCCTGATTCTGTCTCCAAACTCAATCCTGAACCTGCAAATCTCCTCTCAGAGTGGAGACCTGCAGATGTCCCCACAAGGACAGAGTGGCCCCACAACTACAGCATTTTATCCAAAAATATGTGTAGCTGTACTCGTGTGTATTCCAATGAACACAATGAGTACTCAGTACATTGTCCCCAGTGGGAGTGTTGACCAGTAGACGTGTGTTAATAAGTTGGACCACAGCAGCTCTAAAAATAGACCTTTACAAACGTGACCTATTTTAACCCTAACCCAGAAGTTGAAGATGCTTGTGTTATCATTTTTCTAAATACTAGGTCAAATAGATTCTAAACATTTATACTATTTTTTTTGGACCAGATTTTCCAGGATAATAACTTGTTAATTATTAAATGATTGGATTTCTGCCTTTCTGGTCCCTGTGGGAAAATCATCTCTGTTGTTGCTGTTAGGAGAGTTCATTGTTAATGATGATTAATGAAGGTTGTTTTTCTTCATATTCCTGTTAAAAAAAACCCACAAAAACAATTTTCTCAAGTGTTGATTTCAGTTCCTTCCCTAGAGAAAAAATCAGAACTGAATAGTGGCACTTGATTGGTCAAGTTCAAAGTATCCAGGCTCCTCTCCTGAGGATTTTAATGTACAGTATCTCTATTATGATCCTTGTTTCATCTTAAAGCTTTGAAAAACAAGTCACCAGTTAAGATGCTTCTCATTTTATTCATCTCATTTAACAACACCTTGATTTTGACCAGTGAAACAGGTACAGGTTTCAGCACTGGGGGAAAAATCTACATAGCTTTGATATTAGCATAAGGAGGCTGATTGACAGAACCAGTCATTAAGTGTTTTATCTGAAACTCTCGGAGGAAAAATTCTACTCGTAGTGGACATCCCTGCGTGGTCATTAATCACGTCATATCAGTAAAACGTCTGAAAAGTTTGCCGGAGCTAAAAGCAACTCATCCATCACATTACTGCGAGGCTTCACGTGTAAACAGTGTGGACACTTGTTGTCTCCGTCCCTCGTCAGCTATGGGATATGATGCGGTCCATGCAGAGTCAGGTTGATTAGTTTGTGAGGTCCTCGAGAGGCAGATGAAAGATGGAGGGTAGAAAAACACAGCCAGAGTCACCAGTGGAATAATGAGGGGGAGTAGATATAAACAGAGAGAAAGACGGAGACAGGTGGAGGAGAGGGACGTGGAGGGACAGATGGATGAAAAGGCCAAGTGCAGATTGGGTCACTTGAAGATAACATCACCATGTGATAGATTCCCAGAGAGACTAAATTGGCCTCAAGTCCCAAGTCCTGAGTGACAGGCGAGGAGGGCTTATCAATGACTCTTGAATGGGAAATTGGACCCGTCTTGAATGGGCAACATGATAAAGGTCCTCAGTGGACATGTTCCGTAAATGATACCCACCGTCAAAAGTCAATAATTCCTTCAATTCATTTCAAATGAAGACAGGGGACCATTAGATTCCGTGTCTAATCTGTAGAAAGGCTGATGAGGGGATTTTGTTGAAATGTTTACAGCTGCTGTAACCCAACACACACAATGACAATTTCAATGACCAGGTCAAGTATCCAAGGTCATACCAGATCAGGTCTGAAGTCTTATGGGCAAAACAAACTCAAGTCTCAAGTCTAAAATAACTCAAATTAAGATTCTCTCTTTGGTCATACGTGATCTAGTCCAGATTATAAAGTTGATGACGAGTGAAGATCATTGTGTTCTGTCGGCCTCTGCTGACCTTTCCCTCCTCAGTCTGTACCACCTTTTAGAACTGGCTTTGAAACCTGTGAGCCTACAGGTGGTGTGAGAAAATGAATGCCCTATCACGTGTGTGTATGTGTGTGTGTGTGTGTGTGTGTGTTTCAGTGGGCGCACTGACAGATTCAGGGTTAAGAGGGGCATTAGTGAGAAGTGATTTTGACGCACCATCAGGCAAAGTATTTTCTCACTGCTTCACCTCATTCATTCATCTCCACGTCTTTTTCTTCTTTTCACTGAGTCACTTCCTTCTTTTTCCCCTTTATATTTTGCATAAATGTCTATTAAGCTCTCAGGCTTAGTGCTACCTGACAGGAGCGTAGAGGAAATGCTGTTTTGAATATAAAATGGTTGATGGATTTTCATATCAAAGAAGTGTATTATAAATGACCATTATGAATGTGATGTTTGTGTGCGTGTGAGTGTGTGTATATATATATATATATATGTATATATTTATATATATTTTTATATATACACACACATATATATGTATATACACAAATGCCAGAAATGGAATAAAAGTTTTTTGTAGCAACAGTAGCTAAAAGAAATCCCAGAAATAGCTAAACTTATCTTAAACAGCATGGAATTGGCTGACAAGCGTTAGCCAAAACAGTTAATATATTTAAAAGCATTTAAATAGCTGTTAGTTAGCTAAGAACTGTTAAAAAAACCCATTAAATTACACAGGGGGTGGATGGGAGGACAATAAAATCTGTGTCACCAGGGAAAAAAAAATTACAACCTTTATTATGAGTCATTAAATGGTTTTGAGAAAAAAAAATCACAGACCACGTTAAACTCTACTGCCATGGTGTGTCTGTGTTAGAAAGAGACGTGGTTCATAAGAAAACTGCTTAGGTTTCTAACTTTTTGACAAAATAATATTTTTGAAAAAAATGTGTGCCGGGAAGTTCCAGTACGAATGCGGTAAAGAGTAAATAATTGAGAGAAGCAGTGGTTAATTTTTCTCCCAGAGGATTTCACTTGTCGTCCACGTCATAGATGCACTGTATTAATCAGGTGAAGAGTGACACAATGACAGAGTTATGAATTAATAAAGCTGTTGCCAGCCAACAAAGCCTTATGGTTATGCTAAATAAGGTCATAACTCAGTTGCATTTGTTTTCAAGAAGTCACACACACACTTGCCAAGGACCTGCTGCGAGTCGCAGCTCTACAGCGGCGTTTCCCGTTGAAGAGATAGCTCAGTATTCATATTTATTATTCACAAACAGTGGCAAGGTGTCAAGCTCAGCAGCCCGTCTGTTTTTTAATAAACAGCGAGCATGCTGCCGAGCTAAATCACATTACAACTGTGTGCTTACATCCATCAGCGCACGTGTTTGCATAAAGGCAACATGCATACCATGCACAGGGAGAAGAATGTGAATAGAGTGCATTGGAAACCAACACACCTCGCCAAGGCAAGGGTTTGACTTTGACTGTGAAGAATAATGTGCTACAGAGACTGACACTAGAAAAATGTTCCGGTGAAGGCTCTGCGTTGCTCATTTCAAAGTGGAAGTGAAGTCATGCTCGGTGTTATTTATTATGTCACATTTTGACGTCGACGTTTTGCATGTGCAGTTGATCAAGGTGACCTTTAAGAAGTTCAAAATTCATGTATGCAATACTGGCTGCTGGGAAATGGAACTGCAAAAACAAGATACAATTCATTTCAGTAGTGTTCTGGGAAGTTGTTGAATCAACACCAACTGGGGGGTGGGGGGGGTGGAGGAGCTGTTGATGATGATCGTTGTTTGCGTTTTTCTTCAATTTCCTAATTGCATGGTATATCAGCTTTGTCTTTGACTAAACAGGCTCAGGTCATACTGAGTAAGTAGGTTGTGAGTTAAATGAAACTTTGAGTTCATTACATATAATTTTGTTACATTTTTGTTTTGTATCGTGCACAGGGTTCTCCCAAATTAAAAAATATGTACCGTGACTTAGATATAAAACATATTTGCCCCACTGACCTGTCTGCAGTCCAGATTAGCTTCCTGTTGAAAATGTCTGCGTGATAAAGAACCAGACACAGCTGCTTCAGTGGTTCATGAAGCAAAAAAAGAAGAAAAAAAAAAAAAACACCTACATATCTTTTTGTCAAAATGAATTATTCTCCAGACAGACTGTATCACTCTCTTCTGATGAAAAAGTCAAAGCATTGATTTTGTAGCAAGAACTTCTCAAAGTTAGTCTAACCCTGTCTAATTATGTTTCTGATTGATGATTGTGTTACTGAGTTTGCTAAATTTGGGAAGTATGCGTGCTCACAGCCACATCAAAACAGAAAGGCCACGTCAGTGACGTCCTTGAAAATCAAGAGAAAGGAAAGCTTTTAGCCAGAACCCCCGCAGAATAATAATAAAGTTTTAAAATATTTATTACTTAGAACAGATTATTTTCTGCTACTGGTTAAGAGTGACATGGTTGGCAAACAAACCAGTATAATTGATATGGACACTTTAAAAACCTCGGTCTCAGGAGAGACGGGGTTGATTATTTATTCAAGGGCACCGTTTTGTCAAGGACATAAAGACACCTGCACATCTGAAGCACAATTCTCAGAGAATTCTCCCAGTTTACTACTCTTTTGGAATGCAAAGCACAAAATCCGACAGAGGGGAGGCAAACAAGCAGAGAAAGACACTCTGAGGTCGTACACCGACTGCCGGGTCGTACTGTAAGTTAGGTTTGCTCTTTGTATCTGTGTGTTTCTGTACAGTAGCTCTGCTTCAGCACAGGCCAAATGAGGAGGTTCAAAAACACGGTTCTTTTCTCCCCCACAATCATTTCCAAGTGAAAACGTTCTTTGGTAAAACACATATTTATGTTGCCAAGGGCAATTGAACAGATCTTGGCTGTGGTGTATCATTATTTTGTAAGGATATAATAACTGTAATCTCCTGATGAGCAGACATTTTTGGTAGTCAGGACTTTATCTCATTTAAATTCATTAATTGAATATGCCCTCAGTAGTTGTAACTTGGCTTATACAGATGACCTTTCTGTGTACAGAATCTTGTGTTTATCCTTGATATACTGAAATAACACAATATTTCATTTCACCATACTCTATGAATATTCTACAGCACTGTATTGGTTTTGGTTCATTTTTTTAAATTTTTTATTTATTTCTTCTCTAGCGATTACAAATGTAGATCCTCAGTAAGCTGATGTTAAGCATATAACAGCATTGTGTGTTTACTTTGTTAAAAAAGAAAACTCAGTATATTGTTTTATCTGTGGTGTATGGCAATATGTTGCACTGTTGTCTCTTTATCATGATACGTGTGTTATGGCCCCGATTTTGGCCAAAACATGCCCCTAGTGTCAAAATGAAATAGCTTTGATATTTTTATATAATAAAGTATCGATCACCCAAACAGTAGTCAGGTTAGAAACATAACAGCATCGAGTGCAGAGACTTTGCAGCGTTTTCACACAATCCCCAACATCTGCATTGATTTGAACCCTGGAGCAGCTTTACAGCCAGACTCCTGCTATCACACTTATCAGTCGGGGGTCGTCTCAATAAAGACAGCAGCATTTAGTCAGCTCCGAGAGAAAGTGACACTTCAATTCCTCCTGGTCTGCAACATCTGCTTAACACTGACCCATGTCCCTGTATACTGGCAGCATCCTTTGCCATAACATCTGTTTAGAGGTGAACCCGACCCCTGTGTAGTACCACAGTACAAAGTCCCACTTCTTTCCACAAACACCATTACTTCTGCCCGAAACAGAGAGTGAACTTTTTTTGTGAGATTGAGAAGCACCGGGTGTGAGCTCAGTGATAAACACGTGGTTTGTTGTCGTGACCTTTTTGCTCTAAATCTCCAGAAGAGATTTCTTTCTTTCTTTTTTTTTTTAAATTAGGTCACACAATAAGCCCTCTGAAGGGGGCACCACTCACATCTGTGCACATTTGTCAGGCTTTACAGTGATTTAAGGAGACAAACGTGCTCAGGAAACAAGGAGATACAAATCTATTGGCTTAAAACGTTGAAATATGAAAACAACTTGGACTTTTTTGGCTGTGTCGTTAGCACTGATCCAAATGATCTGCTGAATTGTCATTCTTCTCAGACTGTCAACCAGCTACAAACAAGACCTTACTGGAGTTAAATATTATACAATGATATTATATAATGAATAACCTGCCTTTAAATAATTGGCCGAGTAGTCAGTAATTGAAGCACAAAGGATTAGGACCATGAAACGGGGGTTGCCCCCTACTGGTGGAAAGACCTTTTGCCTTATGGTTTATACCTGAAAGAGCGTGTTTATCCTTACATGTGGCTGTATCATAGGGACACCACATACTCTGTGTGTAAGTGTGTAATCGTAGTAATTAATCTTTAACAAGGCAACTTCACGCAGACCACCTAAACACCCCCGCTCACTAACTGCCAGGAAAATATCATTTAACTCTGCCTCCTCATCACTTGGAGCCGTGCCCTAAAACATAGGCTGAAATGGAACAACCTGATGGCTTTTATATCATGCATTAGCTGTGCAGCAGCTGTAAATTAGCGACGACGTCGCAGCAGCCGGCCAAAGGGCGGCTGAAGCTTCACGATCCTCCATTAGACTCACCTTCCACGGTGAAACACTCCTGTGACCCTGGTTTGACAGAGTGAGCTTCATAAGCATTTGGACAAACATACTGTGATGTTTTGGCTCTGTGCTGTTATTACACTTCATGTGATACAGCACAGCTGTTATTAGTTTGGTGTCCAGACTGTCAGCTCTAATGGATATGCTGTCCAGCATGAAATGAGCAGTTGGATGACTTCTGTCACATTTGCCTTAACGCAGTGACAGAGGATTGAAGGTTGTGCACATGACACACAAATGTACATGTGTGATTTCACAGACAGCAAAGTGACTCCTAAGTTGTGTGATTTCACAGACAGCAAAGTGACATCTGGCACTTCGTGCTTAGGAGATTTTTTCAATAAAATAATTTTTCTCATGCAATGGGTAAATAAAAGCCATAGCGCAATAAAGTCGTAGCTTGTTGCTGTGATGTAGTGGTTCGTGGTCAGTGCTACGCTATAGCTGTATGGATTACTGCTGTGATGACTCTTAATGAAGGGAAACCTCTAGAAATATATACTTTATATATTTAGCTCTGTGCTAGGCAAATACATGTGCTGTCATGACCTTTGGTTTGTTGCACGTTCTGCCTGGCTGTGCTTGATGTCTGTTCATGTCTGATTATGTTCATGTCCATGAATAAAGGATTGAGGGAAGATGCAGAAAAGGAAAAAGGATCAAATATTCATATCTGGTGGCCGACGGCCAAAGGGAGGAGTTTGAAGGCCGGTCGTGAGCCAGGTGGTGTGTGGAGGTCACTATATTCTCAGAATGAATGTGGTCTCATGAAAGTCTGTGAGGTACTCTGTTCTCTGTGGTACAGTTGTTACGTTGGTTTCATAAATACTTTGTTTTTTCACTAAATATAAATGTTTTCGTCAGGATCTGGTCTTTTTACACCTTCGGCGATTGTGTTAATGTCACCGGCCTCATCACCTTTGCTTGAACTTTAGAAAAGTTTAAAAAAAAAGATGTGCTCCTTGATGATTTCAGGGCGTTCACGTGGACAAAATTCCCTCAAAGTAAAGCTTATAGACATCAAAGTCTTCCTCTGACCAGACTCTCTGATGGCATCTTGAAGCAACAGCAAACACGGGTGTGTGTGTGTGCGTGTGTGTGTGTGTGTGGTTGTTGTTGGCAACACATGGTCAGCACAATTACCAAACCTCAAAAGCGACTAACACCTCTGCTGCTGTCCAGAGTTGATCTCTCTAAAGTGAATCCTCCTTTGAGGCACATGAAGACGTACAGATGCAGGGTTGTGTGAGGGCAGGAAAAGACGAGGAGCAAAATGACAAGTTGCTCGTGCTGAAAGAAAATGATATAAAAAGAAAAGCGTCTGAGGAAAGAGATTTCGGTGGATAGAGAGATAGAAGAAATTGGTGGCTGGCTAAAGGCCTGATAAGGGGAGGGAGGGGGGCAGCCGAAGGTGTAGGTGAGCGGATGCCCATCATAAAGAATGTATTTGCATATGGAGCGGTGAACACCGCAGAGACGGCTTCAGCTTTTGCGTCTGGGTAACTGACAGCATCGGGCAGTGTGAGGCCCGGCACACAGTGGTGAAGTGACACTATGTGTGTGTGTGTGTGTGTGTGTGTGTGTGTCAGTCCGTGCGTTGATGTCCTCATTCATATTTAACAGGAGCATTGTTCACGTGCTTTTAAAAGGAATACCATCACTCCTACTGTCTGATGCCTCAGTACACTGTACGTCAGGCTGATATTAAACACTACATTTTTATATATTTTAAAAGAACATTTTCTGCCCTCTGACACCAAGTACTTGATCATTGTGTTAGATCGACTGACTGATAGCACTGCTAGATGTTTGTCTTGTTATACAGTGGTGTCATCATATAAATTCTGATGTAATGTATGAACATAATGGCATTTATATTTCCAGTATAAAAAAAGGTTTATTTTGATCCTTCCAAAGCTTTGAGGTTTCAGAGACGAAAATAGAATTGAAAGTGCAGACTAAAAAGCCCACTGTGGCTGTTGTGCTGTTCAAGTAAAATTTATTTTATATCTCTTTTAGTATTTTTCTGTAAATTCATCCATCAGTGCAGGCAAAAATAACAAGTGAAGTGCAGTGTTTTTCACCGTCTCTCTTCCATAAATTTTACATTTCAGAACCTCTTGCACCGTAGGCATAAAAGTGAAGCACTTTGTAACAAGTTGAATTAGAGATCATTCATTTGATATGTGAAAACTGAGCTGAAACCAATGCCTATAAAAGAGGAACTTACATAAAGATCGTCTGGACTTTTTCTATAAAAATCAAATTGAAAATGATTTTTTTTTTTTGTGGATACATGACAACAGAAGCCTTTTTCTTTAAATAAAGCTTTAAATAAGGGCTGTCAAACAATGGAACAATCTGGATAAACACAGAGTAGCATGATTAATTGCGATTATTAAAGATTAATCAAGAGAAATCAACTTCACTCAATACGACAAAAACGAAAGACAAAGACAAATATCAGCAGGTAGAAGTACGTGTTTCACATTTTTTATACTTAATTCTTAATAAATACAAATGATGGAATTAATATTTTTGGTAATTTGTCTCACCCCTTCATGTTTATACCTAATCCTGTACGCCCTTCTGACAAGCTGTGTAAACTACAGTTCTGAGTTTCTTCCACACGGACGATCACTGCGCTACTTTCCATGCTGCTTATGCATTGTGTGCCTTCAGATCCATCATTTCCTGTCATCCCACCTGTCTCTTCCATCTGTCTCGTTATCCGTCTCCACCATCTAATGAAGGAGAAACAATAGAGACAAACTTTCAGCTAAATTTAGAAGTTTCTTTTTTCCCTCCCTCTTTCCCCAAAGAACAAAAACACTTTGGAAAGAGTTGACGATGAAAACCGCACGACACCAAGTAGTGATGTATACGGTGTTAAATTCAACTTGATTATAAGTTATTCTTTCCTGGTCTTTCTTGACCCCAACGTTTCATTTCACGGCTCGGCTCTGATTGATTCAGTGCTAATGGAGGGTTTTTTTTCTTTGACCCATCACTTTTCATCTGCAGACGAATTTCCCCTCAGCTGCACAAACCCAACTCTCTCCAGTTTGTGTTTATTCCTGACAGGTGGGCAGATTGCAGCTGCTTTCTTCACTTGAACATGATGTCTTATTGCCATTACCTAATTCTCCCCTCAGTCATCATCTTCTGGCTCAGTGAAAAGGATGAATACCTCTCCCTCCTGGCTGTCAAGCCTAGCTGCACCCACACCTTCTCATGTTCTCTCACTTCTTCCAAAAGCACCTCGTTTTCTTCCTAAGTTTATGCACGCTCTTCAATCTCTGGGAGCTGCTGAGAAAGAAATGACAGAAAGAACACGGGCCAGATTTGAAGGACTTTTACATCACCACAGCCAGAATGGTCGTATCTGAGCCAGTAGACTAGACACAGCATGCACGGGCTAATAGATTTTTTTTTTTCCCCCTGTGTTTCAGTTTTTGGTACACGCTGTGATAAAACCTAACGCTGCAGAAATACACTGTGAAAAACATTATTGAAATGTTTGATGTCCATTTTTCTACATCCATTGTTCAAATAGAGAGCAGAGCAATAATCTGGTGATACGTTTACATTTCCAAACTTGTTATGAGGCAGTAGTGCTTTTATTTTCAACAGCATTATCACTTTATTTCTGACTGAAAGAACGTCCATAACAAATGTTTGTTTAAATTTAAATTTCTGGTGAGAAAGTGGGGCCCTGTGATATAATGATATAATTCAAATTAAATGATACAAAAATGATGCCCACTTTGTATTATCTTCAGACTAGATACAAGATTTATTTGAGGGCTGTCAAACAAGTTTAATTTCACATTTTTAATATGATTGAAGTGTGAATTGTGATTACTCAAGAAAATAAAACTATTTTTTTCCTTCATTGCTGGAACAGAAAGACAAATAACAGCAGGATATACAGATATGTGTTTCAAACCAGTTTTTATTTGTAACTTATTCAAATGATTGAATTATTTATATGGAAAAAGATAAAAAGTATAGCTCAACCATTGCGTCACATAGTTGGTGTGCATCTTGACGCTTGTAGTCGAGTCAAGAGTTGCTATCAAAATTCCCTTGAAGCCTCAACAATAGCAATCGGTCTCCATTAAACATTTTAACCTGATAGTTCTAATTAGGTTTAGTTCGTTTTCACTGCCCTGTTTTATTTATTTCTTTTTTTTCTCGTCTCCAAAGAAGAATGTGAGTGAGGGTTCAGACACTATAAAGAATCCTCTCAGTTTTTCTCCCCTTTCAGTGTTTTTCAGTTTCCACACTCCAGCAGATGAGAGCAGTTTATATACTGTATACACTGTTTACCCCATCACTCTTTTGCTCTTGTCACAAAATGCTGATTTACGGAGCCCACTTTCATGTTTTTACTCTGTATATCAAGTTTAAAGCAGCCTTCCAGGAGTGTAACAGCCTCGTGGACATCAACAAACACAGAAAAACACCTCTCAGACAGCAGGAAAGACAAAGTTGATGGCATCGTAACACCAACACAGGCTGCACGTAGCTGAGCTCAAACATATGAATTATTCTTCTCAGTAAAAATTTATGAACTTGTGTGTGTGCTGGGGTATGCTTTTGTTTTTATGAGTGTGTGTGTGTGTGTGTGCGTGCACGGATCCGTGAGAAGTCAGAAACTTTTGGACAGCCACGGTGTTGTTGCCTGTGTGCTGAGACTGAAAGAACCAGACTGGTACAGATGTTTTAGTAACTATTTATTCAACAAATTCCATTATGTACATGAGAATGACCCTCTAAATTAAAGATAATGAAACCAAACAGATAATGGGAGAAAAACACCTCCATTATGGTGCTATATATTGAATTACACTCTCGTTGTACAGCTCAGTTACCAAACCCCTTGTTTTACCATGATACATCAAACGTTGAACTAATGTGTCCAACTCTAAGCCTTTATTTGATCTTCACTGAGGACATTTCATATTTTGTGACAGTGCATTTCAAACCCCTTTCATCTTAAACCGATGACTGCTGCTAAGATGAAACAAAAACAAAAAAAAAAGAAATGCTTACACACAATAAGCTAAAGTCTTTATGTTACATCGCAAAACATGACACAGCTTCAACTACAACGAAAGAGTTTTGATGATTTGCAGCATCTTTCTGAATCTCTGTTCCTCTGATTAGTCACAATCAAAACAAATTGCCAAATCTTTTAGGTGATGTGCATTAGTCTTCAAATGTTTCCCTCTTAAACTCATGTTGATGAGGTTTCTCTTTAACAACAGAGCTTTAACAGGCTGAACAGAAGTGTAACTAATAATATATAAAACAAATCTTTAAAAAACAAACAAATGCAGCTCCAAATCCTTACAGAGTCACCTCAAAGCAGTTCCTTTCCTCCCCCCTGTAAGAAAAATGACCCCAGGACCGTAGGTGTAAACAATTCTCCGCTCCTTTAAGGGTACAGTAAGTAAAGACATAAAACCGTGGTTTGCCAAAGACTAATGTACATCACCGTGTCACAAAGATGAGAGGGAAACCGACCAATCACTGAATCATTTATTAACACTGATACACACGGTGACAGCACACAGGGAGAAGTGTAAGTCCTGGTCATATCCCCATTTGAAAATGAAAAACAAAGGTCAAAGGTCTGGGAACCAAAAAAAAAAAAAACAATTCCTGAGATGCAAAACAAAACGGAGACAAACAACAAAAAGACAAAAATGAAATGAAAAGTCACAGACAGTCGAATCAGACGATGACAGTTTTGGTAATTTGAAGAGTGGACGATCGGTTTTAAATTGATTTTGCTGAAGAACAATAACATGTGCCACAGCTGAACTGTACAGCAGATATATATACGAAGTGTCAGCAGGGAGAGCAGTGAAACCAGGGATGTTATTAAAGGAACCTCAGGTGATGAAAACACTGATATCCATCACTGTGCAGTCAGAAACACTGAGCTCCACGGGCCTCTGATTTCCTGACATGGGGAACCATCCCAGCCAGTGTAGCTGAGGCAAATCTTTTGTGCAGCACAGTGTGATTTAATGACTGCACTAGCATGAATGCAACCCAAGTCAACAGAATCTGGACTAGCCTCAGTAATCACGTCCGCTCGTGGAGTTTTTAAACAGCAGCACACAGGCGTTGGAATAAAAAAAAGAAAACGTTAGAAGGCACGGGAAAAACAAAAAACAGCTGCGTAAAAAGGACGTTCCTGTGACTATTTTATTAGACAAAATGAAATTTGATTTCCATCTTAATTATTGATTATATCAGTTACAGTACACATTTTTATTTTATTGTCTCTGGCAAATCTCCAGTCCACAAGAACACATGAATTAAAGTTATGAAATTAGAGACCGGTGATGGTGATACGTATGAAACCACAGGATTAAAGCTTAGTTTGAATTCGCAACAGCACGACAGCAGGTTTGAACACTGACTGCATGGCATCACAGAGCAACAGTGGATCATGTCATGGTACATGGTAGTACGTTTCCAGGATGGTAAAGTATTCAATCCTTTTTAGTTTGAATTAGCTCATTAATGTAGAGAAGAAACAAATATTTACATCATCAAGTTTTTAAAATGTGAAATCACAAACAAAAATCACACTGTGCTCCTACTCTACAGAGGACTCCTCAACTCTGGGGACGTTCCTTCAGATCCAAACTTAGACAAAAAGACTGGAAACAAAGTTAAAAAAAGACACAAACACTATTGTGTCAAATCTGTTTTCACAACTGAGCGAAGGGCAGTGAACTACAGTCTGAAGTGTGTCACTGTGTCGAGGGCATCGCTGTGTGTGTGGACTCACACAAAACATGAGGATTGATCAAATGATTCCTAACTTGTAATTCCCCACGGAGCTGTTCCAGTTAAACTCCAGCCCAGGACCTTACATCCTGACCTCATTTGCATAATGTTTTCTATTGGCCATTGGAACAGACAGCGCCGGGTTCTTGATTTTATTGTCCTTGGTAATAATTTGCTCCCTCAAGATGCAAGTGCCTGGCATTTCAGACTTAAATTTTAGGCCAAAGTGTTTATTATAGACACAGAGGAGGAAATGGTCCAAGCTGTGGATGAGAGTATTTGTTTACTTGTATTTTGTTTACGCTCTATGTAAAGAAAGTCATGGGTATCTTCAACCCTTCTTCATTTTTATCATCAGTTTTCCTGAAAGACAATTTTCTTCTTTAGGATTTAATGGCACTGTTTTCATATTAAATTACAATATATTCCTGTTTAGAGGAAAATAGAAGACAGCACACACTTTGTGTCAACGAAAGGTGAAGTTGAGTGAAGCGTTAAGAAGCAAATATTCATGGGCAGATTATAGACAGAGCACAAAGTGACTTTTGTGTTTTTTGTACGTCTGGCTACAACTTTGCTTAAGCTTTGCGTTGTGTGAACGGCTAGTTTTGAGAGATGGAAACAACTATTGTTTGAGGAGGAGTGATCACGTCACTGATGGACATATCATCTCAAATCATGAACGGACGCCTGGCACAAGATGGAAAGGATTGGACTGAAATGAGGGCAGTCTTATAAAAGTGCTGAGCAGTTTGTCCTGGTGTGACGAACATTTTATTTAACTAAATACTGACAACTGACATCTTGTTGCTGAAATAAAATATCACAAAAAGAAAATCCAGTGACTTTATGAAAAAGGATTTCTGAGCTTCACTGTTTGCAACCATCCCTGTTGTTTGTGATGTTTTTTAGGTAAAGTAGTTTATGTTATGCTTAATGTATTTCAAGTTTAAATAGTTTAATACTTAACACTCTAGCATTCAATCTTAACAGAATCAAAGTTCATGCCCCAGAATCTAGAAGTTTTTCTTCTCCAAAGTCAATGCAAACACATGACCCACACTGTAATGATCTCATCCTTTAACCGTTCAAATTTTAAATAAATTAATGATGATAAAGAACCAAACAGAACATGCCAGTGTGTATTACCAAACTTTAGTTCTCACACATTATATACATGCCTTGTGCCAAAACGCAATACATTAAAAAAACTCTAAAAAAACCAAAACAATGGATGATGAAAGGAATAAAAATGGGGAGAAAGCAAAGTAAAAACTGATCTTGGTGCTAATATACAAATCTTGTAGGAATAAATGAATTCAGAATCCAAAACAGCAATTTTCACAATCAACTACATTTTTGCAGACACAATATACAGCAGGGAGCTTCAAACCATTTCAAACAAACATTTTAATTATAAAATTAAAATAAAAAAAGTCATGTATTAGCTTACATTTGAATAAGAAATACATCGTATATTTCCCCCAGAACTAAATCTAAGACAGGCTTGTTATTTTCCCATCGTTATTTGAAAGATGATCTCTTATTTGGAAAAGTAATAAAATTACCTACTTAGTTCATTTTGTGCTTCTTTTTTCAGTTTTTAAAGTAGGAAAAATCCCGGCACTAACATTCTACAACCCTACGTGTTTTGCTTGAATGAGATTTGTCCGTGTGTCTAAGAGAAGGGCAGGAAGAGGAACAGAACCGTGTGATGTAATAAAATGAACGACTTTTCACTGCGTAGAGCCTGGACTCCAGGCTTTAGAGGTGGGATTAGCTGAGATGAAGTAGCGACGGACAGATTTAAGTTTCCTGTACATACTGTAACTGTCGGTGTTTTTATTTGTTTACTGGATCAGTTTACATTTCACAGGGTTCTTCAGGCTTTTAAGAAAAATCACATAAATATAAACAAAACCTTCAACGTGAGAAGCTAAAAATGACATCACTACGATTTTATTTTCTTTACAGCTTTTAGAGAGAGAAGATTGACAGTAGCAAACACCTGAACCTTTAATGGGGGGAAAAAACAACTATTATACGCCGTCATTAGGACAACAGAGGAGTTGTGTTCTGCTGAACTGCAGCCTGAACAGTGCAGAGATATATAGACAAAATTACATATGAGCAGCAGGTTCAGCAAATGGGTTTATAGAACTGGTCCAGTGGACTCGATGGAATGCTTGGTCTAGTGTCTTTCGTATATTTTTGGTGCGTATTCTCTGCTCTAATCGATACCAACGATACCTTTTATTAACCCTATCCTAATAATGAAACTCATAATATACACATCTGACAAATCATACTACAGTGTCACACAAAAACCTTCTTCTTATCTTACAAGGGTCAACTATTTAGTTACAAGTCTTTGTAGAGGGGGCGGGTCGGGGGGGTGGAGCATCTAAAAGTACCATAATTAGTGTGATAGATATGTATAAGGCGTAAACAGCACAGATCTTCATGAAACCAAACGGACCCCGTGTGTAAGCGATGAACTGAAACACCCACCTAAGAAGCATCTACACTGCTACTGACAGACGATACAGGAAGGCAATGGCAGAAGTTCAATGGCGTCTGTATTATTAGGCACCGTGTTGACGGGAAACATGATATGTGTGTGGACATGTGAGAATAAAAGGGGACAGGAGTGTGTGTTTGTGTGTGTGTGTGTGTGTGTGCTGGAGAGGAAACCAGAGAGAAGAATTAACGAGCGGACGTGTGAGAAGCAGTCACGACAGGGATTTTCAGAAACGCTTCGGCGGCCGACGCTAGCTGCGTCTCAAAACGGAAACAAAAGACAAAAGGAAAAAAAAAACGGCTGTAAATGAGAGAAACGGCCCCAACAGAAGGCAATAGGAGAAACTTGGGAAACTTCTCTATCTGTAGACTGCCTGCAGGTTTCTTGTAGTCACGACGGGGCAGTGGTCAGAGGTGGAGAAGAGAGGGTGAAGCAGGAGGAGAGGGGGGAAAAGAGATACAGAGACCCGAGGAGGGGAGGAGGAGGGAGGGGGGGAGGAGAGCGGCACAGCCCCCTCAGCAGTCTAAATGAAGTATTCTT
This sequence comes from Cynoglossus semilaevis, assembly GCF_000523025.1. NCBI lineage: Eukaryota > Metazoa > Chordata > Actinopteri > Pleuronectiformes > Cynoglossidae > Cynoglossus > Cynoglossus semilaevis. The sequence goes on along the minus strand of NC_024325.1, from coordinate 7,899,308 downwards.
TCTTTTCCTCTGCGTGTGCGTGGTTGCCGTCAGCATTGATGATGGCTGTGTCGGCGTCGGGCGCATCGTCCGCTCCTTTGGCTTCGTTTGTCAGGTATGTTCCTGCGGAAATGAAAAACAAACACCTTTATCAAGGAAAACAAATACGGAGCAGCTCGGCGTGGCGTTTGCTGCCAGAGGTTATAAACACACACCTGAAAACAACATGGCTAATACTACATTATTCATATACAGACTTGAGGAGAAGCTGCGATGATGCAGACTATGTTAATGAAGCAGGGAGGAGGTGAGTGAAACCTGCTCTCTTAGTATTCTGGTGTAAGTGTTGCACTTACAACAAAAAATATGACACGACTCTCGGCATAAGATGATTATATTTTGCTCGTCATATTGTGTCTTTGAAAATAAGTGTAATTTCCACAAATATGCAGCACATACGTTGGTGTGAGGTCGAGTAACACATGAATAATCATGTCATCTCTCCTTTTGGTCGCAGACGTGCGGTATATTTATAACTTGCCGTTCAAGGTTATGGCTGTAATGTCTAATGGGACAAGTCTGCCGTGCTTCACTGGTTTCATAAACCTTGAGAGTCGTAGGTCAGATCCTCTATGGTTTTACCTTTATGCCTGGCCAGGTATCTCCCCAGAACAATGATTAAACACAGGGTAACAAAGACCACCACTGCCACCACTCCTCCAATCAGGGCATGGTCTGTGCCGTGCTGCCCCAGAGCGTTGGGATCTGAGGAGAGACACACACAAAAAAATCCTCTATGGTTTTACCTTTATGCCTGGCCAGGTATCTCCCCAGAACAATGATTAAACACAGGGTAACAAAGACCACCACTGCCACCACTCCTCCAATCAGGGCATGGTCTGTGCCGTGCTGCCCCAGAGCGTTGGGATCTGAGGAGAGACACAAAAAAAAAAAGAGATAAAGATGAAGGAAGTGGCTGCAAAAGTGAGGTGAGGAGAGTGAGGGAAGAGCAGCAGCCGAAGGCAGACAACAAGAAACAGAGCAAGGAGGAAGGACTAGATTATTCCCAGCTTGTTCCTGATCTAATGATTGTTTTGAGCTGCTGTCAAACCTCTTTTTCTTTCACATTATGCCGTCGGAGCAGAACTGCCCGGCTCTCTGAGAATAATAATGGAGGAAGGGAGTGAGGAAGAAAGACGGACAGGCACAACGTTCACACAAAGACCAGCTACGGGCGAGCACACGTTCACCCATGTAAAATGAAAGGAGGAAATAAAAAGCAGAAGTGGGAAAGAAGAATAATGAACGACGGAGAACTGGGAAGAGTCCACGTGAACCGTCCCCTACATGCAAATGTGGGTTAGAGTGAAGAAGTGACACGGAGTAAATAAACCATCGAGTGGAAAATGAACACAAGGAAGATTAATCGTGTTAGCTGGTCGGCACATCGCCCCCACCTGTCTGGAAAAGGAGCAACAAGATTAAAAAAAGTCACTTGTTTTATCAGCGTCCTCTCGCCTTGTTGGAGTTTATTTCAGGTCACTGTGACAGTGACGACCGTCAGACCCACTGTGGACGGAGTTGACAGTGACAGCAGTGGGTTGGGGGGGGCTGGGAGGAGGGGGGGTGACTAATGTTATAAGATGTATTATTCATATCAGTGTATGACAGTGAAAAATTAGCACCCATCTCATTATCTTCCTATGAGTGTCAGGGCAGTGCCACATAAGTCTGTCACTGTGTGTGTGTGTGTGTGTGTATATACAGTATGTGGGTGTACAGTAGGTAAAAAAAAGGCAGCGTGAGAGCACGTTTAAGAGTTCGTTACAAAGTCATTTCCATAGACCAAGGGTTTCAGAGTGTGAAGTGTGCTTCCCCTGGGGGGCGCCAGAGCACTTTAGCAGAGGTCTGAATACGGAAAAAGACTGGTGGTTGTCGTCTCACACAAATCGTACGTTCCCAAAACATTTTTTGTTTATTACATTCTTCTCACCAGAAAAAAAAGAACAGATTATCACTGACTCACTCACATACCATGGAGAACACATCTTTATTTTCTGTGTTGAAACATAACATTAGATGTCTGAACTAGCTAGCTAACTTGTTAAAAACTAGTTTAAAACAAAAACACTACCAACTTTTCTACAAAGTCTTTTTATATGGTTTTTTTTTATAGTAGTGCGGTTTGGAGAAACAGCCCATCTACTTTAATGACATGTATTCTCTTCAGCACCGTCCGTTTCTTTCTGACTCCGTCCATGTGACCAAATGGAACAGCTGGTTTTCGCCTGTGCACCGTGGTCTGAGTGACCAGACTGTCACACTCCACTGCGCCCAAGTGGACAGACACACTCTCACAGCCGGGCACATACATACAGACATGCGTAGCGTGGGTTCAGTGTGCTGCCGTTGTGCTTGGTCAGTGAAGCGGACAGTGGAGGAATGTACCCATCGTGCTGTCCAGCGGGGTGAGGACTGAGGCATTTTTAGTTACACACATGGCTGTGTCTCCTCACCTCTATCTGTCAGGACGGTGAGGAGTCAAACACTCACTCTGTCTGCTCTGACTGCTGGACTTGGGTTTGTTTTTTTTGGGGTTTTTTTTACAGCCCACTTCTGGCATAAACATGTCATGAGCATACGGTCAGGTGTCAGCCTGGTGAACACTGCACACTTTGCCTATTCATAATTCTGGTGTCATGTCCAATGGATTGACCTGTAAGCCGGAGCCCCTGGACACTAGCATGCTGCACTGGCTCCGACCTTGAAGTGATGCAGGGCATAAACTGTAAAAGATGGCAACATTACAGCCATTCTGACCATAAGTCAGAGGAAAAGACGACGAAAAAAGTGGCTACATCATAACAGTTAATCTTCTCACTGCTATTTGTTTGATAAATGTGGTTCCTGACTTTAAAAAAACACATTTGCACTCACTTTTGCACTTAAAGCTCAACCATAAAAACAAGTATTGACTGATTTACTAGTGGAGTGGAACATGTTTGTTGCAGAAAGATGTACTTTACTGCAGCGGTGAACTGAGCAGTTAATGCGGTTATTTTATTATTTTTCCTCTTAGCATAAATATTTGGTAAATCACCTTTACAGCTGTAAAAGTAGAAGAGATGAACCTGTGGCTGACGATGATGATGATGATGGGAAGTAAACTGAAAATAAGTAAACACAAAACATTGCTCAATAAATCCCCTAAAAAAGTGTATTTTATTACATTTTTATCTGAGCTAATTATGTTCAAAAAATTATATTTGTTAAAGGTAATAAGAATCACTAGAGTCACTGCAGTAACTACAGTCACGACTACTTCAGTAAACTTCTGAAGTTCTGCTTGTAATTGCCATTAGGGGGACTTTGAAATAGGCGTTACGCAAGGATTCGTTCTGGGACCCATGCTGTTCAGACGTCCAAACAGATCAGAAAAATCTGAACGTAAGAAAAGGCTTGACTACTACCACCCTTTGTCAGTACATACAGTTTATAAATAAGATAATATAATAAAGATAATACCACTAAGCGTAAGCTTGTGTTATGAGAAAGGAAATAACAAAAAACAAGTTAATACGAATAAACTCTGAAAATCAAAAAAGAAACAGATGAGAACAAAAATGCTAACATTTCAGATATAGCAAGATGGCAGAAAAGAGAGACAGCTGAGAGGAGAGGGATATATTTTTATGGCCCTAGAACACATTATCTTTTAATAAGGGTGCATACATTCTTCTCAGGATGATATAATATGTAAGCGTGGGAGAACAAACTCCTCTTTTTAATATTTATGACACTCTCCGTGTCGTCTGGCTGTGCAAATTGGGCTTGTTTAATAAATTAAAAGGGTTTAAGGCTTTTATGAGCCACTGCTCCGTTGGACCGGAGTAAAAGTAATACTTCCCTTTTCAACTGCCCCACAAAATTCTTAGTGGATTTATTTCACATTTTCTGATTCCCAGAAAAGGCCAGACGTTCTATTATCAATTATCTGATCAGAATCAATAACCCTAATCGGATCACGGCGTCTTTTAAAAGCACGCCAAGTTGTACACGTCACAATAGAGGCTTAAAAGGAGGTTCAAAGATTGAACATTAGTGGTTTGAGGGAAACTTAGAAATTAAATTGAGCCAATGACTCTGCATGAACGAACTCATGAACTTGAAACCACTTCCCTAATATAATAACAAAGCTCTTCCAGGTCAGACACGTCTGGGGGGTTTGCACAAAAGTAGAATAACGATATCCAGGATAACTGGATCTTGGGTTGGTAAAGACTGAGAGGTGGCTTCAGTCCTGAGGTAGATGAGTTTTATTTTATTTTATTTAAAAGTGTCCAACTTTACTCACTTAGTTTGAAAACTATTATTTATTTACTCCAAATAATGTATTTGCATTTGTTAATGCAACAGTGGCAAGGACAACAATGAAATACTCTTCCACTAGTTACCAGCAGGTGGCTATAAAAAAAAGTTAGTCAGAGCTGTTGAAGAAGAACTGTGTGTGCGTCTTTCTTCAATTTCTGCAAGTATTTCAGTGTTGTGTTCAACCAAACAAGCCCAGGTTTAATACTGTGTACGTGAACTGAATCAAAAAGAAACACTGCTCATTATAAGGAATGGGACGGGACGTACTGTAACTTCATTTTCACAACTCTGCTCCAGTTACTTAATAAGACTGCATTGCTGATTTTTTTTATTTTTTTTAAACTATTTTATTACACATTTCTCCCCCTGCCTGCATTAATCTGTTGGTTAGCTTTTAAGAACAGTTTTGCATGAAAAGACTAGCCAGACAGAAATAAATGATGGTGTGGGAGGCAGGCTAACACAATGACACACAAAGGAAAAAATGAATAAAATGGAGAAAGCCAAGAAAATAAAAAGAAAGTTCACTGTGAGTGTGTGTGTGTGTGTGTGTGTACCGTGTATGTGTGCATGTGGGCTACTTTGAAATAGCTGAAAGTGTGTGCAGCCATTGAGCGCTAATGAATAGAACTGCTATTCCATGTAATTCATAACTGTAGCCCCAGGATCTAATGATTTCTCTTCTTCTGCTCTACACTTAATTCTAAATTGTTGCAATAACTCTTCCCCAAAGTGAGTTAATGTGGCAGCTCATCAATAAGTGTAGCTCTGCAATAAGTGGAAAGACCTTTGCATTATGTTTTAATTTCACCTGTGCTCCTCATCTTTATGGTCTAAAGAATGAGGAATGGGAGGGAAAGTGGAGGACGGTCAACAGTCTTCAATATTTAACCATCCACTGGAGAAACGCTGCTCCTGAACGCAGCTCTCATCCAGCTGACCTGAACATTTGCCCTCCAGGAAATATGTCTGCTGCTCATCACGTGGCCTTAACCTCTCTCCTCATTTTAAAACAAGATCAATATCAATGGGATAAAGCAGTCACAAATCCCTTCAAGGAATGAAAGTGTTCCATTCCCTTATTGAGTTTCCACAAAATTCACTTTGTCCTCAGCCTAAAGTGGCTGGAACATGTGATGTTGGGCTAAAAAAAAAACATAAATGGTGTGATAAGTGCCATCTGAATGGCTGATTAATTTGCAAATGAGTCAGTTATGTATCATCACTACACAATGATCTGGAGCATGAAATTAGGAACAGAGTAATCTGTCAACCCAACTACATCCTCAGATGAAATCAATTGATTTTTACTGCTTTTTAGACTCAAGATTTCAGTACTGTCTACTACTTTTGTTATATTCTCGGTGTACTTGTTTAGATTCCATGAATCCTACCAGTTTGTTTATATTTTATAAACCTTGGAGCTGAAAAACAGTTTTGAGTCCAACACATTATTATTTTTATTTTTTTCATATTTGTTAATAAAGTCAACTGCTTCAGTATTTTGTTAAGCACATCCCTGGATCTTGTGGAAATGTAATCATCTTTTCAGGGGTAACACAAAAGCGCTGGTTAAACTAAGCTGAAGGTTGTGGTTCTCCACATGATGAAGGACTCCAAGGAAGAATGCTTAACCCAAATCTTTTAACCCTGACCCAATTTTTTAAGGAGTCCATTTTACCCCCTGAAATGGTGCAGTAATCCCTAATGACTCAGTGCCAGCGCTGAATGCTATTGGCCCAGAGTGGACTTTAAATTCCAGGTTTAGCTTCAAACCTTGTGACGCTTTGAAAATGTCTGATATGTTGGAGTGGGGAATTTTCTCGCCACAATCCTCTACCAATGGTACGGCTTCCATTCATTCTCCAGTGGAGGCTTGATGAGTTTCAAAACTTCTGCCACTGCTGGCATAGAAGAGACT
>NC_024325.1:7880258-7892966 GCF_000523025.1 Cynoglossus semilaevis | reverse complement strand
TGGCAAGATTTTATGTATTTCTGACAGTAAGAAATGAAACATTTTAATGCCAATATAAGATATTTGGCGTTATTACTTTCTTTCTGAAACAAACACATGTGATTTAGTGTTTTTTACTGCAGGCATTAAAGGGAGAATAAATGAGCTGGAATCTACATTTATAGCCAAATTATTTTGCTGCAACACTGGAAAGAAATACTGAACGGTATTAGCCAAACAATTTACAGACTTTTAGTTTTTTCAGTTTTAAAATCACATATCTCAGCTGGTTCTCATGTTTTTATTATTTTTGGCTCTAATTTGAGGATGTTTCTTGTTCAGAAGAAAAAAAAAAACCCTTAACTTGCTCATGCAGTACCTCTATAAGCCAAATGTGGCGCCTCTGGTTAATATTCATATCCATGTTTTTGACCATTACTTACTTGAAATGCTTGAAAGCTTAGACTAATCCCCCCAAATCCCATTTTGCCTTTCTGTACTCTTCAGAGGGAAAAAAAAATCTTTTAGGTTATAGGTTGCCATGGTAACCACCAACCGTCCCCACCGGCAGTCAAATACTCAGGTATAAACCAGTGTTGAGGGTTACAGTTTTACACATTCAGCACAATCTTCCTGGTGATGTTTTAAATCTTTGATTAGAAGCGTCAAGGTTGTTGGTGCTTCCCCCAAAACTTTCATCCTGGTTGTTGCTCCTTGTTCATGAAACAAATAAATTTCAGCTTCTTTCAGTCTTTCCCACAGGCAGAGACACCAGGCATGAATAATTTCTACCTTCTCGATAGTGGGCTCTTTTTTTTTTTTTTTTTTTGCTGCGGTAGTCTTATGCTGCAGGGGCTCAGGTCGGCTGCAAGAAAGCTGATTATGAGAAGTGAATAGTAAATATTTTAAACACCAAAGAAACTCTGGCACCTAATTCAACCTTTCAGCCTCACAAGGTCGAAGCCAATTTACATGCCAGAAAAAGAGGTTTTTGGCAAATTTGAAAGAATCCAGAGGTAGAGGAGAAAAAAAAAAGTATCTCTGTGGAAGGTCTGTCTGAGGACATCGCAAAGACCTTTGACATCGTAAGCCGTACGTATGAATGAGACCCATGGACAAATATATATACAGTAGATATATATTTATATATATGAGGAAGTCAACAGTTTTATACCTTACTGTCAGTAAACAATTATCAGTGGTTCTGATCAACATAAACATGAGGTCCTATAACCAGCAGGAGGCGGGTGGGGGTGGGGGTGGGGGCACCGTCTTTAATGTGGAATATTTTTTCTATAGAAGGAGGATTTGGTGCTTTAATGTGCCGTCGCCTGTAACTGTGTGACAGCTTTTTGCCTAATGTCTGGGCTCAGTCTGTGCGTTTGATGCATTTATGTTAATTTCCAGTAAAAATGTAATGAGAAAGTGGACTATAAAATACCCCCGCACTTCATGTGCTCCAAAAACATTTTTTGAAGGCGCAGAATATTAAAACCATTAAACTACTCAGAAGTACAAGTATGCGTGTGTGTGGGCAGAGGTTTTTCAGCTCCAGGGCTTAATTGCACCTGTCATGCAAATACTTACTCTCCCTCGGAGGCTTGGATTATTGTAGGATGATTGTTTGCTGGGTTTGCACATTGGCATATATTATGCAAATATTCGGGATGGTAAAAATAGCTAAATGGACAACACCTAATACTGCATTTAGCTCTTTAAAGATTTCTTTTTTTACCCCTTGGGGATCTGAACTGCTTTGAACATTATTTCTTCTCGTCCAATTAGGGCTTGAAAAAAAGCACAATATCTGTATTGATGTGAGTTCATTCCAAACAACATGGAGTCGTCTGACAAGTGTGTATACATACAACTCTGACATCCTTTAGATCTTGAGCATTTACTATCAAACCTCATGGGGTTTGTTTAAAGATAAAAAAGAAGCTTCTGACACTGAACATAAATTAATGCTCAACATCTCTCCAGCACATGATTTACTGTACTGTATCATCACAGGGCTGTTACAGCTGCACAGTTGTTTGCTTTCATCCAGCGCACCAAGAGAACAGACCTGGTAATAAATCAAGCAGAGACATGAAAGCAGATAGTGTAGTATCCTGTGACTGTGGACGCAGTGAAGGAGTCTGATTTTTTTTTTTTTAAGATTCCTTGTAGATACTATAAGAGATTCCTGTGATCTCTCTACACAAACACGTCAGAGAAGAATGGAGACAAACCGATGTGGAAGATCAGACAGTTTCTGGAGGCCTGTTGTCTGAGAAGGTTGTGTAAGAGATGAGAGGTCCGAGGTGCTGATGGGTGGAAATTGAAACGTATGGCTGTTGTTAGGAATTCATATTCTGGAATTGTTTTTCATTTCAGTTTGACCCTGCAGTTTAAAAATGTCCAAAAACGCAACTTTACAGGAATAAAATAATGCTCTAGTGTGAATTATTAGTGATTTTTCTGCTTCCTACCACCATTGTGAGGCGCTAAACTCAAGGTTTGACAAGGTTAAGAATCAGTGATATACACTGTAGGAACATAGAATAAAGCAGTGTGGGAAAACACAGATTTAGTATTCAGTATTGAAAGTACTGAAGTAAGTATTCAGATGAAATAAAATGTTTCTTTTAAATTATTATTATCAAAAGGCTGTAAATGTTTCCTCTGATTCAGTATTCTGTGAGTTATTTGTGGATGATTGTTGGAAACCTCAGGGAGGAGCAGACACAGGTGTGTGTTGTGTGAGAAGAATGCGATGTGCACTACACACTTTTTTAAAATTCTGCACAGGTTCTCCTGTAAGCAGATTCTGGGCTTTAGAGATGGAGCCACAAAGTATTTCATATATGAAGCTCCTGCTTCTTTCTCTAGTGGTTTGTCGTCCCACATTTAGTGCCTGCCTCTGACTGGGTGGTTGGTGCAAACTGGATGAACCACCACTTCGCTTCACTCAACTCCTGCCAATTCTCCTGCACAACACCTGAGCTACAGCTTCTTAGATCCTGCACTCCTGGTTGGACCATCTCTATCTCCTTGCAGACAGACACTGGTCACAGGGAAGTGTCGCTCCTGCACTCAGATCCCTCTCTTTCGAGTCAGTCCATATGCCATGAAAAACCTTCTGTAAACATGTTCAAACGACACAAGACCTGAGAAACCTCGACTGTGGTAGAATAGAGACAGCAAAATGTAATTTTCCTCAAAGACTTAGTCAACGACCAAGACAAAAACAGAACCAATACTAAATTGGTAGTTATGTGGTGCTAAATGACAATGACAATATCTTTGCATTTTAATGGACTAAAATAAATTTAATAGATTCAATTAATTATAATATTTTATCAGCTCAAATTAAATTAAACTAAATTGTGGAACACAGAAGTCTGACACTAAATCCAAACTGTCTGTCGAAATTACCACTGATAAAAAGCAGCAGTGTTTAGGGCAGACATTGTTACTAGATGAGATGGGAAGAAAAGCCTCACTGAAGCAAAAGTCAAAATCGTTTACATCTTAATAATAAATGTATATTTTAACATTTCAACAGTTTTTCACCTCATGACCCCAGTGTTGCATTTTGACACGTTTGTTCAACAGTAAGCTTAAATGCAAATGCTATTTTTTCTGCTTCGTTGTTACAGAAAGATATATTTTTTTGGCTTTCGGGTATTCATTAGGAAAGACAGAGCAGTGGTGAGAGCGTGTAGGCGATGACACGCAGCAAAGGCACAGTGTCAGGTCAGAGAGCCAGACTCAGCTGCTGCCAAAAAAAAAGACATCAACCAAATGAGGAATCATGACGCTGTGATCATGACTGACTTCACTGAGCAGCACACAATATAATTATTGACACAAATCTGTCATCAGATTTAAACAGACGTAGACTATAGACTGAGATGCAAGTGGTTTGATGTAAATGCCAAATCAACCTAAAAAATGAAAGGAAGTCCTATTTGATGTATCCTCTGTTTTGTCGTTTAAGACTTCCGTAGAATAAACTGAACAAAATGTCATTTTATAAGCAGTCTGAGCAAAAAATAAAAAGCTGAGAACCAACCCACCAACTCACTCTGGATGACGTGGGAAAAGGTCACGATAAATTATATAACATTAAAAATGACATTCATTGAGAGCAATTGTTTCTTTCCTGCAGAAATACTTTAGAGAGTGTGAAAAATAAGTCGGTAAGTGCTACTGTAAATCCTCACAGGTGTGTGACGGTCAACCTGATGCCAAAAGACCCCCTTTTTAAGAGCAATAGTTTCCAGCTGCTTCTAAAGGAGTCTAATACCTTCAGGTGGCAGGAGGTTAATGTAATCCCACCTGCAAGGTTTGGCTCTGCCCGGTGAGTCTTCGCTGGATAAGTTGAGCAACCAGTAAAAGCTTTCCAGCTGGCATTTTGGGATCATTAGCAGTGGTGGTTTAAATATCATTTATATGTAGATGATATACTGTTGATTTACCTTGGGGACCACAACCAATGCTCAACACTAGGAACCCTACAGAACGTTTCAACAACCTCCAACACCAACATTGAACCGGTGATGTGGCGTCTCTTGTGGTCAGACGTTTTGGGTCCACCATGGCATTTGTTTTTTGTAATGCAACAGAAATACTGAAGTGTTTGAAATGTCAAGGGACAGACGACGGAGTATTTGCAGTGCCAGACACTTTTTGAATTCTAAAACCTAAGGTTACTAACACATGAACATCTGCTTTGCAAAATTTGGTTTTCCTCCCAAAGGCATGCATTTGATGTTAACATTGTTGAAGCAAATGAATGGACATTAAAGCATCTTGTCTTCCCGCTGTTGGTCATGAAAAATGAAATAAGACAGTAGGAAGAAAGTGGAGACACAGAGGAGCAGCATGCTGAGGAGTTCATGGAGCTGCGAGGGCTGATACTTTACCTCTGTTGCCAGTGACTGTGTGGTCTGAGGCGTGGGTGCCTAATAGTGCAGTAGGATCTGGAGGTATGGGATGTGGGGGGTGAGTGGTGGATGGTGGCGGGGTGGTGGGGGCGTCTGGTGGAGGGGATAGACACACGTAGACAACACAAAAAAATGATACAACAAACAGCAACATCAACATATGAATTGACTTGAGGCCAACACAAATGACAACGTCATAAGCAAAGCATTCTGGAACGTCGAAAACAACATACATTAATGTCAGTTTACAAAAGCAAAATAAATGGAGGAAAATAAAATAAAAGGAAAGTTTTGTATTATTTATGAAGGGACATACAAAATAAACCTCCAAAAACCTTGGTGCAATTTCTGCTAATACTAATTAAACTAAAACCTGAAAACATGGATTCATCTAAAAATGTGACCCTGCAACACAACCTTCATGATCATTACTTACAGAGTGTGTTGCCAGCATTTGTTCAACTCTCAGGTTTGCAAGAAGATGTTGCCTCTTAAGACGCCACAGGCCGAGGCCAACATGACGTTAGCTAGCAGTGAGGATTGGTCTTGAATGGGAACCTCTCACGCCACTTGATAGCAAGTGGTTCTCTGAGAAATGATCTGACACTTGTCATTGCTCACAAGGGCAACTCCTGACATCCATGTCATCACTGCTCTTACCACAGTAATAATGTTAGGATCGCTGATGTTTCTCATTATCATATGTTAAAGCAACAGGGAAAATTTGGCCCTAACATTTTGCAGCAAAGTTAATGAGGTTATACTACTACCATCTTGGCTTTTTATGTTTATGTCGCTCTGCTTTAATAGTGAGCTAGTGGTTTTTAATTGGCTGAGGTAGTCATTTTCTGAGCCAACTGTCCTGTGTAGCCCTGACATTTCAGGCTCAGTGTGAATCACTGTGCTGGGGAAGTGAATGTCTTTGGAAAGGAGAAAAACGTCTCGAGACAAACCATTAAAACTGTATTTTCCGAGAGTTATGGCAGCCATTGTAAAAGGCTAAAAGGTGTGCTAATCACTAATGAAGGCTGGGAACAGACCGGGTGCCATTTCCTAAGAACAGGCAATGAATCTGAATGGGACTCTTTGACCCTCTTATACTCCACGGCCTTTTTTTTTGTGGCTTAAAACCTGTCTGTTTATTAACACTACTGTCCTTTTGTGCATTGGTTTTCTCTGATGCTGGATCTAACTGGTATTTAGCTCATGCACACAGACACCATGGTGTATAACAAATACACAAATATTCTGATACAAACGGCTGAGGTTTAATGCAGAAGTAAACCAAATGGGCCTATTTAAATGAATTATTAAAGAGCTCCTAATCAATAAAGTGGGATTTGTGGGTAACGGGGGAAATCGGAAATAAACTTTTGACTGTAGACCCTGAAACTTCAGCATCTGCAGGTGAACTTTTCAGCTTTGATAATATGTGTCTGTCAGACTAAAGTTTTCATCAGGATAATTAATTTGACAAATTAATCCAACAGAGAATTTGAATGCATTTACCAAGCCTACGCAGAAGGACCTGCACTGTATATGAAGTAATTCAACTTTCCATCCACTTAACTCTTGATGTGTTTCCAAAAATCTTTTTTTTTTAAACTTTTTTGCCACATTTAAGAACATTGATTTTGCTCCATAATAAATGTTAGTTAGTTTCACAGGGCAAATTAAAACAAAGGAATCGAAGCCTTTAAGTTTCTTTAAAGAACTGGAATTTTTTTTATCCTGAGCTGAAATATTACACCACAGACGTGTGATGTGATTACGTGATTTAAAAAACCCTAGAAAACTATTATTTGTTGCTACTGTAAAGTTATAAACCTTTAACAGGGCACGCCTCACTTCCATCTGAAAATAAACATTACATTTAATACATTCTAAGGTATACATTAAAAAGGACTTAGTTTGTATATTTATTTGCTACAAGTCCAAATCCACTTGAGGGGCCATGGCCGAGGGAGAAGTACACATTTAGTTCAAGCTTATTTATTGATCGACTATCATTGAAGGATTCATACGGAGCTGTTGCTGCAGAAAATGGCTCATGAATACTGACACCAACCTTGGTCGCATCTAACGACTGCTTTTTAATCAAATCCCATTAAGTCAGTTTAATGACATGGTGGTGGGGGGTGGGGGTGCAGGTGGGGGGGCTTAAGTGCTCACAAAGCATGTCTGCACCTCAGAGTCTCTCATGTTCCTTATTAGATTAGGTTTCTTTTTTAAAATAAGGAAGCGAATAGAGAAGAAAGCCTGAGGCGTACGTAATAATGATGAAATATTTCAGCGTGTCTCTCTGGTCAAGATTTTTTTTCTTCCCTCCCTTCATCACACAATATGTAAGTTCCCATAACGAGAAAAAAAGGAGACGTATGACGGCTCTGCCTTTTGTAAGCATTACTACTTAATGCTGAGAGACAAATGGCAGTGAAGGAAGAGACAAGAGGAAGTGCTATCTGTTTCCCCCTGACACCGAATCCCTTTATCCCCACACCTCCTCTGGCGTTACCCGGAATTAGTTATCCTTCCCGGTGATATTCCTGACAACACAGCACTAAATTCTGCCACCCTCACACATTTCCCTCCCAGTGTGTGTGTGTCTGTATGTGTGTTTGTGGAGGATCTGGGACGCAGGTTTATTTAAGGAAAGGCGTTGGTGGTATTTGTGTCACCTGAGGCCTGTTTTCTTTTCCTTGTGAGAGAAGCAACCACCATAACTTTTACATTTTTTTTTCTAATGAAATTTGGTAAACTTTTCATTACTTTTTTGCTCTTTTGCCCACGTTTGTCTGCTGCATGTCATCGGTACCTTATTGTGTGACATTATGCACAATTTCTGACATTAAAGGTTCCTTTCGGTGGACTAACCGTAGACGTAGAGGACATATTCAGCACTGCTGGTCCCTAGGTGGTTGGTGGCTTCACAGCGGTAGGTGCCATTGTCTGTCTTGTTGAGAGAGGTGAAGGTGAGCTCCCTGCCTTCTACGATCATCCTGTCCAGGTCAGGAAGTTCACCGCCGTCTTTTGTCCACATCACAGGATCAGGCCTTAAAGTTGAAATAGCACGTGAGAGAGGAAAGAAAGAGACCAGGCTTCATTTTTCTGTCTGTAGACATGTACAAAAGTCATGAAAAATTGAGCTAATACCAAAGGTGAGAGACTTACGAAGGGTTTCCTTTCGACACACACTCCAGCTTTAGGTACAGACCCTCCTGAGGAACCGCCAGGGAATGGACGATCTCCACACGAGGAGCGTCTGAGAGATGGATAAAATCAGCAGGTTATTAGATTCTGAATGATTGGACGATGGAGGAATACTTCCTTAAGCTAAAAAACTGTCAACATATAACAAAGACAAAATAAGGTTAAATCAATGGTCATCTACTGGAGTTCAACATGAGATTATTCTTTCTCTTTACTGAGACCACATATACAGTACAGTAGACACTCACAGTGGACCTCCAGCACTTCTGTGGCCTGCTGCGGTGTCTGCGCCAGCGCCACATGGTCCACTTTACAGGTGTAGGCCACTCCATCATCATTCCTGTCCACGTGCAGCTGCAGAGAGCTGCGTACTGTAAATGTTTTCCCACTTGCGTTCACCTCTTTGGCACCTTTGGAGAGATTTGCATAGTGTCACAGATGCAGCACATTTATACAGCAGGCTGCGATGGCCACACATTAACATGATGCATTACTCAGTGCCTGCTTCACAGCCAGATTCCACCGCGGTTGTTCTTTTCTCCCTGATCTACGGTATATTGAACTGCAACCTGAACCCAGAAAGGCAGTTTTTTGTCTGTAATAATTCTAGTTATTTTATCACCGTATTTGTAGAAAAACATAAAATAATAAACTCGGGCTTGGGCAATGTACTGAAAAAATATTTCTGTGGTAAAGATTTTATTGTGACATTAAATAACATGTTTATTGTGTTAGATTCCAGTGTGTTGTAGAATACACTGAGACGCAGGTGGGAGTAAAACATCTTCACCTGTGAGTGGGAAAACTGCACCGCAACAATCAATGTAGCCCGTTAAGTTTTCCCATATTGATATTGACTTTAATTAAATCCTAATTATAGTTCAATACTGCATTTGGTGCAGTGGCTCCCAAAGTGGGGGGCAGGGTGTCTAAGGGGCTGCACAGTTATTACAGGGTAATAATCAACAAACATGTCTTTTTATTTAGTCCACCAAGATTACGTTGATGTTTCTTTTGGACCACATTTAAAATAAAATTAAAAACACTTCTGGTGAATCAGTTACGACTAAGTTGATCTGAAGTCAACACACTGAGACTAAATCAATATTGGCTGTCAGACTTAACACTGGGCTGCTGTAGGTTCCAGTTTCAACCTCCTTGCACTAACACTGTCATAAGAAATGTCACTTTCGGTTGCTGCTCCTGATAGAACCCAAACTGGGATTAGGGGCCTCAGTGGGACGCCCCTACAAAAATAAATGTCTCTCCAGTACTCTTCTGTTTTGGTCTAAGCTCTAACAAACCCATCTGCTAACCTCCTGCTTGGTAATCCCAAATGTAATTTACACTCAGACATTTTTACACCCTTGTGTCTCACCTACCACCCGTATGTGTGCTTCTCTGAGCCTTTTTGTTCCCACACAATGGCTAAATCTCACCAAACACTCGAACGCACTTCACTTCTCCCCCCCCCCCCCCCCCCCCCAGTCCCCTCTCATTTTAGCTTGTTTAGACAATAACATCAGCAGAGCCATTCACGCATTTGGCAATCACCCCACTCAGCCTTGCAGCATAGTACCATTATGCACAGTGTTCTCCGTCTATCAGCTTTCAGGGCTCATCCCTTTAAAAAACATTGGTGATACTGAGCAAACAGCTGATCCACCCCTCGATACTCATCAACACACCGGTCCGGGGCCAAAGCTGTGGAGAAAATCTCACATTCCAATTTTCTAAAATTATGCCCTACTTCATCATTTCACTTCTTTGCTCCATTTGCTCCCCCAGAGAACAAATGTGTGTGATTAAAGTGTAATGACCCGAAATCAATCTTTGACCCAAAATCCTATTGGCTGCTAATAAATCATTGACTGTGAGTTCAGCATGTGAACAGACCCTTCGAACGGAAGGTCCCAGAGTGACTCTGCATGGATGACTTTTCCTGCCCTTCAAAACTTCAGTGGTGTTTTCTAAACACACTGGAGAGTCTTACATCCAAAAACACTAATTCTAGGACTTAAAGCCCGACTGGCTGTTTTATTTCACTATACAAATATTTCCACCTTCATCTAAAGTTTTATTTAATTTTCCTCTTAAACACTGTGTCTCATTGGACTTTTCTGTTTAGTTATTCTGATTATAAACCCCCCCAGAAAAAAAGTATTTTTCACCCGTCAAAGAAGTTCATCCACACCAGGTCCATTTTGAAGATATTGAATCTGCACGGTCTCCTCAGTGTGTTTTCATCCCAGCAACCGTCAGAATAAAAGACAGTGTCCAATCGCTGTGTTTGAATCTCTTCAGGAGTCAGTTTATGCTCCCTCCTCCTCCTCCGCCTCCCCCTTCTCCCCCTCTTCCTCCTCCTCCCTGCTCATCTGCTTCACTTTCTAAGCATCCCACGCCTCTGTCTCCTCTTCCTCTGCGCTCTGCCAATCAAATATTCCGCTCAGTCACTTTCCCCCAACTGAGTCAATGAGCCTGCCTCCCCAAGAGATGAATGAGTGACAGGTCTGTAGTGTTTGTAACATCCATCCATCCATCTCCCCACACCACAGGAGGGAGGGGGAAATGGCTGGATTTCTGCACAAAAAAGGGAAACTTGCAGGAGACAAAAGAGGGTGAAACAGAGTTGAGAGCTGGAGACGGAGGACAGTGAATTTCTAAATAAAATGGACCGCAGTCGTCTGTGTTAGAACTTCAGCTTCCCGTGCGCTGCCTTTTTTTTAGTGTCAGGCAGTTAAGCTCTCTCTGTCTTTTTGCATTTCTGAAAAAGTCACTTTTCAAAGTCACAGATGAACTTTTTTTATTCTCACCCTATTATTGTTAAACTCAAAGTCACAGATGAACTTTTTTTATTCTTACCCTATTATTGTTAAACTAGTTTTAAAGTTAGATGACTTTAGTGTAGTTTTTGTGTAATCTCAGTAATCAGATTACATGGGTTTAAAAATAAATTATTAAGTAAATTATTTAGGTATATAAAAACCTAAAACCACTTAATTTGATTTACTTATGCTGTTCTGTGTGTTTAAATAACAGATCTGATTTGGACTTAAATATGTTTTTAATCAGAATTAATTTTCACAGTTAAAGCTATAAAATAGAAAATATCTGGAACTAAGAAGCAGCTCACCATCAAACTTTTTACTCCCTTTATGTGTGCAGGTGTCACCTGACAAATGCAAGAGTCTTTATGTTTAGTAATAATAGTAAAAAAAAAAAAAGGTTGGAACCAAAAGTGACTCATGGGAAATGTGTGGAAAATGGAACAAATAGTGTGAACGGTGTAAACTGATTCATTAGTTCCTGCACTTTATAGAATCCTGTGTCTCAGAGTGATGTTTATGGACACTGTCTGCCTCTGTCTGCCACTAAGGACAAAAACACTTCAGATATAGATTAGCTTCACTGAAATCATTATCAGGTTCCAGGAACATGATAACAGGAGCTTAACCACCAAGTCATAGCTTGACCCTAAAGTCTACAGGCACACCGGAGCCCGCTGCAGTATTTCTAGTGTGTACTGTTCTGAGTATGTGTGTATGCTTATGCCTGCGGGTGTGTATACGTAATTGGTCAATAAATTGCTTTATAAATATCTAATCGCAAGTTTAAGTACATCTGAAAAGGAGCAGATGGCTTTGAAATGCCATTAAGACTCACACTTGTCAATCACGAAACTCGTCTTCCCACCTCGCACATACAAATCCACACACACACACACACACACACAGACCCACAACTTTAACAGCACAGCAGCTGCAGAGGAATGGAAAAGCAGAAGTCGCACCTCCAGAGTTGCTGTATCATTTCTGTAAATCTTTGAAATCACACCATTCGACTGAAGGTTAATGTGTTTTTTCTTTCATTGGTCTAAATGATGAAAGTTGATAAATAATGTTTGATGCTGTTAGTTTCTTCTCAAAGGAACACCTTACATAATTCCACTTGAGTGTTTCTCTCAAAACCCACAAGGTTTTCTTTATTTGACCAATGACGAGCAGAATCACAGAAGAACAGCCACGTGGTACCAGTGGTGGGTGGGTGTTTTATGCGGGCAAAGTGATTTAAATTGTTTTCTTTAATTTTCCCATAGTGGGAAAATGACAGTGGTTTGTTATTTTATGTTTCTTGTCAAATGAAAATAGCAGATCTGCCGTACGGGACAGTACGTGGCTCAGTGTTCAGGGAGTGTGAGCCAGACTTGGAGAGTCTTGGAGGATTAGAAATGGAAATGACAGGCAGGGAAATGTGAGAGTTTGACTCCTTTACGTCTTTTAGCAGAAGAGGAGGAGGACAACGCGGAGAAAGAGCGACAGAGTGGGCGGGGAGAAAAACACAGCAACAACGAAAGACCTGAATAATCCTGGCAGCAGACGGTCAGCAGTGTCTGTGGTGGAAATTGATATTGTGTGTAAACCATAGTATACATTAGAAATGGACATTTGTGTCTGTGTGTGGGAGAGATAGCGTGTGTATATATTTTCACACATATATGTATACATACATATATAAATATGTCTACATATATACAGTATATATGTATATATTTTTATATGTGTGTGCATATATATATATATATATA
>NC_024325.1:7853278-7879933 GCF_000523025.1 Cynoglossus semilaevis | reverse complement strand
TTGTCATCTTATCTTCTTAGTCATAATTCACAGAATAAAATAAAGTATCTGAAGGCACATGTATATATATATATATATATATATATTATTATTATTATTCAACTGAAGCGCTGTCCCACAGGCTGGTGTTTGGGTTCCTTAAATGTTAGGAGAGTGCTTGTTCTACCAGGGCCTGACAGAAAGGTATCATAATGTCCTCTCTGCCTTAAAATTCCCTCAGCTTTTCCTGTGACATTTTTTTTACTTTACACACTGGAAACCCCGGTTGGTCTCGGTGTCTTGGCATTTGAAAGTGGACAGCTGCTCCACCTCCGTGCTGTTGCTCCTAATGGCCGCGGACGCTGGGTGTAGCATTATGATGTTGCTTCACAGCACTGACGTCCAAGGCTGTTAACCTGATCACACACTCTTATGCTTCGAGGGGAGAATGAGTCAGACTTGTTGGCGAGAATATTAAATCGAGGTGATGAAATTAAAAAGTGAAGCAGACAACTCTGTTCGGTGTTCACTTCCTTCACCGTCGTCATGCCACAGCCTGTGTTTGGGCTGATCCTGTACACAGACCAGATGGGGTGAATATTTTATTTTTGTGTGAACCACTTGGGCATCTTTTATTCATGTCACTGTTTCTACCAGAGACCATCCTGAAATTACATTTTTAATGGTCATCGATTCACTGCACTCTGTGGGAGGTGAAAAGTAACCAAGGTCCCACAACTGACTTTTTAAGAAGAATACAGGATTAGTCAGTCTCACAAAATACTCAATGCCAAATAAAAACTCTCAAAGCACAAGAAAATGCCCAGAAGTTTCATTTGAATCTTATTAACATTTCAGGTTCACACACGGCCACATGGTTCCATATTTGGGCTTGAACAAATGTCGGCCCCTTAATATCAGACGACAACAACCTAAAGGAGCGAATACTCTCGCAGTAAACTTCCCTGTCCTTGACTCATAAGTTGGGCTTCAGAGTAGAGATGTGATCGTGCAAATCTGAATCCAATGTCTGTATTCCTTTTTCCCGCTAAGCCTCCTCGGAATACAGCTATCGCATCTAAGATGATGAAGCAATAACCTCCACATTTTAGGTCAGAGAGTGTGATGATACTAGTCAGATAGCGAACATCCACCCCACCCTGGTTGGAAATAAATATTCATTGGGTCTCTGCCTTCCTCAGTCTCCACACGGCTCCCTCTGGTTCAGTGGTGTGTAAACAAGTGCTACATGTGGTGATATTGGCAGAGGCCTCCCTGGGTTACGATGTGTAACTGAGATAGAAATATATCATTACTGGGTGGGGACTGAGGGGGATCTGAGGGACAAAGAGACTGAGAAATCAGAATATTGGATTTTGTTCCACGCGCACAAGCTTATGTCCTTACATGGAGGCCGTCTGTTCCGTCTGCCTCCTTTGCTCTCTTTCTCCTGCAAACACACACACACACACACACACACACACACTTAGCATATCATTCTGCCGTGCATGTGAACGGGTGATGGACTGCTCCGGTGGCTCTCTCGGCAATATAATCTCTTTTCCCACAGATCCCACATCAATATGTCACATTTGTCATTTAGTCCCAGCATGGTCGCCCGCAATCAGAGGGATTTCACACTGAACACACCCTGATCCTGTCAGGATGATGAACACTTTATCTGCGCTCACGTAAACCTTCACATGCGTTCGTTCACACATACACACATCCTGTGTAATGACGTATTGTATCGCACAGCGTGTTTGTTTTTGTTGTTGTTGTTGTTTTTTTTACCTGGTTTATATGTGTGGTGTAAGAGGAAGTCAGACTGCCTGAGGGTGTGTGTGTGTGTGTGTGTGTGTGTGTGTGTGTCACATCTGTGCACAACAGTGAAAAGTTCTCTACCTGAGATATTTTTCAGTATTTATATTAACTACATACTTAGCATTTAAATGTTGTACACATAGGGTTTTAATCTTTTTAAAAAAAGAAAAATTAAAACATTGCTGTCTGATTACAAATTCACTTCAACTGAACCATCGCCTTTATGTGGTTCAGATGTGTCCAACATCACTGTGTGTGAGATAAAACGGTAGAAGTGAGAGGGCAGTCAGAATAAATGTGTGTTGGCGAAGAACCGATATCATCTCCCAGCTACAGTTAATTAAATAGCAAGATAAACATGATATCTGCTCGAAGCTGTGTGAAAACCCTGCATTGATTTTGGCTTATCTGCTGGCTTCATCTGGACCCTTGGAAACCCAAAAATTAAATAGCAAGCTGATCTGCTCACTTCTAAGCCTGGGAAGAGAGGGCAACGTGCCAGGTGCTGACGAGGCTAAAAACTAAAAAAAAAAAAAATGAAATAACTAGTTGGGTGTGTTCAAGTGAGGATGATAAATAAAATAATAAGGTAATAGAGAACGATTTAGGCTTGTGGTTCTCAAACTACGGCTTGCTTACCTTTCATGGTACATAGGCTTCCTCTAGTTGTACGTGAGGGATTTTTATTTTAACTTTTTACAACATCAGTATGTTGGTTCTACCTAATTGTTGTGTAGCTTTGGCTAATGATCTCATCAGGGCTAAATTCTCTTTTTGTCCACTAGTCTTGGCTGAACGGGGTCGGCCTCTGCTGCTGTATTTCGGTGTTGGTCATACAGGTGGTACTCAGAGAGACAAATATTTTCCACGGTAGTACACGGTGAATAAAGTTTGAGAAATCTAGAAACGCTCTGTTTCTGTATTTAATGTTTTGCAGACGTTTTTTGATTTGCATTTTGTTACCTGACTTAAATATGCAACTGGAAACAGCACATCAATCTTGACAAAGTTTTGCGTCTGTGCTGGAGATGTGTGACAGCCTGTCGTGCCGCGCTCTGTGTTTTATAAGGAATCGCATCTGTTTTTCTCTTTTTAAAAAAAAACCACAGAAAAATCCATCAGACAACGACCCCAGCTCTCTCTCCTTTAATATTCCCTCTTATCCCGTCATTCTGTCGGTCTCTCTTCCTTTCACACAGTTACAAAGAGGACGGTTGGTGGAGCAGAGCAGAGTGGAGCAGAGGCAGGGTGGAAATGAGGCGAGGAGTCCGGAGTCGGTGTGATTTAGAGCAGACCGCTGATAACAAGGGAGGCTAATGTATCTGTCTCAGGCCAGAGGACACATGCTGAATCTGCTGTAACTGAAGCAACTTGTTTGGAGCAAAAATATACAGTTGAAACATCCACTGAACCAGACTCAGGGAGTCAGATCAATGAAACAGTGTTGTTTTTGTTTTTTTAAATAAATAAATCACCATCTTTGGCACAGTAGTAATAGACATAAAAGTGGCAAAAACTCTGTACTGCACTATATTCATAATATTTGACCCAGACGTGGCCCCGTAAAAGAGTAAATATTGTCAAATTTCTAAATTCCACCTGACTCCAAAGTGAGATGTTACAAACCTTTCACTTCCTTCTCATTCCTGAACCAGCGCAGGTCGGCGGCGGGCTTACTGCCGTAAGTCATACAGGTCAGTGTGATGTGATCACCCTCCACTGCAGGCTTTGTTAAGCCATCGATCTCTGGCTTCTGTGGTACACCTGTAGGACACAGAGGAAAATCACAGAGATGGAACTAATGGACACACTTGTATGTCAACAACAATCTGATCATTCCGTACTGGAAATTTGTCTCTGGCTGAGGCTCCTGCAGGGAGATAATCCAACAGAGTAGAGAGCGCTGTTCCTGAGCAGCTTCTCCTTTGTATGGTCTCACACCAGTGAGCCATCTTTTTTCTCAATGGGTCACTTCACATGAATTACAAACCCTTCTGTTTTCTATTCTACTTCTACAGCAAAAACTACGGATTATAACTTTCTGTTGCCAGATTGGAAAAAAAACCCCACAAAAACTCTCAGTTCTGAGCAAAACTTTAAGCCAACTATAAATGAATTCTGTGAACCAGGGGTGTTCAAATGGTGTGGAACACCACCCTCGGGGGGCGCAGTTGTATTTTTTATTCTTCATATAGAGAGGCTCAGGTTGGTAGACTTTGGAAACCACTGCTGTAAAGTAAAAGTGCTCTTCAGTTTTCAGGGTGTTTTTGTATCGTTTTGCAGCATGCGGCGTGAGCAAACAGTAGATCTATCTGAGACAAAACAAGGTCGTGCACCATGGCAACGCTGAGCACGGCAACAAGATCCAAGGCAGGTGTGCTGCATCAGAGAGGGCTGTTCTTCACGCAAAGATTTGAAAAGATGTGACGTGTGAGCTCTATTAAAGAAACACAAACAAATGGACATTTCTTTGAGCATCATTAACGCGGTGGTCAGCGATGGTGACCCAATAAGAATAGATTATAACGCAGCACATAAAAGACGCATCACATCAGGTTTAAAACCTGAAGATGTCAACTCAAAATCAGACAGAAAATAAAGTCTGGGCACTTGTCTTTAAATGGACAGATTTAGTCTAGAAGCGTAGTTCTATGTTAAAGGCAAAGGTGGTCAGAGCAGGAAATATTAAACTTTTAAAAAATAAAAAACTTAATTCTTTTAAGGGCATTTACTGTGAAGAATTATTTTTTATATCTGCCTAAAATTTTGCAAAGAACTGCAAAGTCGGCAGCTATTTTAATAAAATGTCAATGTTGTTGCATTCATAGATTAACAACAATTATCATTTTATGGCCCTTTTCTTATTATTGTTTTAGAGTCTGTTGCTTTTAGAACACAGGTCTGTACTCTTTTCTGAAGACAGTTCAAAGCCCTAACCCACTGACAGCATGGCTGCCAGGGGGTCAGCACTGACTGCTAGGTAGGGAATCAAACTCACAACCCTTGAAGTGTATAAAAACTGCACTACTTACTGAGCTACAGCTGATAACCATGGGTCAATGGAGCGGTTGGATTTTGTTCTGTTTACAAAAAAAACGTTCTGTATAAATAGCAGTTTAAAAAAAAAGTATTGTTAATTGATTATTCCATTATTTTGCACTCAATCTTAATTGTTGGGATTTATTGCAATTAATTGCAAAATAAATCATGTAATTATTAGCAATTTATCCGCTGTCCAGCTCTGGTCTAAAGTAAAGAGACAGAAGATGTTTGTTATTGGCTTCTCTTATAATGAGTGTTTTAACAGTGGAGGCTCTACCTCTGCAATGTCAATGAGCAATAAGTCTGCCTGAGGCTGAGTGACTGAAAGCTGTGTCAGTCAATGCCATCGACCGACGCTGGCCTTGTCCTGGCTGCTGCTGTTATGTTTTATCATCACTTTCTGCTTCCACTGTTTTCAAGTTTTATCCTTTAAAGGAAGAGGAAAAAAAACCCCAAAAATCCCTGCTGATCAGCCTGAACACTGAGATCTTTTTCCCTCTAATCCTCTGTTTCTAACTCAACTCTACTGTATGTGTTTAATTTGGAGTCGCCATGTTGTCCTATGTAAATTTGTTCAAATAAATGGCACATTAAGTCAGTCGCTGCGGCTAACGAAGCATTGTTTTGCCTGTGCGAATTTGTGGAGAAGTAAACTCACGCGCATGTTTTATGTCTTCTGGAAAACTAAAAAGAGAGAAGATGAAATACAGTGTTCATCTCGTACAGTCAAGTTTCCCATGGGCGGCCAAGCTTTAATCCTTCTGCCTATTTGTATGTGACTCTGCGTGTGTGTGTGTGTGTAGAATAATGTGAGAGTGCATCTCTCTCTCCTCATTTGTGCAGCCTGGATTTGTATGAGCTGTGGTGCAGTTCTGTGTGCACGGCTGTTAAAGCATGACCAAACTGGGCTTTGGAGACATGAAACAGAAGCCACGGCTTCGTTTCTAACGCCTGGTTTAAAACCAGGAAGACTGGACTGAAAACGATCATTCCTTTGGTCACTGAAGGACATTACAGCAGATCATGATCCAAGTCAACAGCTAATAATTGATCGTTTGTGGAATTAAAGTGTATGGGCTAATTCTTCTATCTATACAAGCACAGTGTTAGCCACCGGATGGATCACTGTTGAAGAGGTTCACAGTGTAAACGTCAGTGGAGTTTGTGTTGGTGGAAAACATCTTCAACCAAATCATTTCAGTTTACTGTTTGTAAAATAAGGATATTCAAGAAAAAACCTTCTGCGTGTAAGGCAGATGTGCATGCAGGGGTGATAACCACTACAGAATCGAACTCAGCTGCTTTACATTTGAAAATATATCGTAAATATGCCCCTTTTTTTTCTACATTCCTTCCTCCCTTTCCTTAAGAGAAATCCCATTCCAGTTCCTGGCACACATCCTCAAATGATGTTTAATATTGCACGACATTTTCCTCAATATCATATTTGAACCGTAGCCTACAGTCATAGCCATTGGCTGCAGCTCTCCTAATATTTCTTCATTAAAAAAACTCTGCTAATGGGTCTGGGGGTGAGGCTGCAGCTTTTAAAGCACCATGACATTGTGCTAATGATGAAGTTAAGACTGCAGTAGTGACATCAGTCAGAGGAGGAAATCCTTATCATGACTGGATCACAGTGCTCAGTCAGACTATTGTTTTTCTTTTAGCAAATACCCAGATTTATGAGTGGAACAGCAAAAAGTACTTCTCCAAAGAAGAACACATGTTTATCCACACATTTGTTCTTAAATATTGGTTGACTTAAAGGAGGCAACCACATGTCTGTGTCCAGTACTTACCGAGGACAGTCAGGTACGCCTTGGCTGTTCTGACAGGCATGGTGAAGAGAGAACAGGTGTACATGCCTTCATCGGACAGTGTGACATCACTGATGCTGATGGTCAGCTCTGACCAGGACGCACGCACCAGTTCAATCCTGTTGTCTCTTAAAGCTGAAGAAAAGAGAAAGACACAAAGAGAGAGGGTTACTACAGTTCTTCATAACTTGTGTACAGAGTAGTACTCAGGAACTGTAGTTCTAAGTGGTGGGAGAGTGGGAGAAATGGCTGAGTAGCCCTACTGCAAACAATACTCTGGTACAACGTACTTAATGTACTCCAACAGTAATGCCAAATATACGGTTTGGCGTTTGTCCAACAGTACAGTACCGTATGTCAGTGATTACCTGTGTAAAGTTAATGTTTTGATACTTTAAAATAAAAGTGTACTTTACAGGTACTGTTCAGATGGTACACCTTATAAAGAAGTAGCGAGTACTATAACAGAGTGTAATAAAATCTAGGGTTTCTGTGCGTAAATTTGCATAGATGCACAAACAATCTGAGACTGTATCAAAGAAATCGACCTCAGAAGTGAACTTTGTGATGAATCTGAACGCACGCTCATCAGTAAACCACGCGTACGCCGCCTGCTCCCCTGGAAACACTCGTAGACATTTTACTTATATGAAAATGCAATCTTCCAAAAGACATAACGGGAATGGAAATCAATAATGCAATAACGTGCTGAGGAGCAGGCCTAATGAGAGTTTGGCAAGATGTGAGACTTGAAATGGATTTGCTGAAATTGGATGGCCGGTTGAAAGATGCTCCAACACAGGACTTTATTCTTGGTATCTGTGGTACAGTGGGAGCAGACGTCAGGGATCCAGGCTGTGGTGACACCTGGAAGGATGTGAGTCGTGTGTGTAGTACTCAGTAGGTACAACGTGATATTAATGTGATACAGACAGAAACAAGAACGTTATTAGGTGATGCGTTTACTTCCTGTCTCAATGATTGGGAGAACAGGTTTGTGTGTTTCTGAACACACGTACATGTGGAGTAGTCATGTTTGTTGTGTTTGACTACAATAAAAAATACAGGACAATATTTGGAGCAGTGTAGATTTGTAGTCGATTGACACAAAAATTCCACATACTGTACTTCCTCCATCCATTCACTGATAGCTGCTCTAAAACACCGTGGTTACACGTGATGTTATTTACACACACTGCTGGAAAGAGTTTTTGTTTTTCTTGACAGTTTACCACATAAATAATTCCAATGACACACACATCTACCTGCTGTTATTTCTTTTACAGTATTTACATTATAATAACAGTCGTATTACAATTACATTACAATAAGGAATGTTGATTCATCCTGATAAAATTATGATTCATTGTGATTAATCATGATCACAATAATCCCCAGCCAACCCCGTGATGGCAGCTAAAACATGGTGCCACATTTTCTAAAAAGTTGCAAAAACAAATCAAAATCTGGACTCCCGATCGGAGCACGTACACGAACCTGCGAGTAAAAAAAAAAAAAAGGAAGCAAGCAATTAGCTGCTGTAATTTGTCAGTTATGAGTTAAAGGAAAAGCAGCTGTTGAGACTCTGAAAAGAGGAAGTTAAGTATAGGCTGCTCTCCTTCACAGGTTCTGTATCTCATGGCAATTAGTCTGCAGCAGGATGGAGACGGTTTGCTTCTCCACTGCCAGGATAAACACCCAGAATAAAGTGGCTGCCACGGCGTCATCGCTTTCTTTCAAACGACAGCTCCTCATCCTCGTCGACTGAACTCCATTTGTTCCCTGCCTTCCGGTCGCTCACAACACCGGTTATCTCCCCACATGCTTGGGCAGGCGTGACATGTTAATATGAACACGTGACGCACTGTATCTCCAGGGTTTGACACCGGTGTCATTACATTTTCAGTCTGTGCGAGGAAACACACACACGGCCGTCACTGCAGGAGCGATGAATTAGTTTTAGTCCAGCGCACCGACGACTGTTGGACTGTTGGAGACCGTCCTGCTGAGGTCGGATATGAATCACACACATGTTGGTTTTTGTGCTATGTGAGCGCATCACTGAGACATCCTGCTTCAATGCCATAATCCCAAGAGGTTCACCCTAATCTTAACAATTTCAAACATATGCCTAATCCTAATTCTTACTGTAATCTGACCCTAATTCTAATCCTCACTCCAAACTGCTGTAATTCCTCAATAACAACAATTTACTTAGCGAGGTCCCCACAAAGGCAAACGGTCCAGATCACACACACACACACACACACACACACCCTGTTTAATCAAGTAACACAGAAGCTGTAGATGTAGAATATTTATGCCCGTGTGCGTCCTTCTGCTCACTCGGCTCCACCAATCTGTGAAAATGCAGAAGTTAAACAACACATTTAATGTTTCTGCCTCACTAGCCCTGCTGAGGTGACTCGGGCTGCCTGTTGTCAACAGCCCATTAGAGGGAATTGTTTGTGCTGCACTGTGTCCTATTTATTATAGATGTAGTTGTTGGATTCTTCTATTCACTGGGTAAAATTATTTTTAATGTTTTGCGTCTTGAACACATGACCTGGAAAACCGTTCCCCATGTCGGTACAGTAGGTCGTCCTCCAAACTTGAAAAAACAAAACAAAAAACATCCTTGTCTTTAAAAACCTTCAACGTTTTGTGAGAATAATTGCACTGACAGAACTTGAACCATAATTGGCATCAGAACAGGAGACAGCTACAGAAGCATAAATAAATAAATAACACAGTCAGCTCAATATTTCATAATGAAAAATAAGATGATAGAGCCGGAGGAAATAGAAATCTAGTACAGAGGCCAGCACTAAGGCTATAAACGCACTTTGTTCACATATATTTGACCCACACAGGGTTGATTCTTGACCCACTTTTAGCACCAGACCCAACAACATGGCACAGCCTGTGTTCGGTGTTCCGAAGTTCCCAGTGGAGCATTTTATTTATTTATTTTTACCGCAGCTTTATTTTAAAATAAAAGTTCTTTTCTTGCTACATGCGTGTTTTGAAAGTGTTTGTCCGTCAAGAGAGAGATTGACTGAGACAGGCGGACAAAGCTTCTGTTGTGTTTGATTTGTTTCTGGATCTAACCGTCAAAACACATTTGTGGTTTGGATCCTGTGTGGGAGTCTGTGAGAGAGAGAGGAAGTCAGTTTCACTCACTCTGTTGTTTCAAATGACACAAAAAACAGAGGGAACCTTGAGATCTGTTTATTCTGAATAAGTGACGATCCATTTTCCACCCAGTTCACTTTTTAAATGAAGCCAGCGTTCGTTTTTCTGCAACTAAAGTAAAAACCTGCAGGAAAAAAAAATCTATAACGGATGATAAAAAAGAGACACAGCTTTGAAAAGTAAAATGGAGACAGAAGGTCAAACACGTCCTGAAACTATAAATTCACAAGTGACATTTTTATTCTGAGCAGAGACAGTCGGCCTGTGACAGTCGTATAGAAGACAGCTGTGAATGATCCAATATTGACATTTAGAACATTGATAATATTCTCTCTCTCTCTCTCTCCCTCTCTCTCTCTCTCTCTGTGTTTCACGGTTTATACAAATGAAATAGACAGCAATGAAAAAACCTTGGGTCCTCAAACTATGGTTCGCGTACCACTCTTGGTAACAGAGACGCCCTCCACTGGCCATTGTGCCGAGTGTGTGTGTGTGTGTTAATTTAGCTGGCAGTTATAGTGTTGTTTCTTTGTGTGTTTGCAGAGATACTGAATATACTGTATCATAAAAACAATTCTTGAGAAATTTGGTGACAGTTTGTTTTGTGTGTTTTCTCTTATTGTGTTTGTGTTTCATTGAAATACAAGTAAAACACGTACAAAATTCATGCAGTGAATCATGGATTGGATTTCTATTTAAATATACTTTATTATTCATATGTGTATTTATACTTCTCAGTAGTAATATAGTTTAGTGTGGTATTGTGTGGTACTGTAGTGACACATTAAAATATTCATCTTAAGATATATCTTAAAACAAATACAAAACCTTTTGCTGTGTAGTTTTTCACTCTGCTCTGTCGTACCACAGCATGGCCGGTGTGTGACTGTTGTCAGGACCTCAGATACAGCTATTTTACTGCGTTCTATGATATTACTGCACATATTGTTGCATCTTGTCAACACAGTGATTTGAAACCAGAACATATGGCTGTGGGATTTTTTTTCTTTTTTTTCTGAGTCTAAATCTATGAGACTGTCAGACCAAAAGTAAACTGTATAACATTTCTACACATAATTGCTCTGGCGCAATTTTGGGGGAAACAGATCTATTCCCAAACACACACGCACACACACACACAGCTGATGGTGTTATGATTCACCAGTGTGTTGCCAGAGCATCACTAAAATTGGAGCATATCACGGAGCAGACAACACAGCACATCAGCTTCCAGCTCTACACACACACACACACACACACACACACACACACACACACACACACTGGCTTTTCATGCCAAGCTGCACACATATCCCTCCTGGCTGCACACACACACACACCACCTTCCTCCTTCACCACCAGCAGCAGCAGCAGCAGGTGAAGTGAAGCTGCTGCTGGTCTTCACGTCTTTACTGCATTTGAACATGAAGAGTCAGAGACAGAATGACTGACTAAATGCAAAGTCGATTACTGCTGTACTTTTATGCTGAAAAATCGATCGTGTTTGCACATTTATTTTCCCTCTCTCACTCTCTCTGCTGCCCTCTCTCTCGCCCCCCCCCCCACCCCTCCCTCCATGTTCCTCCATCTATCTAGGGACAGTATGCATTAGTATAGAACCTTGGCAGGTGTTTGCTCATTCAAGTGACACAGTTTTATAATGAGAAAAGTGCAAATTTTAGAATATACCAGCCTACATACACCTGAGTGTGTGACTGCACTCCGTTCCTTGTCAACAGTCCGTCCGGGGACTGGAGTTTGTCTGCGTGTGGAGCGGTGATAAAGTCTGAGGAGGAGGGACAGAGACAATGCAGCGGCGATGGAATAGCTTAGCATAAACTCAACATCTCGGCCGTCTCTAACCTCCGCGCCTGCTACACCTTTGTGAGTCACGGCAGCCTTTTTAAAGGCAGAATGCGCCGTATTTTATACAATAATTGGCTTGTGGAGGTTTTTTTTCTTCTGTGACAGAAATGATTTTCTTTCATCAGTTGGTACCTGCCAGGCCAGGTTCGGTGGGAAACCTCCGGCAGCCTCACTTCATTAAATCTTTTGTGAGAAGTGGGTCAGTGAGGACAGATCTTTTCCTACAGTACAGACCTCAGTGTGTTCTGCATAGCTGTACATTTTTACCCTAAAGCCTGAAAGAAGATGAAAAGTGTTGCCCTGTTCTTCTACCAGGGAGCTGGGCAGTGTATCAGTGCAGGAACATCTTTACAACTTCTTCTTCTTCTTCATTTTTTAAAGAGAAGAAATACAAATATTTTATTAAAGTATTTTACTTGATCACTCCCCTTGCATACGTTGCGCTCAGTCTTGTCTATTAAAAACTAGGGATGTACCATATTAACTTTTTGCCATTGTTGTCCAAACACTTGATTTCCGATTCCAATATCAAGCAGTAACGATATACGCAACATTTTTAGGTCACATCATCTGAACGAAGGGTACTTTTATTATCGGAGGATAAACCTTTAACAATCTTTACTGATATTACATAATTATGCCAATATCGGTCGGTAATATCGGTCAGTTAATCAATAGCTGTATAGTCTTGTATGCAAAATGCCAAGTGTACCTCAAGATATGGTAATGGTTGAAGTTTTTTAAATAAATAAATAAGCTCATCTTCAGCTGTGGAGTACTTCACAGACCCAACCACAGGATGGATATTACAGTCATCAGCATGAAAGATGAATAAATGTGACAGAGAAGATGCTTTTTTCCCCTCAAGGTCAGAGAAGTAAAAGTTTGCTTGTGTCTTTCAGAGGTGATAACTGTTACTGAAAGCTTTCATAAAATGCCTCCTTAATTCCTCCCCTCTCTCCCACCAAGGCTCCTCAGCCCCTCTCCTGCTTTCCCTTCTCTCATGTTTTATGGTCCTTGTCTGCGGGAGAGAGGACTGGTTAGGGATCTTTGGAGATTTACAGTCACTTTTTTTTTCTATTACGTCAAACGCGGCACCAATGTTAAAGCTGATATTAAAAAAAAAAAAGTTTCATGGATTCAGTCTTTCAGGGAATAATAATAAAAAAAAAGCCATGCTGTCTCCAAAGTTTCCATCTTAGATTAAGCTCTGGGAGAAAGTTTTGTGTAAAGGAAAAAAAAAATCCTTTCAGGCGTTTCTTATTTTTTTTCTGTTTACTTTGGAAAACTTTGAGAAAGCCCAACCCCCAAATTTGCTAAAGCTCAGAAAGCATCAAAGCGTTCATGGTTGCAAACGAAGGAGGTGGAATGTTTAAAACTCCACAGGCACATGTCAAGTGTACGTAGTGCGTGTGTGTGTGCGTGTGTGTGTGCGCGCGCATGTACAGGCCTGCACATTCAAACACACACACAGCAAATAAACAGCCGACAAATTGACTCCTGCAGCTGAACATCTGAGATGTGAGCTCCTGAATAGTTCCATATATTCAGCAGCTCGTGGCTCCAGAAATGAACGGTTGGTCATTGGCTGTTCACCCTCACACTCTAATGTTTGGACAGTAAAGTCCAATAAATGAGAAGAGCTGGGACTCAGAGCAGGAAGGGAATGTTCAGATCAGGTGCAGCCGGAACTTTTCCATAGAAGGTCGTCGTCTTATCGCTGGTAGAGATACACGTACTGATGAACCTGTGTGTGTGTGTGTGTGTGTGTGGGTGTGGGTGTCAGTGACTCTGACTGTAAACCAGAAGCCAAAGTGACTGATTCACTTTATCATTTTCTTGGCCGTTGTGGCTTCGTCCTGGATCAAGACCAACATCAGTTTTCATTTCTTTAATTGCAAAGAATAATTTCAATATTACCTCAACTGATTTATATTTCTGACCAATGTGGATCAGTTTAAATATCACAAATACAGATTTATAGAAAAGATAACTCTTCTCTTCTTTTGTCCTTCACTTCACTCTGGTTCAGGTTCATTGTGTCGACTACAAATCTCCTCCGTTACTGTTACAATTAATCCTTGACTGCAGAAATTGTAATATCTGTGATATTGGTTTAGTTTGTAATTTTGTTGGTTGGTTTGATATTTGATTTTGCCTTCTAAGGCAAAGTGGAGGAATGCCAATAGATAAAAGGGATAACAAAAAGGCTTGTTATTGACATTATTATTAGAACTCTTCCTGACTTTGCAAAAGCAAAATCCTGCCGATGCTCAAAAGAACAGGTGAACCTCAATCCTTTAAAGGACGGAAGATAAGACGAAGGGATGGAGTCAGGATCAGGGAGATACTGTGACAAGAGACGTTGGTGCTGGAGGTGAAGACAGCTTTGCCAGTTACTGCATCCTTCTTGAATAAATGTTTTAAATGTCACTCCTCAGTCACTTCAGGACTCAAATCTGAGCCTAAAAAGTATTTACACCTCAGCTCTTTCTAGTGAGGCTAATGATGAATAAATCAAATCACTGCCACACCGAGGAATTTCTCCGTCCAGGAATCTCCTGGTCTGGGAGAGAAGAAGTATATAATCAAGTCTTGAATTACATGAATCCAAAAGAGCCAATTGTAAGGAGATATTAGCTCCTTTGAATGTCATTACCGGAGGATCCCTCCTGCTCAGCGCTCATCTCGGGGTGGCTGTCCAAGTCCCTCGGTGGAGAGTGATGGAAAGGACAGAATCGGTCCTTTTCAGGACAATGACTGATTTGAAATTCCAACAACTCTCCACAGCCACCACTGCACCTCAGAGAGGTGTCCGACTCGGGGTCTGCCAGGCGGGACGCAGCCCTGTCATTAGGCCACAACGGCAGCACTCCGAACAATCAGTCTTCTTGTGGTCCTGCTAAAAAATGGCTGCTTTTGGTAGTGAACAAATATAATAATAATAACGTAGACCACACTCTGAGACGGTGGTTAGGGCCGTCGCCTTACAGTAAGGAGTCCTTGTGTATGGCATCTTCCACCTGTGATTTTCTCCCTTCGTACAGAAACATGTAGGAGATGGCTGACTGTTCACTCTTAAATTATCATTAGTGTAAATGTTAGTGTGAATGTTAGTGTGAATGCCTGTTTATCTTCATCTGTGTCCCAGTGATGGACAGAATGGATGATCAGCCTTAGGAGCCTAAGAGGATTAGATGGTATGTTGTTGTTGTTGTTGCTGTTGCTGTTGTTGTTGTTGCTGTTGTTGTTGTTGTTGTTGGGCGGGGACTACAGCTGAAGATTAGCCGTATCTCCTAAAGCTGCTCTTGTTACTGTTGTTGCAGCATTTTGATCAGATTTTCTGATAATAACAGTAATATTCACACCAGGAGGGGGCGGTAGAGTCTTCCTCTTCCTTTGCTCTTCTAAAACGTTTTTAGGAGTAAAATGTGTGTGACCGGCCCTTTGAATATCTTGAGTGTTGTCACTTCTGTGCAGACACAATAGCAGGAGATTCAACCAGCATCACTTTGAATTCCTGAGTAAAAAAAAAACCTTCTTTTTTTTTTTTTTTTAGTTTTACTTGTCTCCAAACTCTGTGCTTAAAAAAGCCACGAAGCAAACCTTAACCTGAAACCCTGTGGTGGGAACAGCAGCTGCAGACGCCCATATTCACAAAGGATTATTACTGACTGAAAAAAAAAACCCTGAAGGCTGTAATTGAAAATATGATTGGTTGAAAAAGTGAAACGCTTTGCACAGGCATATATTCTCTTAATGTATGTGAAATTACAGCGAGAACCGGCACACACAAGCACAGACGCAGCGTGAGAGCACACAAATGGACGAGGAAGCCCAGTGGGTGGACGGATAATGGAGGAAGACTGCCCAAATCCCACACACGTCTAATCCAGACACTTACAAGAGAGCGTGATTCATACTCTATTACAGTGGACGAGCGCAGCTGAGAGACGCGCGGGGCACCGTCGATTCAGCAGGCGTGAGCCGACGAAATAAGAGCCATGAATCCTATTTATGGAGACTTTAGTGGAGAGGGTCAGAAAGGTCAGGGATAAAGCCTTTGTACTTATTAGCCATTAAACATTAGTGGCTTCCAGCCCCACCTACAACCACAGCGTGTGTTCATTTGTGTGTGTGTGTGTGTGTGTGTGTGTGTGTGATGATAACATGGACTTCTATCCGACTAATGGAATAGATGTCTCTGCAGGACAATGTTGTATTCCAGCCAATAAAGTGTTTATGTCAACAGTCCTCTCACTGGTAGAGAGGAGTCACTTTAATAAGGCTGTAAAATCCTTCAATCCTGCAGTTCAGTAAAAAAAAAAAGCTAAACATTTGCCTGGTAATGTGTGTATTTTCTGATGAGAACACAGGAGTATCAGGCAGCGATGTTTAATCAAGGAAATTCTGAATTTTTAATTATTATTTTTTCAAGACTATAATGAACCCTTTGGCAAATATCTCTGTGTTCCTGTTTAAGGGATATAAGTTTAATAGTACTTCAAATAAATAGATAAATAAATAAGTGCACAGTGAATTAATTGTGGAAAATCATGTAAACGCCATTAAATAATTATGCGAGTTGTCTGGAATCACATTTAATTTTCGCCAAGAAAGGAAGGCTCCAATCATGTTTATTTAGTGATCAACATAATTTTGTAACAAAAAAATAAATCAA
Organism: Cynoglossus semilaevis; assembly: GCF_000523025.1. Taxonomy (NCBI): domain Eukaryota; kingdom Metazoa; phylum Chordata; class Actinopteri; order Pleuronectiformes; family Cynoglossidae; genus Cynoglossus; species Cynoglossus semilaevis. Next base: position 7,863,526 of record NC_024325.1, on the reverse strand, counting down.
GTGATCTGAGGCTGGGATCCTTGTTTGTATTGTTTAATGGCTGCATGGTTAGAACTGTGGCTGCCATCAGAGATATTCAAAATAAGGGTCACGTTAGTCCCCCCCTGTCCAAGCCATAACATGAGGTGCCTGTGCTCCTAACCAGCTCCAAGGTTAATGGTGACGTCTGCACCTGTGGGAATATCGGTTCAACAGAAGGAGAGCGATCATCGGTGACACTGCCACTGTGGCCTGCCTGCTCTTTGTACTCCTCCTGACCAGGGCACTCATGTTGATCCACCCACTCCTACTTTGAAACGCTCCAAACACACAGAATGAGCATTTCTGACTGCACACGGCGGAAAAAACAAACAGGCAGACGAAAACATTAAGATCAAAATTGCTCATGGCAGGTGATGCTCTCCACTGCTTATCCTTTTCCTTAGACAAAAACAAGTCAGAAATAGAGCTGGCTATATTGATCTATCCAGCCCAGTGTTCTGTGTAGTCCTGTGTGTGTGTGTTTGTTTATTTGGCCATGGGCGTGTGTGTGTTCGTGACACATTAAAGAGACAAGGTGGAAAATAAAAACAGTCTCTGAAATCCAGCCTCAGAGTTAATGTTTTAAAGAGCACGTGAAGGCAGGCTTTGGCGGCTGTGTATTTTGACCAGTCAAGAACATAATTAGGAAACTCGCTGAGATTCCCTCTACACTTTAAAATAAGGTGACACATGTGATACTTCTGTGTCGTCTGTGCAAACAGCAAACGCAGGACTATTTTAGTGGACACATTTTGCAATCTCACCTTTCTTGTCCCCAAAAAACAGCGTTTGCTGTGCCGGATTTGACCACTGGAGGGAGGTGTTGTCATTATACTCCACACGGCAGGTCATGTTTGCCGTCCCGCCCTCTGTCACCGTCACATTCTGAACCAGAGGGTACTGCCCGCTGATGCCTGCAACAATAAACATACAAAAGAATTAGTAAGAACAAGCTGCAACGTGCAAGTGTGTGTGAGTGTGTGTGAGAGAGTGTGTGTGAGAGAGTGTGTGTGGGAGGAGGCACAGGGGGGAGTAAAGTTAGACAGATGGTACATTTTCATTGCTTGTATTTGTAAGGGTGGCTGCTGTTGGCGATGAGGTTTGTTTAATACATTCTAGTGAAGTATATTGTGATCACAGTGAACTGAAAGTAAAGATGACTGTTGACCACCCAGGTAGATTATTAACAGACACAAGGAGTGTATGTATATGCAGCTAAATATATTTTGTAAATACTAATGCTAAAGCTAATGTAAACAAACACACACTAAAAAGTAAGAACGATCTGCCTTGTATTCTAACTGTTCCTGGTGCAGCATAACCACTCACTTCTGTGTGCTACCTCGGACCCTAACAGAGAAGCAGGGGGGCATTCAGCCTGTGGGTTTTCTTTGGAACCGATTAAAATCCACTTTCCGAGGACTTGTGTGTGCATGTTGATGTGTGTGTATGTGTGTGTGCAATCCCTATGTTGAATGAGAAAAACAGGCAAACACACGGCATCCTGTGCAACCTCAGAAACTGAGCAGAGCTGGGTTTCAGCACCATGGACAGGTCACCTTTGTAACTGCTTCATCAAAAGCTCCCTTGTGATTTCCAGAACTTAGGAACCTTACTGTGTTCTGAGAAAGAGAGAGAGTGTGTGTGCATGTGTGTGAGGAGGCTGAGGAAGTAAATAATGGCCATAAATCTATTTCTGTCTTCACCCCCACAGGACAGGTTTTAAACACTGTGTGAATAAAGTGTAAGGTAAGAATGATTACTCATCCCTGGCCAACTTTCCTCCCCTGAACCCCCAACCCTGTTGGTACTGGGTTATAGAAACCCGGAAAAGAGAAAAAAAAAAAAACTGTGCAAGATTACCTTCAGAAATATGAATTTTCTAGAATTAATCAACCATAAAAATGTCAGCATCTTTTTTCTTTCCGTGCAATTTGGTGGAGCAGCCCTTTAAATTCTATATAAATTCAATGTCACTCTGTAATTATCAGCAAACAATTTCCCCCCCTAATTATGATAATGAAAGCACCGAAAAGATAACTAATCCCTCCTAAAGGTGAAAGTAGCAGGTGAGGCAAACATGAGCTCAGAGACCCGCGGTGGCTGATGTGTTGAGGGCAGAGAAGATGAGGTGAAGGAGGGAAGGCGGCGGCAGAGTGGGGTAAGTCAGGGAGCACGGGTCATTTCCAGTGTTGATTAAGGCCTCCTGAGGTTAATCATGCATGTGAGAGATAGAGAGGAAAGAGGAGTGAAATGGAGGAAAAATGGATCAGTGCTATGGGAGGCTGGAATTATGTTTTATTCATGAAAGTTTTGCATGAGGCATGATCTGCCAACGATTTACCATTCTCTCCCCCGCCTGCCCTCCCTCTCTTTATTACTTCCTCTCTTTAAATCACTTACTTTTCCTCCCTTTTCTCCCTCACACAGTCGGGGCAACACAGCCCACTGTGATACATTTTATTTCCTTTGTACCGGCCACAAAGGAAAGTTAATGGTTTAACACCAGGGTGAATGGTGGCAGTCTGAACCGGCTTCTGCAAATTATGACATATAGGTAATTTGATTTCATTATTACAGTGGATGAGTCATTGCCAATGTAATTAAGAATGATACTCTGCCCATTTATACTAACACTGTCACCATCTTCAGCTGAAACCAGCTGGGTTCATATGTCTGACAAACGTGGAACCATTGAGTCACTGTTCACTGGTAAATTTAGGTAAAAAAAAAAAAGATGAATTTATTTGGTTTTAAATTTCTCCACCAACCTCTATGACAAGAACACACATCGGCTCATGGTGAGCAACACACCATAAAATCAATACTAAGCACGACAATATATCCAACACAAGACAAGCTGTCACTAATTTAGCTCCGCGGCTCACACACCTTCACACACTCAGAGTTACTGCTGGTTCATCTGTCAGACATCTGCATATCACTTTTTGACTTCTAACAAATCAGATAAAAGACATAAAATGTTGGCAACTCACAGGAAGAGAGAGAGAGAGAGAGAGATTAACAGAAGACTATTTCAGTCTTGTTTTAATAGCAGGTCACAACCAATGTTTTAGGCACATACCGCCACCTACTGTACTAGAGTGTGTAGTCTCATGGTATGACCAGTGACTTTTTGAGATAACACAGACCACTCCTTACCTTGATACACAATTTCTTTTTTTTATTTCAGCAGATTCGAATTGTCAAACATTAGTATCAATGTTTTACCGATTCACGATGCATCGTTACGTCCTTATTCCCCTGACGGTCCATAAGGAAAAACCAAAACCAAAGGATAGATTACTGCAGTCAGCAAAACAGAAAGTGAGCAGAGCTTTTCAGTAGAAAACACTGTCTCCTGTCACTCAAACGATGTCGAACTTTCCACTCGTCCTATTTCCATGTTTCAGTGAACAAACACGTCATCCACCCATCGCAGAGACACAAGCAGAGAGAACTATTCTCACTCACATTTAGGGTTTTTTTTTTCGATTGTGTGAAGGCAAAGAACCAAATAAAAAACAACAACAAAAACAGTCAAACTGCAGGGAGACGTCGTCCACAGCCTCGTGAGTCTGGAGAGAAAGACAGAATCTGAAGTTTCTCCTTGTTTTTCCTCCTCTTTCCCCCCCCCCCCCCAGCTCTGACACAAAGTTAAAATAGTCTGGGGATCCCTTTTCTTTAGTGTTAGCCTTTTGCTGGTGTCGGGTGTTACACGTCCAGTGGGACTGATAAGGCCAAAGGGACGACAATGATGGTTATATTAGAGCATTGCAGTAGTCTGTCCACCTAATTGACCAGTGGAGTGGGTTCCTCTGTTCTCCCCTCTGGCCACACAGACCTGATTTAAATGTATCTCCTGGGGGAAGCAGGCAGCTGCTCTCCCCTGATTTCCATGTCTAAATTTAGGTTCCTTCCTCACTCCACCTCCACTCCTTCCCCTACTTTCAGGCTCCTGCTCTATCTTTCCCATTTCACATACATCCCAGTTCCTCTCCCCCCTTCTCTGCGTCTTTCTCTCCCTCCTTCCCCTTCTGTCACGTTTCCTCCCCGAGCTGATCCCTGAAGGGTGGCATTTCACTGTCTTTGTCTCTCATTTTCATATTCTCTTTGTCTCCCAGTGCTCCCCACTCCGCCTGATTTATGGTGATCTTACCTCCTTTTCTTGTGCTGAGCTGAGCCCTATCTTATATGGAGAGAGGGGTCACTTTAATTGCCCCTCCACTTTGACTGACATGGCCGGGGTAAGCAAGGTCAACATCTGTATTACATTATAGAGTAATGGCGTGACTAAATTCACTCGGCTTCTTGGTTAGCACCGGTGAATCAGAAAAGGCAAAGGCTGGAAACACCAACGTGAACTTGTAGATTTCAGCCGCTCCTAAAACAAACACCAAACCTTTATTTTCTCCAGGGACGTAAACCACATCACATTCCCACATTTTAGCCTCCGCACAGCTGTCTACCTGGAGCTGAATTTTAAGTTTTAATAGGACAGCTCTTTTCCATCCTCACCTCCTCCCTCGTCTCTATCTAACTTCATCAGGACAGAGTGCAGAGCCACACACCGTCAGCTGGACTTCTGCCTCTCTCTGCATCCAAATCACAGTGTCCCATATTATTGTCCAGAGTCTGCAGTATAAAGTAAAGATCTGTGAGGCCAGTGGAGATGTCCACGGGACACAAAGACACATTCAGAACCTCAGTACATGTGGGAAAGCAGGCGGCGGGACAAATAATAATGACCAGGTTCTCCTGAATGCTTTGTGTGGACGCTCTGATCTGACCTTTTAGTCAGATGCAGCAAAAGCGTCTAGTTTAGCTTTTCAAGACGGAGAAAGTGAGAACAAAGAGATTGACGGACAGACAGACGGATGGACGGACAGACAGACAGCCTAAAGCTACTGACCTTTACACCAATACTAGAGCTGAGCTGTAAGGCCTCCATGCATGGATGAGAATACAGGATTACAAAACAGAAAAAAAAAGGCTCCTGGTTTTTTTCTTCAGCCGAGTCACCTCTAAGGCCGGCCTGACAGAATACTAAAGGCACAGCCGGGATCACGGTTGTAAAAAAAATGACCCTTTAATAGATCACTGTTCAAGTTGAGGTTTGGTTATGGAACGAGAAGACAGAACTTTTACTGCACCTGCTGAGAAAATGAACCACAAAGTTCTAGGATTTGTCTGAAGGTTTCTTTGACTCCGTTCTGCTTTGTTTCTTTTGGGACCAGTATTATGGTTCTGTTAACCAGCCATGTGTCCATGAAACACACACACAACCTTTGGACTGATTTACAGCATCGACCACTTGTTCCTTCCGGAACAGGAGGTAACCAGTCAGACAAGTGTGTCATCACTTCATGCCCTCCCTCTGGGATTTCTTTGTGACAATTATTACGCAACTTTTTTTTCCCTCAGAAACATATCACACATACACACACACTTTGCCCCTTTTTTTCCTCACTTTTTAATGGCAATGTACAAACCTCATGTGAAAAATAAGCCTCATATTGACAGTCCTAAAATTACATGAACGTGTAAACGGCAGTTTTTGACAGCCTGATTAAATTACATGTTCCCAGGTCCCCATCTACCAGTAGATCTTAAAGAGACAGTAGTTCATGATCAATCCAGGAATAAATACAATTAAAATATAGACGTCATTCTGTCTTTGGATGTTCATCACTGGGATGTTTATGGTTTTTTTTTTGTTTTGCTTTACTTTACAGTTGAAAATGAATTGAGTTGGACAGTAAAAAAAAAAAAAAAACATGGTCCAACTTCTCCTTGTCCTTAAATAAATGAGATTTCAAATGCATTACCAATTTAAAGTTTTTAGCTTTTATGGCTTTTTCCAGAAGTCCACCGACTTTTTTTTTTCTTCCTGGCAAGGACTTTTGTATTTGTGACAGTGCTTTTCAGAAGCCAAATCATTGCATAATCTATCACTGCTTATAAAACCCACACAACTGCCGAGTTGGTGTCCAGACAAGCTCTCAGACACCATTATCGTTTGCCCAGTTTTTCTGCCCTTGATTCTGCAACATCAATTTAAAGGGCAGGCGTATAAACCTTTGCCCATTCCCTGCGTGGAAGCTGTCTGAGTTCAAGTTCGCCCGGTCCAAAATGGCCAGGGATCTCACTTTGCTTTTTTAGTCAAGGGCAGATATCTCATGGTTTTATGACAGAGGTAAACCAGGCCTTCATAAATACTTCATATACAGCTTCTTTCCAGCTGGCAAAAGCGAGCAGAAGAATCTGAAAGACGAGGTGAGCCGGGTTAGCACTGGATACAAAGTTTTGACATTTAAGTGAAAGCAAAGCACGAGTGAAAAAAAATGTAGTAAATAACAGAAGTGTAATAGAGTGAATGCCTTCTCTACAACCAAGAGTATCCGTTTTTATACGGAGTATTTCAGTGGAAAACTGAAGTGTTTCCACAGCTGGACTGTATTTAAATTCCACGAATCCTTCATAATTGGGTGTGTTTTTAAATGGACAAAGAAGTCAAATCAAATAACAATTCAGTCTGATTTTCTCACTCTGGCACAATTAAAGATAATATTCGAGTTAAAATTTCCCGCCCCCTCAAAAGTGGACCTGGCCCCCACGCTGGGTACTACAATTGTAATTTCGATTTTTCCCATTCAGAAAATACTCATTTCATTAAAAAAATGTCACAGTCAAAATTCAGGAAACAAATAAGATTATCCAGGTGTTTAGGCCACAGAGTCCTGTCCTCATATCTAATTATATTTTGTCAATCCTCGTGGTGGGGACATTTGATGTTTGCAGCCCTGGTTGTCACGTCCTTTGTGTTTCTTGTCTCCTGCCTTTGAGACATATGTAGATGTGTGTTAGCATGCATGAGGTGTGACGCCTGTGTTACCAATGCTGGCTGAAAGTGAGAAAGAATGCACACGAAATGGTGGAATCCTGTGTGAGTCCCAGTCTCAGCTGTTCCTTCTTTTCAGTTTTATTTCATATGTAAATAGAAAACCGACACAACGGCGAGACAATGCGAGCAGTCAAACGTCTTTTTTCTTTGTTGTAAATGAAATATCATGAAGACCGTGGGATGAGACTTTCTAGCTGGTGGATTTCTAGACTCTGATGAGTTGGAGGATCATATTTAATTCATAGGTTTCACGTGTGAAGTTGGAGATAAGACCAAAGTCTGGGTGTGGTCACGTCTCTGAGGGGGACTCACACTAATCACCGCTGCCACCAAAATCTCCCCAATTCCCCCACATCAGACCGTGACTGTGTGACGTTCTAATGTGCAGTGATGTGTTGACAGACGCTGTTCATTTAAGAGTGATTGTGTAAACGCTTCGAGCCCCCGGGGGGCTTCTGTGCAGAATTTACTGAGTGAAAACGGCACGCTCCGAAAAACAGCTTCCATCGTTTGGTTCATGTGTCAGGAATACTTTATTGAAACTCTTTTTTTTTTTTTTTTTTTTTTTTTAAGTTTGTGGAGCAGAGCAGCAGGGTGGACTTTTTTGGAGAAGTGGTCTCTTTATTCTGTGGACATTGAGGGGAGGTTTTCACATTTAAAAACAATAAGAGATATTTGTAATGGAGTAAGTCAGAAGATACTTTCTATTGTCCTCACACAGGCTGCAGGCAGAGACGAAAGGAAAGGACAAGTCCTGAGAACAACAGATTGAATTTATACAAACCTCATCTACAGACAGGTTTACTTCTATATATCATGGTCAGCTTTATTATTTGCATGGAGTAAAAAAGGGGAGAAAAAATTAATCTAATTAAAATTGGAAGGTTACTGTCTGATCTGATATTTCATGAGATGGACTTGATTTTTCCACTTTCAAGTGTCTAATTATATTTGCCTTTCTACTGTTTTTACAAATTGACTTTCATTTTCCTCTCTTTCTCTTAATCAGCTGCAGCTGAAGTGCATTCTAAAGTAGAACTGGACCATGAAATTAGGATCACTGACTGTGTTTCACAAAAAGAGAGTGGCCTGATTTTTAAATACACCCACATGTATATGTGAGCCGCCCTTTTTTATACTCTATGGCTGTGAAGGTTAAGAAGTCTCTGCATCTGAAAAGTAATATTCAGTTATATTTCATGACCCCAGTGCAGCACCTCTGTGAACCATGTGTGGGGTGCTGGCCCCCTGTTGAAAACCTCTGTCCTGAAGTATCTGTGGTAAAATACTTTAAAGCAACATTTCCACATTGACAGCTTTGTTTTAGTGGAGTTTTGACAACGACCATTCAGTGCAATAAAACAGTAGTGTTTGCCCTCCTGATGCATTTATCTTCTTGTATGAATATCGTCTTCGCCACAGCGGCTTCTCTGTCACATTGTCAGCACTTTTACCAGGTGTCGTCATTACGACTAACACCAGAGCAGCGGCGGTGAGCGTTTGCCATCCTGTGGTAAAAGCATCAGAGTTAGAGCTAAAATAAACGTGGGTAAATGACTATTTAATGGACGGAGTAATTACACAGAAGCCAGAAAAAGCTGCTGTGGACAGAAAAGTACATGTTCATCTTAACACTGCTGGATCCGTGTCAGATCTCTGTGGATGGACATCACTGTGTTACCATGATGTTGATGCACTGCTCTCCCCGCGCTGCTTTCTCACTTGACTTCTTGCTACAACTTTGCACATTAAGTGACTGTATTCCAGACCTGTTTGTCAGCCTGTTACGAGAACCCAGTGGATGAAGAACTGAGCTGCCGTTGACTGAAGACGCAGCTTTTCAGAGGCGTATTTACAGAAGCACAAAGCTGAACGTAATCAGGTTATCACCTCTCAAATAAACCCTCTCCTCTCCCCTCCTCTCCCCTCCGCTCCGCTCCTCTCCTCTCCTCTCCTCTCCTCTCCTCTCATCTCACTCCTCTATCCTCCCTGCCTCTCCTCTCCTCTCCTCTCCTCTCCTGTCCTCTCCTCTCCTGTCCTCTCCTCTCCTCTCCTCTCCTCTCATCTCACTGATCTATACTCCCTGCCTCTCCTCTCCTCTCCTCTCCTCTCATCTCACTGATCTATACTCCCTGCCTCTCCTCTCCTCTCCTCTCCTCTCATCTCACTCCTCTATCCTCCCTGCCTCTCCTCTCCTCTCCTCTCCTCTCCCCTCCTCTCCCCTCCGCTCCGCTCCTCTCCTCTCCTCTCCTCTCCTCTCATCTCACTGATCTATAATCCCTGCCTCTCCTCCATACTATCGCCGTTCAGACACCAGATTGTGAACTTTGTTATTTTCTACCACAGTAAAGGGCATGACAACCACAATTACATACTATAAATCTTTTAACTCTGTGTGATTGTCATCAGAGCTTTATGAGCTGGAAAGGACATTTTACAAAAAAGGGAGGAAAATAGTGACACTGAAATGAGTGTTGGGTGTCTTCAAACTAAAAAAAAGTAGAAACAGAAAAAACAAAACAAAATTGTTTTTAATCTGGATTAACCTTAGAAAGGTTATTTTTCTGTCAATTACAGAAGAAGAAAAAGGGGAGTAAAAGCAGACAAAGTGAAACGGCAAAGAGAATCTATTCGTCTAGATTCATAGGGCTGAGGCACAGCGGGGGCATGGGAGGAGGAGGAGGTGGGGGAGGCAGCCATGACTCACCTCGGACTTTGCCTTTTGAAGCCATCACTGGAATCCCCAAGTAGAGAGAGAAGAGGGGTTTTGGATGGACAGCAAGAGAGGCAGACGCCAGAAAACAAAGAGGAGAAAGAACAAAGACAGAAGACAGAGCAGCTGATTAGATAACTGTAGGGAAGAACAGTGTGCTAGTGTCGGCTGCACGTAGCAAGAAACATCACTGTTTTTATCTAGAATGTCAATCACGGCCGCCGAATCCTGTGATCGCTCAACCCTGAAAGAGAACGTCCCGATCTGGCTCATCAGCAAATTGAGAGTTTACAACGTAGCACCTTTTAATTAGCTGCATCACATTATCTGGTTCATGTAAGGAAGCCGTTGGGTCCCCTAGGAGCCATAAAGATACGGACGCTCTACCGACATCATGCGGTTCATCTGTGACGCCCCGCGTTATTGGATTTCTCGTAGAAATTGCAGGAGAATTCTCAGTGGCTGTCGTTGTCCACGGGCTGTGAGTGACAGCAGTGTAATCATGGGGTAGAGGCACAGACAGGGGCGTTGCATGGAAAATATGCAATAATATGTGAGCCATCAGTGGAGGGGAGGGGGGTGTAGTTGGGGGGGGGGGCTTCATTAAACG